>NC_073303.1:285892188-286234272 GCF_027595985.1 Sorex araneus | reverse complement strand
CTAAAGTTAGTTGGGTCAGGATAAAATGTATCAAACATTATCTTATCTAACTATCAATGGTCACTTATGGCATTATAGCAATAATCATCTGCACTATAGCATTGTCGTCCCATTGATCACTGATTTTCTCGAGTGGACACTAGTAACGTCTCCATTGTGAGACTTGTTACTATTTTTGGCATATCGAATATGCCACGGGTAGCTTGCCAGGCTCTGCTGTTCAGGCAGGATACTCTCAGTAGCTTGTCCGGCTCTCTGAGAGGGACGGAGGAATCAAACCTGGGTAGGCCATGTGCAAGGCAAACCCACTGGGTAGCTCCAGTCCAATCATCTAAAATCAATAATTGTTAAATTTGTTTATTTACCTTTACCTTGTTTAAAAATTGCCCATGTGCTTCATGGCAGACTGTGAGCCCTGTGAAGCAAGGTGCAATATTACTTTTTCCTCTTTCTACAATCACCAAGATCAGTGTCAGATACGATACTATGGGAACGGGAATGGGAAGGTTATAATCATTACATTTAGAAAGCAAATCATAGAACATCATGATGAAAGTACTTTTAGCAAATATTTCAACTTTATTAGAGACCTCTTCACTTATCAGTGGAATGAAAGAATCTTGATATAAAATCTGCTTTGGTACCAACATGTAAGAAATTTTGAGAAGTCACTTCCCCTCTAAGAGGGCAGAGGGGAAGAAACTCTTTGTACAAAGTGAAAACATGAAAACCATTACATACAAAAATAAAAAATATTGATCGCTACTGGAATATATAAGCGTTTAAAAAAATCTTTATTCCAAACAACTCAGATGTGGAGTATTTATTTAAAGATAAGAATGAATAATTTAGAAAGAATTTAAACATATGCATACAATGCACACATATGTACAGGCACTCAAAATTTAAGTATTAAAATCTATTTTTTTCAAATAGAAAAACTCTCAACTAGACTAAAAGTATATCCCTAATATATGTTTCATTAAAATGGGTGGAGTCTGGGGGAGTCATACCCTGCAATGCTCAGGGCTTGTACCTGGAAGTGCTTGGGATAACCATATGTCCTACTGGAGACAGATTGCAGAGTCAGTGACATGCAAGTAATCTTTACCCTCTACTACCTCTCTGGCTCCGGAAATGATTTTTCCAAAATAATATTGTATGAGATAATGTAGTTTATACCAGTTTCTATAATATTACTTTGTATTCACAACACAGCTTAACCACCCCCTTCCACCAGATTGTTAGTATGAAATGAATTTCACTATGTACGGATGAATAACATTAAGGTTCATAGCTTAAAACAAACACATATTCTAATTTACTGGAAGAAAATTCTCAGAAGCCCCATTCAAGGTCCAACTACAGTATTTTCAAAAATAATTTATTAATAAGTGATTTTAAATTTATTTTTTGCTGTTTTGTTAAAGTCCAATATTAAAAACTAAGTAATCCAAACTCTCAAAGGTCAATTTTTATCTTTGTGTTATAATCATTTCACAAAAGTTCTTCCCTAAACTGATTCCCAATAGGCAACCTGAATGAACTTGAATATCTTTGTAATGTAAAAGGTAATTTACATAAATGTGACTTGAAAATTAAAATTTATTTTCTAAGCTTTTTAAATTTGCTTTATTATTTTATTTTTATTATTTTTAAAATTTTGAGGTTTGGGGCCACAACCGCAGTGCACAGTGTTTATTTAATTATTTTTTAGATTTTGGGCTATGCCCTGCAATGCTGAGGATAAATTATGTCTGGCTCTGCATTCAGGAATCACCCTCCAGAGACCATAGGAATGCCAGAGATCAAATTTAGTTGCCTCCTTGCAAAGCAAGCACCCTACTTTCTGAACTCTCTCTCCTTCCCCACAAAAATAAACATATATAATTGTTAAACATTCCATATAGGGAAAATATTTTATTTAACTGCAATGAATAATTAATACAAGGTAAACAAAACCAATGTTAAATTATTTCATATTCTTTGGAGACAGAAAGTACAGGTGTCATGGTTTTCGTCTAGCTCTGTGTTCAGGGATCAGTTCTAGTGGTGTTTATAGAACACATATGGTATCAGGGATTGAACTAGGGTCAGCTATATGCAAAACAAGCTCCTTAACTCCCTGCCCCAAAGTGCCTTTATAGGAACTCTAAGGTAGATGCAATCCATTTGAGGTCTCACTTTTAGAAATAGGGCACACACAGAAATAACCAAAAGACACACTAGTTTCTGAAATACCTGGGAAATAATATTTTGATTTGTACTTAGTTTCTACCAGACTTCTGCACTGTATTTTTATTTTTGGAAGTAATGACGAGTTTATGAGCACTTACGAAACTTCTATCATCCTAGATTTTCTGTTCAACAGTCATGGATTTGCAAATCTCAAAAGTAATACCTTGTATAATTTGAAAGAGCAAATAATACATCTTAATTCCACCTTGTAGTTTCTAACTATGTCCAATAGTTCATTATTAAGCTGACACAACAACTATCAATGAAAAATGGTTTGCCTCAAACATAGGTCTTTGCACAATGCCTTAGGACATACCTCTACCAAAATAGGTCAAAGGTTTTACTGAAGGTTGATTGTCTATTTAATATATACTATTTTTTGCATTCAAATTGCATCACTGTCACTGTCACTGTCATCCTGTTGCTAAAGCAGGCACCAGTAACATCACCATTGTGAGACTTGTTACTATTTTTGGCATATCGAATATGCCATGGGGAACTTGCCAAGCTCTGCTATGCAGGCAAGATACTCTCGGTAGCTTGCTGGGCTCTCCTAGAGGGCCAGAGGAATCAAACCCTGGTCGGCAGCGTGCAAGGCAAATGCCCTGCCACTGTGCTATCGCTCCAGCCCCCAAATTGCATAGGGTGAGTTAAACTTTAAATACATGCTCTTAACCAATTTGAGTGTATTTATGCAAGTATGAAAATCATAGATTAATAGCTCCACTTGCATCCAATTTGCATCCAACTAGTTTTTAGGCCACACCCCGAAGTGTTAAGGGATTCCTTCCGGTTCTGTGTTCAGGCGTCATGGCTGATAGTATTGGGAGACCATATGCAGCGTCTTTGCTAGGAATCGAAGTGGGATAGGCCATATGTCAGGCAAGAATTGTAACCCCTGTACCAATTCTCTGGCCTTAGATAGTTTAAGAGTTATTACTTTATACAAGCCCCAGAGAGTACTAGTTTACTTTGGGAGTATTTTATGTAAGACTTTCCCTTTAACAGACTTTTGAATTTGAGCACTGATTATATTTCAGAGGTAGCATTTTGCTTTATACCCAATAGGCCAGCTTTCTGAGCTGTGTGAATAGCTTTGCATGAAAGCCTGGGTACCAATTTTCTTCCTGGTCTCTTCGATCTCTGCTCTCCCGTTCTGCCTCCAGATCTGTGAACCTTTACATGTACCTTAGCCTCCTATGCTCCCACTTGCCTCAGAGTCACTTTAGCACTCTGCAGGGAGTCTCGGTGTGTGGAGACCGGCTTTCTCTAGTTCGTGCTTTCCCTCTACCTCTGAGTGTTAGTTCTAGCACATTCAGTGAAGACCCAGAGTGCCTCAGAGAGATTGCTTTTACTGGCTTTCCATGTCCTGACCTCAGCAAGCTGCTTACTCAGGCTTACAAAAAAAGTCTGTGAATTTCCTTCACACCTCTTCTTGCTCTTTTGTCCCACACCCACCCACTGTCTCTGGGTAACACTCTGAGAAGAGCAGCAAATATATGCAGGCTACCAACATGTCTGGAACTCCTCTCCTGGGATTTCTAAATCACTATAACAGACTGTGTTCGTTGTTAAAAGTTTGCAAAAATAGTCATTGTTTTTTGTACCCTTTCATGAATAGTTTTTATTCTCTCTTCTCTGCAATGTTTGAGGGAACTCATGAGTGATTTAGCTACAGGAGAGAGCTTCTTGCATTTTGGAATTAACTTACTTTGCATTCTCTGTTATGTGTTTTCTTTTCAAACTATAATTTTGTTGCTCATTAAACTGAGGACAATTGTCCCTTGCAAACTTGTATCCTATAATGACAATGAACATTCTCAATTTTATTCTGGAACTTCAAATGATCAGAATCATACACAATATAGAATTTTGCATAAAGTTTTGTTTTTCATTTCTATATGACATTTATCTGCCGGAGTAGCCCAATCATTTCCTTTTCTCTTTTTTTTTTTCTTTTTGGCATACTGTTTTATTGTATGGCAATATCCAGTGTGTTCTCTTTTTTAGATGTTCTTTTTTTTAGCCTTGGGGCAATTATGAATAAAACTTTAATATTAATTTTTGTCTTTGAGTACATACATTCTCAAAATATGCTTCATAGTAGAAATGCTGGGTCATTACAAATAATTCACATTAGTAGATATTGCCAATTTTCCAACCAACTTCTATTAATACCCCCCTCACACACACAATGTATGACAGTTTTAATTGCTTTAAATCTTCACTAACAATAAGTATTTATAACTTTTACAAATCATTCTACTGCAGAACTGGAGGGAGAGAACAGCAGACAACATGTTAGCTTTGCACAATGCTGACCCAGATTCCATCCCTGATCCCCATCTGGGACCCTGTGGCCCACCAAAAGTGATTCCGGAGCATGGAGCCAGGAGTAAATACTGAGCGCAGCGGATTGTGTTGCCAACAACAAAATAAATAGGACCACAAATTTATTGTACTGGATATGTATTTGTATCTCATTATTATTTAAATCTAGATTTTCCTAAATAACTGTTGAGATTTTAGTACACATTTTGGCAACTTAATGGGTCCAGAGCAAAAGTACAGTGAGGAGGTCACTTGCCTAGTACATGGTCGACCCAACCTGCCACCCACCTAGAACCCACATAGCTCCCAGCACCGCTGGGAATAATTCCCCAGTGCAGTGCCAGAAGTAAGTCTGAGCAGAGCCCCAGCACCAGTAGGTGTGACCAAATCAAAACAAAACAATTTTTTTTTTTTTTTGCTTTTTGGGTCACACCCAGCGCTACTCAGGGGTTACTCCTGGCTTTGCACTCAGGAATTACTCCTGGCGGTGCTTGGGGGACCATATGGGCTGCCGGGGATCGAATCCTGGTCCTACCCACTGTGCTATTGCTCCGGCCCCACAAAACAAAAATTTTTTAAAAAGCAAACAAATCAACAAAAAATATCTTCGCTACTTGAATATTCTCTTTTACAGTATAGTATTTTGGGTTTCTTATCTGCTGTTGCTTTAAACTGGCCAAACTTGAAAATCACCTTATATACAATAGAATTAAGTATTTTTTATGTATAGAATCAATCATGTAGAAAATGTCTCTTCATGCATGTACATTTCATTCCACTCTCCCCAGGATGACTTTTGAGAAAAAGACATTATTTTTAAAAAATCCACACTAGATAAACTACAGATCAGATTTAAACCATATGCATACTCATAATAAAAAAAAGACACATTACCCTTTGGGGCATGGAAACAATACTATACATTTCTTGCTTCAGTTTTTCTAATTATAGTTTAAGTGATATGGTGGCAGTAATTACACGTGAATCATCACACAGTCTGTTAAGCTATCTCTCCAATCTAAGATTCTTAAAATTAAAAGTAAAAATATTTAGTGAAAAAAAGAAATTTTGGTCTAGAGTTGTTGGGGTGAAAAGTATTTCTTTTTTTCTCTTCTTTTGTATCACATGAGTGAACGTGGCATGTAATTAAAAAGGCTGGAAATAACAAGTACTGGTGGGGAGATAGTGAAAAAGAAAACTCTCATTTGCTGTTGGTGGTGCTGTTGTAGCTTCTTTGGAAAATAACACTGTAGCACTGTTGTCCTGTTGTTCATCAATTTGCTCTAGCGGGCACCAGTAACATCTCCATTGTGAGACTTGTTACTGTTTTTGGCATATTGAATATGTCACAGGTAGCTTGCCAGGCTCTGCCATGCGGAAGGGATACTCTTGGTAGCTTTTCCGAGAGGGACGGAGGAAGCGAACCCATGGTGGCCGAGTGCAAGGTAAACGTCCTACCCACTGTGTTATCGCTCCAGTCCATAGCACGCTTAGGAAAATCGTATGGAATATTCCTCCAAAAGTTATAGAGCTTCATATGAACCAATAATTTCACTTCCTGACATCTATCCCATGTACACAAAAAATATCAACTCTAAAATATGCATGCACACCAATTAAATCCATGTACTATATACTAAGTATAATAGGTTATGAAAACAACCCAAAATGTCCGGTGGAAAATGAACAGATAAAGAAATCATAACATATATACACAACAAAAAACACTGTAGTTATAACAAAAGTCTGGTAAATTTGATGAACCTTGAATGGAACTGGAGGGTATCATGTTCAATCTGATTTATTTATCAAATGAAATAAAAGTCAGAGAACTAGGTTCTTAAACAATGTGTCCCATGAACAAGATGAAAGCTGATGATCCACCAGAGGACAGAATATATTTTAACAGGCCCTCACCCTCAAACACCTAATTTCCAGATGCAGAAGACGTATAAAGGAAAGATAAAAAAAAAGAGAGCCATTGTCAATTATGGGCATTGTTCTTTATTCAGCTCATTCTCTGTCTTTCTAGATTAGTAACACTCTAGAAAATTTAATCAGTTTTTTCCCCTATGCAATTTATTTAGGAGGAGAAGTAGACAGACAGGTACAATAATGCATTCAAGCAAGTGAAACAGGAGGAATAGGCAAGTCTAGGAAAACTGTTACATAACAAAAGGAAAATGAACAGAAGCAGTTACTTAAACATATAAAATAGCACTATCTAAAGAACAGATTGGAAAAATGCCAAAATCAATAAAATTAACAATTTTGTTAATAAGCATATTATCCAGTCTGCTAGTAGTCATACAGAAAATTTAACTATGTATTATGGTTTCAAATTTTAAGAGGCGACTACAACTATCACCTTCTAATATTCTATGTGTGTTACCTTTCCTGTGTTAATTGTTAATTGTAGTATTCTATTAGAATACTTAAGCTCCTACAAGCAAAATTTGGTCTGGGTGTGGATGAGGGGAAGAGTGATTTGTTTTGATCAATGCTTTTTTCAGCTGGACATAAAGAATGCCCAGAACACAGGCAGTTCCAAATGAACTAAATGAAAAATTTGTATTCATGTAATGGTCTGTTACCCAAAGACTGGACTTCTAGTTAAATATTTTCTTTTCCAATTTTGTGGGATATAGTTTCAATTTGGAGTTTGGCCAGAGGCAAAAGACCCAAAATCTGTCACTTACTTTAGAGAACATGTGTTGCTCTAAATTAAAGAATACTCATTAATATTAACAAAAAAAATGAAAGGAAGAAAACTAAAATTAACTTACAAGTTTTCAGAATTGGATCTATAGATTTGTGACTTCACTTTCATGACATCTTTATCCCTTCTCCAGTTTTATGTAATTTTCTAATTTGAAATATATTTTTTTTCAGAAAAATAAGTGCAGAATCCTATGCTCTGGCAATAGAATAGCATGTGTACTACTCACTTAATTTCAAGTTTTTACCTTTGTGTATTCATAATTTCTTCAGAATTGGATAGTCTTCAGCCAAAGATATTTTATCTATTCTTTTGCCAGCCCAATTTTATGTTTCTTCAATTTTTTTTAAATAAGCAATTAAAAGCAGTTGAGAAATTCATTATGGGTTGACTTTTTGAGATTGACTTCTGCCATTTGGCAAAAAAAAAAAAGTTTGTGTTTACAATGAGAAGTTTAAAACAAATGAAGGATTTATAGAAAAATGATGTAAAAAGTTGCATTGTGAACCATAAGTTTTCTTCAGTTTGCTATAAGGAATTCATGTCTTTTCTTTGATTACCAATGCAAGATAAAATTGCTACCTCAACCATATTTGATGGCAGATGCTACACTTGTGTGTGTTTGTATATGTTCATAATTAGTATGCAAAATAAGCATTAGCAGGTTGGTGATGGCATATACTACTGGTGTCTCACCCTTGAATGCGATTTAATCAGCACAAATTGCAGTGCTAGCATCTTATTGAAGATTATTTCCTGGTTTCACATTTTTTCCCTCTTGAATTTTATCTTAATTTTGCATCATCCAATTTTTTAAAATGTTTACATTTTGGCTCCTTGAATATTTGAAGAAAATGATAATTTGACACTTCCATTTAATTGATAATATAGAGATAGTACAGTGGGTAGCTGCTCATCTTGGCTGAAAGGGGCCAACCAAAGTTTGAGTCCCTGTACTAGTATAGCACCCCAAACACTGTCAGGAGTGATCCCTGAAGGAGAGCCAGCCATAAGCCTTAAGCACCCACTGGGTGTAACACAATAAACAAACAACAAGAAGAAGAATTAAATAGAAACATTGGTTGTTTTTCTGTCATGTAGGATCAGTTTCTACAAAGAGCTCATTCTCTGATGTCATGTACTTTTACTTTGCTATATAAGCACTGTTTCTTTTTCTCCATCGGACTCTTCAACTATTCTTTTTATAAAATAAAAGTTTAGATAATATCACAGTGTTTTTCAATTTTTGAAGTTTCACTCAGTACTAAGTATATTTCTTCTCTGGCTTCTTCAAAATATATCCCCTCCCTATTTTTACTTTACAAGCCTCAGGCATGAAGGTAGCGGCAGAGAAACCAGGTGTGTTTCTCTCAATGGCCATCAATGGCCAACATCCAGAGACTTAAAAGCAAGCTCCCAGAAGATATCTTATAACCTACTTCTCCCTCTGGGAGAAACTATCAAGCTACTGAGAGTTACCTGCCCACATGGGACAGCCTTGCAAGCTTCCCATGGTATATTCATATGCTAAAACCAGTAACAAGCTGGATCTCATTCCTCTGACCCTGAAAGAGCCTCCAATGCAGCATCATTGGGAGGGCCAAGTGAAGGCTTCTAAAATCTCAGGGATAGGATGAATGGAGAGGCTACTGAGCCCACTCGAGAAATCGATGATCAACGGGATTTCATGATTTGTGATTCGTGATTTTTACTTAGAAGGATTTCGGTGTTCTATTTTTTTCTGTCATATGTTTAATATTGTGAGTAATGATCTAATAAATTTATGTAAACTTCCCTCTATTTCTGCTATTTTTTAAAATTTAGTCAGTGGAAGCTCTTTTAGCTTGTTGCTGCCATATAAAATAAGCACTTTTGTTATGCATTGTGTTTGTTTAATAAACAAATTATATTTTAATCTTTCTAGGAATGCTAACCAAATTAATTTTTAGTTATTTTTCTTCCATGCATTGATTTTTCCAGGGCCAGATTATTATTCTTTATTTTAGTAATTTGTATATATGTCACAGGCTACTTAAATCTATCCAGTGATTTATGTTTGCTCATTTACAGTTTTTCAAGCTTGTCATTGATTTATCTTATTTCATTTATGTGTTTTTAAAGAAAATATTGACTTAAATTGAGTCGACTCTTTAAGTAATTGGCATGAAATTACTCTTCTTTCTTTATATTTTACACCAAAGAAGAATCGTAATTATTAAGGACTGTGTTTGTGGACCAAATAGAATATATTTAATTTTATGAAAATAAGATGCACACAAACCACACAAACCACACAGATTCTTTCATCTCTCCTCCTTCAATGGTAAAATAAATTGGTCTTTTATCTTAGTTTAACCTAAGCATATCTTTCATTTCTTTGCTGATTATTTCTCCTGCATTAACAAGTGGGTACATGGCCAAATTAAAAATAAGTACACAAATCTCATTTATATTTTAGCAACCCATCTATTATAGTCCAGTGAGTTTCCTTCAATGAAATGTATGAATTGAAAAGTGAAATGGATAACAGGCAATCTATTTTCTATGGATTTATATTCATGATAATAAAACTCTTAGTTGTTTTACAAACAAGTTGGAATATTAGATGAACACTTCAGAAAATAATATCTCTGTGAATATGAATAGCCAGTATGTGTCTCTTAGTGCCAAGAAAGATGGAAATAGAAAAAAGTTATACTTCTTTATCACCAATATCATTCTATCAGAAAATTGTTTTAATTCTATAAAATGAATAAAATATTCCATAAAACAATATTAGACCAAATCTTAGTATGCTTATTGAAAGACACAATGTTATTAAGCAAAATACGGTAGACAATGTGATTACAAGAATATAAAAAGTGACAGATAATTGCTTAAATTATATTTTATTGTAGAAACTCAACAGTTCCTTGCTTTCCTTTGTATTTTAAGATTAACCACAATATTATTTGAACTTCACAATAATCCTATGAGAAACAAGATTGAAAATGAAAAGGGAAACGAACAAAATGATTTGGTCAAAGTTTTAGAGGTAAAGCCACATTCATAGAAATTCAGAGAGACCATTTCTGTGAATTCTGGTTCAACAGCCTCTCATTACAATGAAGAATATCACAACAAGTCCCCTAAAACATAAGACAGCAAGATTGGAAATAATTTAATAAACTTGTAAGACTGTGAACTGCACTTTAAAACCTTTCTCAAGTCACGATTATCCTCAAATTCATTTTTCCCTCCCCTCCAGGACCATGTACATAAAAGAATGCTCAGCTGTACTTTTCCCTGCCAGCACGGGACTGAGACAGTTCCAAGATTAACTGTGAAGTATTCAGCTCAGATCTTGTACTGGACCACCATGAATCTGGTTCTGTCTTTCAGCAAGACAGCAGGCGACAGCTTTCATCTCACTCGCCTTGTCCAAAAACCGAGACACTAGAGATAAAGAGTAAAAGAACTCACGCAATGTAATCTCTCCTTCTATTTTCTCTTATTCCAGCAATAACTTTTTGATGTTTTTCAGCCTTTTTTGAGGTACAAAAAGTCATGGAGACTCCAACAAGACATGTGGTAGTAGTAGTGAAGCAGTAGATATTTTGCGGCTTTGTGATATGTGCTGGCTTGGTATTTCCCAAAGGCAAGGCTTTGAGGAACAAAATCCTCAAGTCTCTGTGCTCCACAGGGAAACAGGATGACTGAGAAAAATTAAGCTCCTTCAAAGACTTGTACATCACTCTAGAAAAAAAATCAAAATGAAACTCTAAATCTTTAGCACTTGTGACAAGTGAATTCAAAACCCATATTGTAATTTCCTAGCACATTGGAATTGCTGTTGTCTTTTCACATTTTTTGAGAAAATAAAATGTTCTATAAGTATGAAAACAGCAGTTTTGTATCAAAAAAGTCTATGTCAATGGAGCTCAAACTTTATAAAAATTGTCTTTCTTTTTCATGATAACAAAGAAACAGCTTTCAGCAATGGGAAGCAAAAAAAATATGGTATACAATGAATACCTTTCTAAGTCAAGTTAAGTAACGAAAGTCTTTCTCTGGTCTTACACACAGGAAGTCTCTAATGAAAAATAAAAAGAGAGTGAGGAGAATCTATAAGAGCTAGATTATATTTTCAAATACTTTTTAAATTCTTATTTTGTTAAAAAATGTTATGTGGGGATATATTTGGTACTAAGAGGGGGAAACCGTTTTAAGCTTCATTACTTGAATTCAAATTCCCTATCAAGTGTTTGCGTGATCCTTAGTTAATCAAAATTAATTTTGTCACTAACGATCACACACGTAGATCCATCTCTATGAACTGGAAAGATAGTACACTTGCCTAGCAAGCAGCATACTTATATTCAATCCTGAGCCCTATCAAAAGTGATCCCTGTAGGTACATGGGACCAGTGACTGCAAACGCCAGGCCTCAAGGGATGGGGACAGGTTGCTCCTTCCCATCTCCCTGCCCCTACAAAGTCCTGGCTGTCATGCCTACAAACTGCCTCCTGGTGTCATTTAAGCACATTAACAGCCATGATCCAGAGACTCACAAATGAATCTCAAAATCGAGCAGCTCACTGATGAGATTTCTCCAGACCCTTATTATTTAAAATTTTAGACTTCCAGGAGTGCACAGCCACAAAAGCGGCCGCAGCATGTCTCATGCTATTCATCACAAGCAATACAAAATTAATTATCTAGCATCTGACTGATGGACAGGCTTGAGTGATGGTGGGAAAATTTGAAATAATAGTGGTGGGAAGGTGTAATGGTGGTGGGATTGGTGTTGAAATATTGAATGTCATCTATTATTGTGAACAACTTTATGAAAATAAAATTTTACAAAGAAAAAGAAGTGATACTGAACACAGAGCCAGGAGAAAGCCTTTTGCACCACTAACTCTGACCCCAAAATAAAACACATCTCTGATTTTTCTTTTCGTGATTTAAATAAATAAATATTTATAATACAACTTGACTTTAATTCCAGATTCTGAGAAGTTTTGTGTAAAAACCAAGTTAGATAATAGATGTAAAAGGCAACATCATATAAGCTATAAACAATGAGCACTTAAAATTTACTCAAATGACTAAAAACTTATTGGAAGGTATATCAAATTAGGTTGTCACTTGTCATCCCGTTGATCTTCAATATACTCAAGTGGGCACCGGTAACAATTCCATTCGTTCATGTCGCGTGCTAGTGTAGCCCAATGGTATCTGCTTGCACCAGGAAAACGAAGAGCATCAAAACTGTTCGTTCAGGGTTTTGACTAAGAAGTATGACCATCTTGTAGGTGGGCGGCCACAGTCTTTTGACATTCGTGGAATCTAGTCGGTAACAGCTCTAGTCCAACAGTCATCTCTAAATCGCATTATGTGTCTGGCCCATCTGATTTTTGATGTCTTGGCAAATGAGACAGTGTCCCTGACTCTTGATCATTGATGGAGGTCAGAACTCCGGATTCCTTCTCTCACTTGAGTGAAATGTGATACTCCAAGCATAGCTCTTTCCATTCCTCTTGGAGAGCCTGGCAAGCTACCGAGAGTACCCCCTGCATGGCAGAGCTGGCAAGCTACTCATGGGGTATTTGGTATGCCAAAGATAGTAATAACAAGGGGCCTCATTTGCCTGACACTGAAAGAGACCTCAATATGGCAGTGTTAAGAAGGATAAGCAAGGAGAGTCTGATAAAATCTCAGGGACGAACTCGACTGCCAAAATGAAGGACTAGAATGACTGTCCATTATGAGTTTTAGATTAGTGTTAAGAAAAAGATCCTGAAACTATTGTATCACTTGTATCACTAGTCATCCCCTTGATATTTGATTTGCTCGAGCGGGCTCCAGTAATGTCTCCATTTATCCCTGTTGCTTGCTAGTGTAGCCCAATGATATCTGCTTGCTCCAGGAACAGGAAGGTCCTCAAACCATTCATTCAGGGTTTTGATGAAGAAGTTGATTCATTTGAATGCCTAATAACCCGAATCAAACTATTACGGTCACTGCTGGCAGTTTCTATCTTCATTGTCTGCACACCAACATCCAACTATGATGAAGAAGAAATTGAGAAGTTCTACATGGAGCTGTAGAAGTTCTATAAAGAAGACCACACCTGAAACTATTGAACAAATATTTTCTAAGGACTTGTATTCCAACATAAACACCTGTTACAGTTTTCATCTCGTATTATCCAAATTAAATTTCTTAATTTTTACAAATACTATTACAACACAACTGGATAAAAAAATTCACAAATATTAAGTGAAATATGATGTTTTCTGAGTACTTGTAAATAGACAAAAACCACCAAAGTGTAGCGCAATAAAAAAGCACTGTCCCAGTGTTCATCGATTTGCTCAAGCGGGCACCAGTAACATCTCTATTGTGTGACTTGTTACTGTTTTTGGCATATCGAATACATTACGTATAGCTTGCGGGGCTCTGACATGTGGGCAGGATACTCTCGGTAGTTTGCCAGGCTCTCCAAGATGGGTGGAAAAATCGAATCAGGTTGGCCACGTGCAAGGCAAACGCCTTTCCCACTGTGCTATCACTCCAGTCCCACAATATAAAAAGAGAAATTAATTTCTAATTATTTGTAACATGTGCATTATTAATTATGATGCACTTAACATGTTGGGCTATTTTGTAGCTTATATATAGGCTATTTTGTAGCTTGTTATATAATTATTAATTCATTAAAATGATTGTTTTTAGCCATGTTTTATTTCAATGAACTATAAAAAATTCTTGAATTTCAGTGTTGAATATTGAGAAGACCTACGCTAGAGAGCTTTGAGTGCAATATACACTACCACAGTGAATTGTGACCATTAGTGGAAATATTCCATATTAGTGCCAGTCAGTTACCAGAGGACTCTGGGTGAGAAATAAAGTCTTCTAAGTTAAAAAAAAATGAGATTTTAGCTTACCTTCATTGCTTTGTCTAGCTGATTAATCAATTAATAAATTAATTAAGCTTTAGAAAAAAATCAAAGCTTATATTTATGAAAGACTGCATGAAGATAAATATGATCTGGAAAAATATACTTTCCAATCATATAAGCAATAGGATGCTTAAATCCATAATTACATTTTATTATAATGATATTATACTGATAATAATAAATTCTATTAGGAACTGGGTCAAACACATGAATAGATCTTAAACTCATGAACAAATGTTCAATATATTAATACACAAAAATCTAAAAAAGAAGCGACAACAGAATACTTATGAAGATGATGAAAGCTTGACTACTTAAACTACTGTTGAGACTATGAAATGGTAGTCACTTTTTTAAATAGTGTGGTAGTTTCTTTAAAAACATATATAATATACAACTACCAAACAGACCATAAATTGCATTCTTGAACAGTTATCTCAAAGAAACAAAAATATACCTTCAAAAAATCCTGTACCCACAGGATTTTGGTAACTTTATTTGAAGTAATCAAAATGGAAATAGCACAGATGTCCTTCTGTGGATGAATGATTAAGCAAACAATAATACATCTAGTGACATAGGTATACAAATCTACTGATTACAGTCAATAATTTGGCCAAACACTGGACTGAAAATAATAAAAAATAATATTGGCAAAGAAAATTTAAAAAGCCATATATGAGCCAAAGGAAAAAACATTTCTGTCTCAAGAAAGTACCGCCAAAAAGGACTCCAATGGTGCAGAATGACAATGGTGCTTTCATTGCAGTTAGTCCCTATTCCCATTTACTTTAGTTCTCAAAGTGTTCCTGAGTCAGGGAGAGAAAGAAACTCAATGCAATGATCAACGAGATGTACTTCACTACATGAAAGGAAATGTGAGTCAATAGGAAACTAACTAGCAAGCTGCATGGTGTGAAGTAGAATATGGCTGATTCATTTTCATCAGGAAAGAGGCAGTGATCTGTCCTTCACTGAAGTAGATTCTGGTTTTAGATTTGCTTTTTCCCTCCTTTTCTTTTGGCTAGAAAAATGGTACTCATCATTTCTGTACTGTCAAAAATCACAAGCCAGTTTCTTTTTCATGTGGCTGTCCAGTTTTCCCAGTATAATTTGTTAGAGAACTCTCTCTGTTTTATATTCTTAACACTTGTTAAGTTTAGTTGTCCATATGTTTGGGGATTCATTTCCAACTTTTACTTTTGTTTCATTGATTCATTTTTGTCTGGTTTTATATTAATATTGTGCAATTTTTATTACCATCACATTGTAGTATAATTTGAAACCAGATAATCTGAGCTTTTTATTTCTTTTTCTGATAATGGTTTTAGTTATACCAGGTATTGTATTTTCAAATAAATTGCATGTTTTTTTCTTTTTTATGAATACACCATTAGAAGTTTAACAGTATTAATTCTTTGACTCTACAGATTCCTAACTCATTTTATTTTACTTTAATTTATATAATAATATAACTGGGCAGGCATAGAAATAACTGTTCAACTTACTCCAGTTAGATAAACACTGTTGGGAGAATGCTCAAGGTTTATGCTTGCTAGCATTTGGTAAAACTTAACTAACCATCCAAACACTCAGCATCTAACTCAATATTTGTTTAATAACCCTTCAAAGTCAGAGGATCAAAATGATCATTACTCTGTAACTCCCCAACATTTAAGATTGATAATGTCATATTAGAGAAGATATGTGGTTAACGATGTTCACTGTGTCATTGTATCACTGTCATCCCATTGTTCATCGATTTGCTCGAGCGGGAGCCAGTAATGCTCCATTCATCCCAGTCCTGAGATTTTAGCAGCCTCTTCTTACTCATCCTTCCAAACGGTGCCATACTTGAGGCTCTTTCAGGGTCAGGGGAATGAGACCTGTTATTGTTACTGTTTTTGACATATTGAATACTCCATAGGGAGCTGCCAGGCTCTCCAAGAGGGACGGAGAATATATATGAGAATACAGTTAAGAGATGTTATATCAAATAATTGTTAATATATAACTAATTAAAAATGTCATCTTACTGACAGGTTAAATTACACTGGGTTCTAAGTTTCCCTTCCCTTTTTTTGCTCCCCTCTGTAAATACAATTTCCTTTGTACTCTCATTGTTACAATTAAATGTATTGTGTCAGTATGAAGAAGAAAATTTTTGTTCCCAATAAATTAATTAGTCTTTGTAGCATATTTTTAAAACATATATAATGGATTCCTGGCACCTGCTCGAGCAAATTGACGAACTACGGGATGACAATGATGACAGTGATAATGAAGAGTATCTCGGGTTAGACTTCATTGACAGACATCAGGGTCTGATAACAAATTAGCCATAACTAATTCCAGAGATATATTATCTCCTGTAAGCAGAATGCCCGGATACATCAATATTTTTTGTCAGAAAATTGCTGTTTCATGGAGGTCATTCATTAATATACTTTTGCTCAGACCATGGGTAGTTGTCTTGTTCTCATGCATTGGTTCACTGAGTGCAACAACAAGAGAAATAAAACCCTATTTAAATATGAATTAAGCAGGGGGCTGGAGTGATAGCACAGCGGGCAGGGCATTTGCCTTGCACGTGGCTGAACCGGGTTCGATTCCCAGCATCCCATGTGGTCCCCTGAGCACTGCCAGGGGTAATTCCTGAGTGCAGAGCCAGGAGTAACCCCTGTGCATCGCCGGGTGTGATCCAAAAAGAAAAAAAATTAAAAATATGAATTAAGAAGGGTTGGAGCAATAGCACAACAGAGGGGGGGTTTGCCTTGCACGCGACTGACCCAGGTTTGATTCCCAGCATCCAATATGGTCCCCTGAGCACCGCCAGGGGTAATTCCCAAGTGCAGAGCCAGGAATAACCCTTGTGCATCGCCGGGTGTGACCCAAAAAAGCAAATTAATAAATAAATAAATACAAATTAAGCAATAGAAGTAATAGTTGACTATATTTTAATGTGATAGAGACCTTTGAATTTAAGTTGAAAGATAGATTAAGAATACACAAAAACCACCTTTTATTCCTGAAGGATTATTGGCATGTACCCATCTCACATTGTATCCCCTTTGTTCCCAAACGCTTTACATTCATACACAAAACATTTTCTTCAAATTAAAATAGCCTGTGAGTCACAGTATGTAAAAGAGGTGAAACTAGACTCGCTCTGCTGAAAGTGCCTGCTTGAACAGAAACAACTCAATTTTCTTGCTTTCCCTTGATGGTGCTCCTGGGAGCACAAAGGACACCATAGGACACAGTTTGAAGAAGCAAGAATATTTAGAATAAAAGACATCTTAGAGATAATTTTGCCTAGACTTCAAAAAAAATTTCTTTCTACTTGAGTTGGAGTAAAGGAAGACTGTTCTGCTTTAATGAAAGCAAACAAAGACTGCAGCCAATGTGATAAAAACACCCCCCACCCTGGTCCCAGATCACCAGTGAGAGTCATAGCCCCTTCTGATTTCCTCCCTGTTATTATGGACATTCTTCCAACCTTCTCTAGATTAATTCAGTTGTATTAATGATGCAGCAAGAAATACTTGGATAAGTGCCGTAGTCCTTCTGTATTTATATTCAAACATTAGCGATTTGGGATCTCACATCATTATTCCTCTATTAAGTACTTACTGAGAAGTAGGGTGAGACTTTAATTAGGAAAACACGAGAGACTCACAACCTAAGGTTTAGTGGGCTTTGTGTTTCGGCTATACTGGCACCAAAATGTGTTTGCTGCCCACTGAATGGTAAATACTGACATAAGAAAGTAATACTGAAGTTTACTTAAGAAAAAATATTTTGTAGTCTACCTGATGACAAGGAAACAGATAAAAAGCACATATCCATCAGCAGGTGAGTGGATAAATAATGGAATACTGCTGCTCAGCAATATAAAGAAATGAACTATTTGGACATGGTATAACATAAAAGATCTAAAATTAATTATACTGAGTAAAAATGATAGAAGTACATATTCTCTAATATAATGAAGGGATATTAAATATTAGCGTTATATTATAAGGTAATTTAGATTATATTATAAGGTAATTTAGATACAGAAATCAAATCATTGATTATCATGGTTGGGAGCAGGGTAGGAGGGTTGAAAAAGGAGAATTGCAAAAGTGATAAGAAAATTCTCAGAATGATGTCTTTTGCTCTGATTGTGACAATAATGTATTAGGGACATACATATGCCAAAAATAAGCTGAGGATGTGGTTCCATGGTAAAAAACTTGCCTTTTTTGAGTAAGGACTAGATTTTTATCCCCTGCACTGGAAAAACTGTCAAGCAGGTACTAAATCTCAAAGTTCAAATCTGTACATATTTTATATTGTTATAGTTAATAAACAAGTTTTTAAAATTAGGTATAGCAGAGACCAGAGAGATAGGATAGTGAGTCAGGAGGGTGCTTACCTTGCACACAGTTAACCCAGGTTCAATCTTCGGCACCCTATGTGGTACTGAAAGCCAGAGGAGAGTGATTCCTTAGCACAGACCCAGGATTAAGCACTGAACACAGTCAAAGCCCCCGAATAGCAACAGTAAAAATTAAGTGTGCTATAGAAAGGGGGACTAAAACATTCTGATAATTTTCCAGGTTGTTGTATGCAGCCGGGCAACACTGCCAAACTTCACAGAGCTGACGGCCCAGTAGGAACACAGAAAATTAGATGGGAGAGTTGCAGAGAAGCCCAGTAAGCTCAATGCATTTAATAATAACACAGAAGACTCACCTAACACCTTACAACTAACACCTAATTCCTCAGACAATGGCTTCAATAGCACTATTACAAGATATATGTTGCAACAACAACAAAATAAAGTAAACTTTCTTGCTTGCTAAGGGAGCAGGCTTGGGGAATGGATGGGAAACTGGGAAAATTGGTGGAGAGAAGGTCACATTGGTGGTGTGATTAGTGTGGGCCATTGAATACCCAAAACAACTGTATTGTGAATAGCTTTGTAAGTCACCATGTTTGAAACAAAGAGACAAATGAAATCAGATATTTTGTTTGAGTTAATCATAGAAGAGTATAATGGAATATTCTATTGAAGCCCTCTGAGCTAAATTTATTCCATAAATTAGTTATAACAGCAAGTAACTTCACAGCATGTTTAGGAGAAAGTTCTGGCTTCATAATATAATTTACATAAATTCTCATTTGGTCACACCTGCTTCTCTCTAGCCATTCTTTTTTCTGCTGCTGTATCCCTACTACGTTTTCACATTGTACTTCTTAAACAGAGCTTGTCATGTTGAAGACCCATGGCAAGAGTTATGCAAGGAGAGTAGGTCATTGCATCAAAATAACACTCGTTAAATTTATCTCACTTTGTATTTGTCTCATCTTATAGACTGTAATAGTTTTAAATTTGTTGTTGTTAAAACACCAATAATATAGTCCAACAGTTTTATTATGAATGGCATAACAAATTTGTCCAATGAATGAATAAAAAGGCACCATTTATGCACTTAATTTTTTCTTTTTTTTTTTTTTGCTTTTTAGGTCACACCTGGATCTGCACTCAGAAATCACCCCTGGTGATGCTCAGGGGGCCATATGGGATGCTGGGAATTGAACCCGGGTCGGCCGCGTGCAAGGCAAACGCCCTCACTGCTGTGCTATCGCTCCAGCCCCATGCACTTAATTTTTTCATCACTAGATTATTATCACTCTTTTTTCCTCTGCTGATTATATAAGTAAACATGTAAGCCTTACAAAAGTTAGAGACCTTATCTAGTGCATGTACTAATCATCTTTGCTCATATTATGTGTGCATTCAGTAAATTTTATTTAAGTGATAGATGCATCTCTATTCTTTTCAGTTATTCTGAAAAAAAGTATAGCTACCTTTTTCTTTCAAATTCGGCTTACAAAATATAGTCCATAATTGTAATATTGCTTATTCTTATCTTTCCAAATCTCTCAAAGTAAATATATTTCTCATTAAATGAAAACACTTCAATTAAATATACTTCTAATAACCAAACCTAAGTATCTTGAAAAATGGAACACATATTTCCTTCTAATCCACCATTTATCATAAAATTTCTATTTTATACAGTCCATCTTACTCTTCAGTGTTCTTCATGAGTCATATTTGGCTTGTCTTCACTTCTTACATATAATTGAACATATAAGTCTGCCAAATCTTCTGAAAATATATGTTGTAACAAGTAGTTACTGTGTGTTTATGATTTGTATGCTTAGGACTAATAAAAAATGACATTTTACTCCCAAAGAGCTTTCAATATCAGACTTTTTATAACCAGGCAGTGTCTAATATGTTGTAGAATAAAGGTATTGACATATAAACATTCATTCATAGCATGCTCACACATAACAAACTCTCATGTGAAGAAACTCTCAAGGAAGCTATACCTATTTTTAGTTATACAAAACATATGCTTTGGAGGAAAACTCTAGCAAGGGTGGTGAAGTTGCAATAAAATATTCTTAAATAATATTAAGCATAATATAAATAATACACATTATATATTTAATACAATATAAAGTTGGTAATAATAAGATCACAGGAAATAGATTGAAAAATTGTGCTGAAATACATCCTGTTCTATTTGGAAACTATCTGGATTTGGAAAAGAACCAATAATTTGGTGACATACAAAAAGCTTTCATGATAGTACTAATCTTGATACTCATCAAAACTTTATAAGGGAAAAGGACACAATTTCATTTGATTATAGAGCAAACTGAGCCTACTCAATATAAATAATTGGTTCAGGGTCATAATGGACAGTGTATTGGCAGAGTAAGAAGTCTGGCCCATGTATCTTGATTTTCAATATGATTCTCTTCTTTTAAAAGCATAAGAAAGATGGTAATGGGGATTTCATTAGAATTGAACCTTCCCATTTCCATGGCCAATGAGGAGATTAAGGGAATCGGAACCCTGAGTGGCTCATTCTAGATAGATATAATACTGCAATGATCCATTTCTTCAATTCAGGCCCAAACATATGATCAGTCGCAGTTACTAAGGAGTTCTTTTTCTTTGAAAGGAGCCCCCATGCAGTGCTGGGGTTCTGGCAGTATTGACTAACCATGGAGGCCCACTGGTTCATTGCTTGGTCAGGGCAATGTATGCTGCTGAACTCCAGCAGGGCTGTGGAGGCAGGGGATTATTTCTCACCTCCAACCCAGCTTTCTGTCCTAAGGTACCCAAGACCTGGACCTGCTGACTTCTGTTTTAATAACTTATTGTTGACAGCCAATGACTCTAGAAAGAGGTCATAAGGTTACAAGGAAATAGCAGAACTCCTTGCTATTTTTGTTTTCCTAATGAATTTCTGTTAGCTTGTTATCCTGTAGTTGCACCCCAGTAAGCACTGTGGCACCAAGGAAGCAATTGCTTCCCCAGTTCCAGTTTCCACTTTTAGGGGCTTGAATCCCAGAACCTTGAGGAACTCTATTCTTTTTTTTAACTTTTATTGAATCACCATGTGGAAAGTTACAAAGTTCTCAGGTTTATGTCTCAGTTATACATTATTCAAACACCCATCCTTTCACCAGTGCCCATATTCCACCACCAAAAACCCCAGTATACCCCCCACCCCCGCCCCCCCACCCCGAACTGTATAACTAATGAATTTAATTTCATTTTCTCTTTACCTTGATTATGTTCCATATTTCAACACAAAACTCACTATTGTTGTTGGAGTTTCCCCCCAAGAAAGACAGCCCTACTACCAAGGAAGCATTTGATAATTAGTTTTCCATTGCTGAGAATGAAGAGATATGTAGCCCCACTGCTCCAAGTACATGACTCTTTTTTTTCCCCCTTTTTCATTTTCCTTCCCCCCCATCCCCTTTCCCCTGCCTCATAGTATGGTGGACGCCACACCGTGTTTCTCCCTGAAAATAGGAAACAACCGGGAAAGAAGGATATTTCCTCTTCTTGGCCGGCGTGGGGCTGTTGCTTAGTTCACAGTCCAGAGAAATGGCTGCTACTTTAATAACCTTCAATATTTCAACAAAAACTCACTGTTATTATTTGGAGTTCCCCCCTCCAAGTCAGACCTGTTAAAAAGAAACCATTTCACATTGCTGACAATTATAGATGTTAAGTGACGCGGACACGGCAGTTTTGGATTTCTGTATAAAGTCCAGGGAAAATTCTGCCAGAAATTGCATAGCCCAGCTCACAGTCTCAGTGCATTGCTGTAAGAAGTCTCTGGAATCAAAGTCTTTAGGTGCAGAAGGTCCGTTTCACTCTCAGCAGCTCCGAATTTATCTGGGCCGAGGGCTTGCCAGTTACACCCACTTCCCATGATTCCCTAGGAGCCCCAAGTGTAAAAATCGTCTACCTCTGGGTTAGGAGTCTTAGAAGAGGGCTTCTGCCATGTGGATGATGCCACCGCTATTTTCCATGCAGGAAGACAGGGTGGGGAGGAAAGATCCACCACCGGGCAGCATGAAGTTGTAGCCCAGTTCACAGTCCCAGTGCATTGCTATAAGTAGCTGCGCTGGATGCCCGAATGTGTTAGGTCTGGAATCAAAGTCTTTAGGCACAGAGGGTCCGAGGACCTCTATTCTGAGCTCAGTGGTCAATGTTAAAGAGAAGAACCCGCTCCTCGATTGTCTGACTTGCTATCTCCTCTATTTTCCCACTTTGTTCTCAAAGCTTTTATTATGGTAGGAGTTTTCAGCAATTACCAATTCTTTTATAACATTTCTTTTTTTCTTTTATGCTTCCTGGTCATTTTATAGATAATTCAAATTATTTCTATTAAAACTTCTCTGTCAAATTGTTGGCATGGTTTTTGTCTCCTGTCTGTGCTCTGATTATTATGCTTCCTAAGATTCCTCCTACCAATAAAATATACACTGAGTTGTTTAGTATATGGCGTTGGTATTGATAAAACTTGTTAGCAACCAGCAAAGAGATGAAATTGAATCTTCATCAATTATCATGGATAAAAGTTAACACAAGGGCAATAGCCCAGTGAGTAGGGCATTTGCCTTGCACGCTGTCAACCCAGGTTTGATTCCCAGCATACCATATAATCCTCCTAGCACCGCCTGGAGTAATTCCTGAGTGCAGAACCAGGAGTAACCCCTGGGCATTTCCGGGTGTGACCCAAAAAGAAAAAAAATGTTAACACAAAATTGAGTAAGATTTGTATGTTATAGAAATCCCATAACATACTTGAAGCAAACTCCATAATGTAGTTTCAGGTTTTAATGATGTATTATGTGATTAAAATCCAAGACATATACACCGCTACCAAAACTCAACCACAAAACAAAACCCTTCCAAAAACAATGAGAGAAAAATCAAACAGTTCTCCAGGAAAGATGCTCAGCACACACATGACAGGTTTTGTTCATCGCTGGTTTTACTCTCAAAACAAGAACAGTTTGTATATGAGGATCATCTGGTTGTGATTTGCATCATCCCATTGATCACCAAGGTTGATTCCACATATCTGACTATCTAGGTGGGTGTTCCTTTCCTCTCTTACCACTCTTGCGCTTTTCTTCTGAAGTTGCATGCTGGGTCAAAGAAGACGGACTTCCCTGAATAGAGACAGACCACTCTTCAATAGAGGGTATATTAGTGGCAAAACATTCCTGTCAGAACCTCCAAATGGCCTCTTAAAATAAGAACAATTTTATTGTGGTGTCCAAAAGACTGACAAATTGAGAACAATGTAAAAGTTTTTATATCAATGGGAAAGAATGAAAGTAAAATTGTGTATATCCATTTAATAGAAATCTAGTGACATGAAAAAATATTATAGTAATATAATGTGAGTAACTAAAGATATGCATGTAATTATGCCTCCATTTTAATTATGCAAAAATGCACAGTTACAAGCTCCTGAAAAATGTCAACAGTTACGAATTTTTTATAGATTGCATATAATTTCTGACTTCTATAATAAGCAAGAGAAACAAAACCTTATGAAATGAAAAATAAAGACTAGTATATTTGCTTTTTATAGATTTTTTCATAAGCTGTTATTTTTCCCTCTTCCTTTATACTCATATGGTATTTAGCAAAGAAAATTTTCATCTATAATATGCAAAATATAGCCAGTTTATCTCATCTTTTCCTTTGTATGCAGTAGTGATAGCAAACAAATATCAGATAAAGTCACTTCTCTAACCATAATATGTCAGCTTCTTGTATAATTTTTTTTTTCCGCTTTTTGGGCCACACTTATTGATGCACAGGGCACACTCAAGAATTAGTTCTGGCGGTGCTCGGGGGACCATATGGGATGCTGGGAATCGAACCCTGGTCAGTCATGTGCAAGGCAAATGTGCTACCTTCTCTAATATTGCTCCAGCCCCTGTGTATCATTTCAAATTTCAACTCTTCAAGTTGAGATGATGAAGAATAAAAAAATGAGTAAGGACTTTAATTTTGGTCTGACACTTTCCATAAAAGTAACTTTCCAGAGACCACTTTACTCTTCTGACCGTTATTTCCTCATTTCTAAAAAAATATATATAACTTTTGAAAACCAGCAGTATTGATTTGAAGATAAATTAGAAAGTTTACCTTGGCTGTTAAATAAATTATTGTATAAGTTAAAAGAAATATGAAGTACTTTTCTTCTAGGACCATATTTCTTTAAATTTTTAAAATTGATTCATAACCAAATCTTCTAAATTTTGCTCCATATTCTTCTTTTTCACAAAAACATGATAGTATCACATCTTGATCATAAAAATTATTGCTAAATTGAATTTTCCTCCAAGGAACAGTGACCTTTTTTCAAGATTTTAGTTCTTGCTTGCTAACATTCTCTTTCTTTTTCCTTGCAGAAGAATTTGGATATATCATCTAAACCTTCAAGATAACATCCATAAACATTGACAGAACATTTATTTAAGAGGAAGAGCTATGTCTTACAAACAGACATCCCAATGAAGCAGATTCCTGGAAGGTCTATATTACTATAATATATCTTAATTGATCATGATCAGTGTAAGTCATTTTAATGGTCTCATTATTCTAACCTTTCCCTGCTTGGGATTCTGCATTTTAAGAAGAACATATTTCATAATGAAGCTTTGACAAACATAATCAATATTAGAGGAATACTTGGATGCTTTTGATGTCAATTCTTACTTGATACAGACAATCCATTATTTGGAGGATATGTTTTTATGTTAATAGTAAGGTGGGGCAATCAAAAAATATTTTTTTTGCCAACTTGTTTTAAAAATTATCATAACTTTTCTGCTATGCTATCTCGTGATATTATCTCCTGAAGTCTCCATTGGAAGGAATCTTTATTAAGACTATAATGATAAAATGAAAACTCTATTTCCATTTTCCTAATTAGTCATACATAACTAAAATTCATGAGAGCTCTTAGTAGTCATTCAACTATTTCTACATTCTTCCAACATTAAAATCCTCTAAGTGTACTTCAGATTAAACCATTGCTTAAACTCTATCTCAGACTGGGCCATAACTTGAATACATTTAGACTAACCTTAGGATTAAATGCACCTATACCTGATGATAAACTACTTATTGATTAGTTTATCTAATTCCTTTACTCAAGTATGCAGCATCCTCTAATAGAAAGCTATTAACGGGAGAGAATTAGAAGAGTAAAAATATTTAATGTTCATAAAATTTCAAAGGATGACAGTACTCATTTATTTTACAAAATTAATAACTCACCACTACGTAAGTGAAGTTTTGGAGAGTGTCATGTTAGTATTTCATTATGTGAGCACTATTTCCTTTTGTCTCTCTCTCCTACTTTTCTGGATGCCAACTATTTTTGTTCATTTGTTGACCCTTTCTAAAAATTAAGGAACCGTGATTTACAGTTACTGATAGGTGAATCTTCAGCATACACTCTTCTAATACCAATCCCACCACAGGTGTTAGCTTCCCTCTACCAGCGTCCCCATGTTCACCCCCACCCCTACCACACCTGTCACCGAGACACATTTCAAAGTTTGGTTGTAGTTTAAATCTCACATTTTCTGTCTTTTTGAGTCTATTACTTTCCTGATGGAATTGAATAGTTATCATAGGATTCTTTCCCTCATTTCTTGCATCTTATCACTTTTTCCATCTGAATTATTCATCTATTGTCATCTGCAAGTTGACTGATTGATTCCTCCACTTGGTCTGATCTGTTTACAAGGCTTTTTCTATCATCTTGACCTAGATGTATTGAGCTGTACACAACCTGATGTTTCTTGTATTCTTATTATTCAAATTCTATTCTCTGTTCACTTCATTCCCATTTTCATTAATTTTTTTCTGTCTTATTTTATTTGATCACATTTTCTGAATTATCTTGCAAAACTGTAACTTGCCTTTCTCATTTTTTTGTTTTATTTTAGTAGTGCTCAGGGACTATTCCTGACTCTAATAGGTATTGCTCTGGGTGATGCTGGAGAAAACATATAATGTTGGATATGGCAAGTGCCTTAACCCCATACCATCTCTCTGGCTATGCCTTCCTAATTTTTATCAATTTTGTTTGAGTTTATTGTAGGATTTTTAAATCTTATCCTTAATAAGTCACTGTATTCTACCACATCTTGAGGTTAAATTCTGCAGAGTTGAAGTTATCTTATAATGCGATATTTTCTTGAGGTTTCAAGCATTTATGTACTATAAATTTTATCTGCTCTAATCAGCTATCTTAAAATTTCCAATTATAGTTATAATCTACATCAGCACTGTAAATGGTTGAACTTTTCCTTTTTCTTCAGGTTGTGCTATGACTTTCTTTGATTAGGTCTGATCTGCATGTCTTTGCTGCCTGCCTGCTGTAATATACTCAGACATGTATTGGCATTGTAAGAAATGGAGGATGAAGAGTACAAAATTGTCTAGTCATTGTTGTGAATATGCTGGGAAAAGAGACTTATTTGTGTTTATGGCACTACTGGTATCCCATCCTTTTGTGACCCTAGGTCTGAAACTCAATAATCTTTTCTCAATGCAAGTAAGGAGATCAGTAACAAACTTGAAGGGTAGGAGGTGATTTATGAAGGACTTCTCATTTTTTTTGTCTATTCTCTTTACTGTGATCTATGCTGGTTTTTGAGATGCATGCAATACGTAAATATTATCTCAAACTGCAAGAATGTCAATGTCATCACTTTTTGGTTAATTGGATTAATTGTTTATTATTGTTAATTAAAAATTGGTAATTATAGGAAGGGAATAAAAATGACTATAAATTTTGTGAAATTCCCATGTTGTCAAATATAGAATTGGTCTTCAGGAGGGATGGTAGCAATTTTTTTTTAGTTTATAAATTTATAAAAGAAAATCTTACATTGACTATTGGTGAGAAGTATGTTTGATTCAGCATCTATGAAAAACATTCTGAATACTTCTCACAAATTATACATACAGTTTGCATATAACCCAGCACTGCAGCTCCTTCACGTATTCTGAGAAACACAGAAAAATTAACTCAGAAAAGTTAAGCATTGTCTTGTAAAGTGAAAAATATGAAACCAGAAAAGATACACCCTTGCTTACACTCATAGCTTTGTTATTTATGTTAGTTCACATTGGAAACAACCCAAATACCCAATGAAAGAGAAGTAGATAAAGAAATTGTGGTAGTATAGAATACTAGTCAGCTATAAGAAAAGATGTAACATTTTGTATTGCTGCAATTTAGATGGAGCTAGAGGACATCGAGTTAAGCAAAATAAATCAGTAAAAGAAGGAAAAATGTCATATGAGATCATTGTTATGTGATATATATATATATAATTAAGTGAATACATATGTGATATATATGTGAGATATACATATATATAATTAAGTGAATGATAATATGGAGTGAAAACAAATGACTCATCTTTGGTTACAGAGTAGAGTCCATCAATCACAGGGAGGTAGAGTATAGGGGGAGAAAACAGACTAGAAGCTACATAATGGTAAAGTGTCTTGGGCATTTTGGTGATGGTAGAAGGGAAGTATCTTCTTACAACAAAACTGTAAACAATAGCATCACTGGAGCCAAGTTACCCAAGAACTATTAAACAAAATAAAAAATTGGGCCGGAAATATAGCACAAGGGTCAAGGTGCTGCTTTTGTACTCAACAGACCTTTGTTCCATGCCTGGCACCATAGAAAAATAAATAAAAATTGACCTTCAATTTACACAGTACTTTTTTGATTCAAGGTAACAAATTTTAAATTGACATTAATTGTGAAATAATTTGACAATAAGTTTTGTTATTTTTGTTGTTATTTCAGATTTAGGCCACACTCAGCTGTGCTCAGTTCTTAATCTTGGGTCTGCATTCAGGGATCATTCCTGACAAGCTCAGGGTACCATACAGGGTGCTGGATTCTGAACTAAGTTCTGCCATGTGCCAGGCAATCATTCTATGCCTGTATTATCTCTCCAGCCTCATGGGACTATCAACTTTTGAAATCTTTAAAGGAAAAAAAAACAGTTCTCTCTGTAAGAATAAGAGAAATAGAGAATTCTGAAAGTTACATAGGCATCTCACCTAGGAAAATTGGAGTTTAGGCCAGAAGAAGACCACATGGGTCTCATTCTTTATTTCCAGAGCATTCTGGTGGAGTTTAAGGGCTCTTTGTTTCCTAACCTCTTTTCAAGCTCTGGAAAGCTTCAAAAAACTATTGTGGCAATCAGTCTGAAATAGGAACTTGAACTTGGACAAATTGGAATAAGGTCAGCATGGACAATTCTCAGGGTTCAAAATTCCAGAGGAACAAAGGCATAGAGAAATCCTAAAAAAATCCCAACTGCGTTCCTCAGAGCACCATCAGATTAATGTTCCTTCAAGTCATTTTGACCTTTTAAGTTAATATCATATTCTCAAAGTCTTCAGTGGTAACTCACTACATACCACATAGAGTCATGTGACAACAAAGGTGCTATCTGAAACACTCTTGGACAGAATTCTCTTAGCCAGAAGGTCACTTAGGTCTATAAGTGACTATAGGTCACTTCACTTAATAAATTCATATTTTGTTGTTGCTGTTTCTTATTTTTATTGTAGGCAAGGTAGCATGTTTAAAGTAATGTTAGCCTTTACACTTCATTTATGAAGTTACTGTACCTCCGCTATATTCAATGCTAGAATGAAAGTATTTGGTAAATACACACTGTATCTGTGTAAGAAATATATTAACTCTCTGAAAGTTAATAGACCATCTATATATATGTTTTAATTCTTTTATTAAGTCACCATGTGGAAAGTTACAAAGCGTTCAGGTTAAAGTCTCAGTTATACAATGCTCAAACACCCATCCCTTCACCAGTGCACATATTCCACCACCAAGAATCACGATATACCTCCCCCTTCCCCCCACCTCCCCAGCCCCCCACCCCGCATGTGTAACTGGTAAATTTCATTTTACTTTCACTTTACTTTGATTACATTCAATATTTAAACAAAAAAAAATTCACTATTATTGATTTGGAGTTTCTCCCCCCTAAAGTCGATTTGCTGAAAAGAAAGCATTTGGTAATTTGTTTTCCATTGCTGAGAATGAAGAGATATGAGGTCAGGAGGCCGCACTAGCAGCAGCATAGATTTGGATTTCTGTATTTTAGTATTTTAGTAACTAAGTCCAGAGAAATGTCTGCCAGGAATCTCAACATTGTAAGCTTGTACCTCTCAGCTACTTTATATTCCACATATGAGTGCGATCTTTCTATGTCTCTCTCTTTCTTTCTGACTCATTTCACTCAGCATGATACTTTCCATGTTGATCCACTTATATGCAAATTTCATGACTTCATGTTTTCTGACAGCTACGTAGTATTCCATTGTGTAAATATACCAGAGTTTCTTTAGCCAATCATCTGTTTTCGGGCACTCTGATTTTTTCCATATTGTGGCAATTGTAAACAGAGTGGCAATGAACATGGAAATGCAGATGTCATCTCTACTATACCTTTTTGCCTCTCCGGGATATATTCCCAGGAGTGGTATTGCTGGGTCAAATGGGAGCTCAATTTCTAACTTTTTGAGAATCGTCCATATTGTTTTCCAAAAGGGTTGAACCAGTCGGCATTCCCACCAGCAGTGAAGGAGAGTCCCTTTCTCCCCACATCCACGCCAACACCGGTTGCTTTTGTTCTTTGGGATGTGGGCCAGTCTCTGTGGTGTGAGATGATATCTCATTGTTGTTTTGATCTGAATCTCCCTGATAATTAGTGATGTTGAACATTTTCTTATGTGCCTCTCAGCCATTCGGATTTCTTCTTTGGGGAAGTTTCTGTTCATTTCATCACCCCATTTTTTGATTGGGTTGGCAGTTTTCTTCTGGTGAAGTTCAACCAGTGCATTGTATACCCTTGTTATCAACCCTTTATCGGATGGGTACTGCATAAATATCCTTTCCCATTATGTAGACTGTCTTTGTATTTTGGTCACCGTTTCTTTTGAGTTGCAGAAGCTTCTTAGTTTGAGATAGTCCCATTTATTTATCTTTGTTTTCACTTGCTTGGCCAGTGGCGTGTCAGCTTTGAAGATACCTTTGGCTTCAATGTCGTGGAGGGTTTTGCCGACCTTATCTCAATGTACCTTAGGGATTCTGGTCTGATGTTGAGGTCTTTAATCCATTTTGATCTTATTTTTGTACATGGTGATAGATGGAGGTCTAAGCCCATTTTTTTGCATGTAGCTGTCCAGTTTTGCCAGGACAATTTGTTAAACATGCTTTCCTTGCTCCACATCACATTTCTTGCTCCCTTATCAAAGATTAGATAATCATATATTAGGGGGTGTATGTCAGAGTATTCAACCCTATTCCATTGGTCTGCAGCTCTGCCTTTGTTCCAATACCATGATGTTTTAATGACTACCGCTTTGTAGTAGAGTTGGAAGTTGGGGAGGTTGATTCCTCCCATTTTCGTTTTCCCAAGGATTGCTTTAGCTATTCGTGGGGGCTTATTGTTCTATATGAATTTCAGGAGCACTTGCTCCATTTCTTTGAAGAATGTCAAGGGTATCCCTATAGGGATCACATTGAATTTGTACAATGCTTTGGGGAGAATTGCCATTTTGACAATATTAATTCTTCCAATCCATGAGCAGGGGATGTCTTTCCATTTCCTCGTGTCCTCTTTTATTTCCTGAAGTAGTGTTTTATAGTTTTCATTATACAAGTCCTTTACCTCCTTTGTTAAGCTGATTCCGAGGTACTTGATTTTTTGAGGTGCAATTGTGAACGGGATTGCTTTTCTAAGGTCAATTTCTTCTCTCTCATTATTTGCATATAGGAAAGCAATGGACTTTTGGGTATTGATTCTATAGCCTGCAACTTTACTATACGACTCTATTGTTTCTAGGAGTTTCTTGGTAGAGGTTTTAGGGTTCTCTAGGTATAGTATCATATCATCTGCGAATAGTGAGAGCTTGATTTCTTCCTTTCCTACCTGAATGCCCTTAATATCTTTTTCTTGCCTAATCGCTATAGCAAGTACTTCCAGTATTATATTGAACAGAAGTGGAGAGAGTGGGCATCCTTGTCTCGTCCCTGTTCTCAGAGGGAAGGCTCTTAGTTTTTCCCCATTGAGGACAATGCTTGCCATAGGCTTGTGATAAATGGCTTTGACTATATTGAGGAAGGTCCCTTCTATACCCATTTTGGCGAGTGTTTTCATCATAAACGGATGCTGGATCTTGTCAAATGCTTTCTCTGCATCTATTGATATGATTATATGATTTTTATCTTTTCTTTTGTTGATATGATGGATTATGTTGATTGATTTCCGGATGTTAAACCATCCTTGTATCCCCGGGATGAATTCCACTTGGTCGTGGTGTATGATCTTTTTGATGAGTTGTTGAATTCTATTTGCTAATATTTTGTTGAGGATCTTCGCATCTGTGTTCATCAGGGATATTGGCCTGTAGTTTTCTTTTCTTGTGGTGTCTTTGTTTGCTTTTGGTATTAGGGAGATATGAGCCTCATAGAAACTGTTTGGGAGTGTTTCTGTTTCTTCAATTTCCTGGAAAAGCTTGAGAAGGACTGGCAAAAGGTCCTCTTTAAATATTTGGAAGAACTCGCTAGTGAATCCGTCTGGACCAGGGCTTTTGTTTTTGGGAAGACTTTTGATTACCATTTCAATTTCCTTGATGTTAATTGGACTATTCAGATACTCCAGGTCTTCTTGGTTCAGCCTTGGGAGATTATAGGAGTCGAGGAATTTATCCATTTCTTCTAGGTTCTCTTGTTTTGTGGCATAGAGATTTTCAAAGTAGTCTCTGATGATCTTTTGAATTTCATTGGTTTCTGTTGTGATGTCCCCCTTTTCATTTCTGATTCGGCTTATAAGGGTTCTCTCTCTCTCTTTCTTTGTGAGTCTTGCTAGTGGTTTATCAATCTTGTTTATTTTCTCTTAGAACCAGCTCTTGGTTTCATTGATCTTTCGGATTGTCTTTTGGGTTTCCATGTCGTTAATTTCTGCTCTAACTTTTATTATCTCTTTCCTTCTGCCTGGTTTGGGCTCCTTTTGTTGGTCCTTTCCTAACGTCTTGAGCTGTGAAGTCAAGTTATTTATGTGGGCCCTTTCTTCCTTCCTGAGATATGCTTGCAGAGCTATAAATTTTCCCCTTAAAACGGCTTTAGCTGCGTCCCACAGGTTCTGGTAGCTCGTGTCTTCATTCTCATTTGTTTCTAGGTACCTTTTGATTTCTTCCTTGATTTCCTTCCTGACCCACTCATTGTTCAATATCAAGCTATTTAATTTCCAGGTGTTTGATTTGGTTTTCTGCATCTGTCCACGATTAAGTTTTATTTTCAGTGCATCATGGTCTGAAAAGATAGCTGGTACAATGTCTATCTTGTTGATTCTGTTGAGGTATGCTGTGTGGCCTAGTGCATGGTCTATTCTGGAAAATGTTCCATGTGCACTGGAAAAGAATGTGTATTCCTTTTTTGGGGGATATAAAGCCCTGTATAGATCTATTAGCCCTCTCTCTTCTATTTCTTCCTTCAAAGCCAGTATTTCCTTGGTGAGTTTTAATCTTCTTGATCTGTCCAGAGGAGACAGTGCGGTGTTGCAGTCTCCAACTACTATCGTGTTGCTCGAGATGTCCTTCTTAAGGTCTCTTAGCAGCTGTTGTATGTATTTAGCTGGTCCCTCATTGGGTGCGTAGACATTTAGGAGTGTGATTTCTTCCTGATGTACACATTCCGTGATTAATAAAAAGTGGCCTTCACTATCCCTTCTAATCTTTTTCAACCTGAAGTCTATGTTGTCCGATACTAGTAACGCCACCCCAGCTTTCTTGAGGGAGTTGTTTGCTTGCAGGATTGTTTTCCATCCTTTGACTTTGAGTCTGTGTTTGTTCTGGCTATTCAGATGTGTTTCTTGCAGGCAGCAGAATGTTGGGTTCAGTCTTTTAATCCATTTTGCCAGCCTGTGTCTCTTAATTGGTGAATTCAGACCATTGACATTAAGGGAGATTATTGTTATGGGATTTTGCGCCATTTTTGTGCAAGGGTTTGTTGTGCTTATAGGGGTTGTTCTTGTCTTACAATAGCCCCTTTAGTGCTTCTTTTAGATTTGGTTTTGAGTCTATGAAGTTCCTGAGCTGTTGTTTATCCCCAAAGTAGTGTATGATTCCTTCTAGTTTGAATGAGAGTTTAGCCGGATAAAGTATTCTTGGTGAAGCGTTGATTTCATTGAGTTTTTTCACTATATCCCACCATTGCCTTCGAGCTTGGAGGGTTTCCTCTGATAGATCTGCTGTGAGTTTAAGGGGTGCTCCTTTGTATGCGATTTCCTTCTTGGAACCTTGCTGCTTGCAGTATTGTGTCTCTCTGAGAGATGTCCATCATTGTAACTATGATATGTCTTGGGGTTTTTCTGTTAGGATCTCTTTTAGCTGGCACTCTTCGGGCGCCTTGAATCTGGATGCCCGCATTGTCCAGCTGTGGGAAGTTTTCCGCAATGATTTGTTTGACTGTGTCTTTTTCATTGGGGTTGGTTCCCTGTGGTTCTGGTAGTCCAATGATTCTAATGTTGTTCCTCTTGAAATCATCCCCTAGGACTCTGATTCTGGCTAGAGCTATTTTGAGGTCTCTTGCCATGGTTTGTTGTTGCCTGTAGGCCTCTTGCAGCTCATCTTCAGGCATACTGATTCTGTCTTCGGCTGCAGTCATCCTTATTGTTGAGGGCAGCCAGAGAGTTTTTGATTTCATGTACTGAATTCTTCATTTATTTTTGAAGGTTTTTTATTTCTGCTCTCATTTCTTCCCGTATTTTGTCGGCTGTCTGTTGTATTGTTTCTGCCAGGTCTTCCTTGAAGTTGTCTATCTTTGCATTGAGTTCATTGAACATGTTGAGGATTTCAACTCTGAATCCTTTATCAGAGAGGTCAAGTTTGTAGGAAACGCCCCTTGAGGTTTCCGGACTCCTTTGATTGTCCTCTGCTTGCACTGGGGATTTTCGCTGTTTCTTCATGTTATTGTTGTGGTATGAAAGAGGGCCCTTGAAGATGAGTATCCCTGTTTCCTTTTGTTGCGAAAAAGATTGTGGATAGGCTTAGTTAATAGTGGTTGCGTTTTTACTTGCCGTTTGTAGAACCTGGTCTCCTACTGAGATGTTTCCTTCAATCCTTCTGTGAAGTCTTGTGTTTTATTGTCCTACTGCTTGCGAATAGCTAGGATGTTAGCCTTGGATAGGATGTCCTAGACCATCTATATTTTTAAGAGTACACTCCCATGTGACATGAAAATATTTGCACATTTTATAAATGAATGAATCTCTGGATTGTGAAATTTGTGCCAAAACTTTCTTAAAATGTTGAGAATTTTAATCACAAATTTATGTGATGGGAATTTACCAATTTTTACTGCCATCATTTTTTTCTCTATATTTTGATTTTTTTAAAATCTACTTTGATCTTCTTCCACAGAAATTTTGCTATTACTTTGCATGAAATAATTAAGTCAATATCAGAAAATTTCCTACCCTACCATAACATTAGGTGTTCTGATTCTAAAAGAATTAAAGTAGATTTGGATTTCTTGTAGTCAAACAACACTGCCAAACTAGCAATGGTAGCCAATATAGAACTGACTTAGTTAAGGTAATTATTCATATGGATACAACACAAATTTATCATTGGAACATCAATGCAAGTCTGCTACAGTAACACTGTTTACATCAGCCTGATTGGTAGGAAATTTTAAGGTCATGATTACTGGCAAAAAGTCTTCTAAGCACTGCAGTCAAGGGTGATCTAGGCATAGATCTTTACTCTAATACGTTTCCTCATACAGGATGTGGAAATGTATTGTATACACCACTCATAAGTGAGATCATCCTGTTTTTGTTATTTTTCTCTGGCTTACTTCACTCAATGTGGTCTCTTCCAGTTCTAGCCAGGTTGCAGCAAATTTCATGGTTTCACTGTTCTCGCAACTGCATAGATTCTGCCTTGTATATGTACCACATCTTCATAATCCATTTATCTATTGTTAGACACCTAAGTCGATTCCATCTCTTAGCTATTGTACTGAGTGCAGCAATGAATAATGTGTGCATATGTTGTGAGAGTGTGTTTATGTTCTAAGTGTAGATGCCCCAAAGTGGAATTGCTGGGTCATATGACAAGACAGTGATGGGTGAAGAGGCACCAGGGTTGCAGTTATACTGGTGATATGGGTGAATGGTGTAGTCATATATCCCAAACATAGACTCAGCAACACTGAAAACATGATCAGAAACCACTGGAACTATAGAATGTGTCTGTCAAGTTGACAGGTAGGGTTGGGGCAGGTATTGGGGGTGAAAAGAGAATATGATGGCACTGGTGGTGGGACTGGCAATGAAACATTATATGCCAAAAACTCAAATACCAATAACCTTGTTGTATATGAGTTTTTTTAATTAAATTAAAAGTTTATTTTAAAAATTCCTCTAACTCGCTCCAATTTAAATACCACCTTCTTCAATTCCAGATATGGATGAAGGATGAAAACTCTGATCAATGAAACATACTACTCCCTGGCAGACATAACAGATGCCTGTCACTGTGTCTGTTGCAACTCCTCTTTTTCCTGATGAAAAGGTCCCACATTCTCAGCTGTTGATTCTCAAGCCGTGAATCTGTCTAAGAAATTAATAAATAAATTATGTGGCAGTGGGGAGTCTTCCTACTGTAGTTCCTCTGATACATCCTTTCATAAGACTCCCTGAAATATTTCTTTGCAAGATGAGATGTGGTCTGCAGAGGTCAAAAGAATTTATATGTAAATAATGTCACAGGGAAAAAATTATTTAAGGAGTAAAATAACCTTATTAGAAAAGTTCTCCTATAAAACTGTCTTAAACTACTCAGATGTATTTTTTACTTCAAAGATAAATTGTTTGATTAAAATTTTACAAGCATTACAGTGAATTTTTATTTCCCCATGATTGGTTTCCTTATTTTTAAGGTCTTTGAAATTTACACTAATATAATATTTTGGAAGTCTTTTAGTACTCATTGACTTCCCCCTAAGCTATAAAAACTGGGGGAAACAAGAGAAGAAACCCTGAATTGCATTTGCTCTGAATTCAGAGTAGAAATTCCGAAATTCTACTCAATTTTTTACCTTCCCTTCCATGGACAGGTACTTTTTCTGCCTATAAGAGAAGATCACTTTTGTTCTGTTTTGGCTTAATTGGCATTTGTCTTTTATGAGCAATATAGGAAAACTCTACAACTTTGCTATGGGATAATATTAGCACTACACATAGCACAGAAAAGTTCATTAATATCAACACTATGCCAGCAAAATACATTTTGCAATTTGCACACTACCTATGGAAATTCAGTCAATGATATCATGTTCGTTTTGTGTCAGAATACAAAGCAGGCATTTCAGCCATCCAAATGGAACATAAGTAATAGAAAAATGGAGCATAGCAAATTAAGAAATTGTTCTGGTTTTGTAAAACAAAAAAATTAAAAATTATATGTGTTTTATATTGGGTTGCTATAAAACTGGATATATGAACATTATATATGCTATTAACCATTCCTCAGATGTATGAGAAAACAAAACCCTTTCAAAGACTAGAATGTGAAATATTAGTGGATAACATTTATGAATATGTTGAACATAAAATCTAGTCTGGATAATAAGGACTAATAGGTCGAGTGTACTGCAAGCAATAAAGAATTCTGAGACTCCAGAATCTATGTGCATAAGACTTTTGCCTTATGTACTTGCTGACCCTTTAACATTGTGGTAGCAAGATTCTTCTCCCTTGGAACTTTGAAGGCAGTGATTCCAACGAGGGATCTAACTATAGCATTTCTTCCTATATTAACCCCCTGCTGTCCACAGACAAATTCATGATTCCCAAACCAATTTTAATCCCTTGAATACCTGACCCCTGCTGAATGCACACTTTGGTGTCCCTGAAGCTTCAGCATTGGATATGCTTCCTCTCCTCCCCTATCCCAGCTATCTTTCTTCTCAGAATTTCTTCCATTTATCTGCAATTTCCTTCTTTGAGGGTATCTAAGCTCTAAAGAGCAGTTCTAAGGAGTGTGTCGAAATAACAGAGCAAGGACAGGTTTTGTCTTAAGGAATTTCTCATAACAACACTCCATGCTATTATATCTTTTCAAAGGCAAGAGCAAATAAAACTGAACAGATTCCTGACTGTTGTAGACAACTTTCCATTCAGCTGCTGTAAGTCTTTATAAACTTATTCCTAATTTTTCTTACAAGGTCAATTAACTTCACCTTTCCCTTCATTTGTCATCTAATAATGCTTCGGGTGACCTTGATCCCAATAGGCCTGTCTGAATAATAACAAATTCAGTACTGTCTGGACTGGAAAAATAATTGAAAGTCCATAACCTATTGATTCTGAAGGGGCAGTGTCATTTCTCTCGGTGAGGGTAGGCACATTAAAACATAAAGACTAATCCTTGGGCTCTCAGAGTCCCACTAATCCTTGCAAATCATAAGCTGCTTTGCAAATTTTATCATGAACTTGCAAGGCTTGTTTGCAACTCTGAAAAATCACAGAATCGTAGAAACGTTGGGTTGGAGGACCTAGTAAGGTCATTCACTAACAGCATTCATTAACCTATCTCTAGTCAGCTTTTCTTAAAGCATTTGTGACAAAGGAGAAGATTACTTTAGATTCAAATTTCTAAAGGGAAAGACAGTCTATAACCTTTTTGTGTTTGTGTGTGTGTGTGGTTTGTCCCTGGTCTAAAGTGCCTCAAAGAATGTAAATTATTTTTCTGTTGTTAACTTATTTATTCCTTTAAAAATAAGACAACTTCTCAAAAATTGAACAAAGCAACAGACCACTAAGATTGGAAGAAAAAAATATCCTGTAGTAGAGAACTGATCCAAAAATATGTATTAAACCATATCCACTATTTTCACCCCTTCTCAGATCCTGTTAACACTTTGGTGTAACGAAATTTTATCCACATCAAATGAGAAACTGTGTTATCATTTAATCAGTTTCCTTCCACTCTTATTGCCTGCCTTATTTGTCTTTAAACTATTACATTTCAACCTACTCAAGTCCATTTGTAGTGATGGTAGCGGAAGCCATCCATCACTACAAAAATGAAGTCTTTCATTTTTCTCAACCTGGGAAACTAATTATTTTTCTTACCATTTTATCTACTATCCCCGATCTACCTTCATTTCTCATTGCATAAAACACTCTAAACATAGTCTTGTTTTCTGTATATCTTGAATCAGTCATGATATATAAATAGTGCAGATGTATCTCTACTGTATAAGATACTATCCTTCATTATGAATCTGGTCTTTATTTCTAATCTTTTGTACCATTAGTGTAGAGACTGGCAAATTATTTGTCCTCAGTAGTATTGACAAAATTTAGTGTCAGTCATGTACCTTTAAGTTTTGGAGATAAAATTATCAATCTGATACATTACAAATATTTTTTTAAGAATTTTCAGTCTTACAAATTTTCTGAGAAAGTAAAATCAGTTCTGATGCAACGATAAGGGTCATTGAAGAATAATTGAATGAAGCAATTGTTTTAAAAAAATGTTCGTTTTTTCCCTGTTTCTGATAGAACAGATGGGAAATTAGATAAAAAGAGCAGTTAACATTGATTGGTTAAAAGCATTCCATAATTAAAATTATAGTCACTAACTTTGACATAATTTGTAATACCTAGAGAAAACCTTTTTGCTAAACATTGTATGGTTAACATGAAATATTTAAGAAAAATAGATTGAATGCATTTAATAAAATTAAATATAAAATTATTTATAGCACTTGTAGCAATGTCATCCCATTCTTTATTGATTTGCTCTGGTGGTCACCAGTAATGTCTCCACTGTGAGACTTGTTACTGTTTTTGGCACATCGAATACCCCACGGGTAGCTTACCAGGCTCTGCTGTGTGGGTGGGATACTCTTGGTAGCTTTCCAGGCTCTCTGAGAGGGACGGAGGAATTCGAAACCGGGTTGGCTGCATCAAGGCAAATGCCCTACCGACTGTGCTATTGCTCCAGCCAATAGCTCAGTGGATAGTGTTCGCCTTGCACGAGGCAGGCCCAGGTTCGATTCCTCTGCCCCTCTCGTAGAGCCCAGCAAGCTAACAAGAGTATCGCGCCCACACAGCAGAGCCTGGCAAGCTACCCGTGGGGTATTCGATATGCCAAAAACAGTCACAAGTCTCACGATGGAGACGTTACTGGTGCCCGCTCAAGCAAATCAATGAGCAACGGGATGACAGTGACAGTGATAAAATTATTTATATATTAAATTAAATGTATTAAATTTTTATTTCTGGTCACAAGTAATTTTCAATTTAAAATTGTTGATTATAAACATTGAAGCTGTAATATTTTCAGAGGAATTGTATATGACTTCCTACAACGTTTAATAAAATGTGAAAACCAAAAGAAGATTAGGGTATTTTATTTATTCTGCAAAGATAGTCTTCAGAAGAAAAGAGATTAAATTGTTCTTTATATTTTCTCAAAAGTCAGAATTTCGCCTTCAGGAGCAAATGACAAGGCAAAGTATTTTAGTTTAGTTTGAGGAAGATATTCAATAATAACATAAACACTCTCAGAACACAGTAGAAGTTCTTGTCCCTAGGCTAATTCAAGCAGGAAATAGAAGGCTACTAGAGAAATAGGACAGGTTTTATCTGAGCACCTTCCACATTCCATCTGACACAACTTTCTCCATCCCCAAGACATAAAACAATCCATGCCATTGTGTGGGGAGAAGGGACCTGATTTTCTTTTTTTTGCTTAAAATAAGAATGAAATAAAAAATAAATTGTATGTACTCATTCCTGGATTTGGAGTACTTATTAAATCACTTTCTTAAGTTTTACTCTTGCTTTTTCTTTTCTTTCCTCAGGAGGGGTTACTGCTGGCTCTACACTGAGCAATTAATTCTAGAGGGCACGATGTTGGATGCTGAGGATTGAATTCGAATTTGCCTCGTGCAAAGCAAACTCCCTAAGCACTGTACTACAGCCCCATATGTTTTACTTTTTTTTAATTCAGAGTATAATACTAACATCTATATTTACCACATTAGAATATAATCCCACTATTGTGTATAAAATTAATATTTTTTCTCTCCTCTTAAGAATAATTGCTCTTTGGTTGTCTGAAATAAGTGATATTTATTTTTATTTTAAGTTTACAATACCATTAATAGTAGGGTTTCAGGCGTAACACAATCCCACACCCTACCCCAGAGGACACACCTCCCTCCGCCATTTCCCCAGTTTTCCCTCATCCCCATTTCCTTTGGTGTAACTTCCTACGGAGGACCAGTTCTCGGTGGGAAGTTTCTATTGTCTCTGGCTATGTCTTCTACCATTTACTTTGTTTCTTTACAGACCACATATGAGAGAGAACATTCTGTGTCTCTTCACCTCACCAACTTCATTCAGCAGGATGCACTCCAGATCCTTCACAGAAGCACCCAAACGCAGGACTTCATCTTCAAATGAGTAACTACAAAGAAAGGTAGAGTTAGTTTAGTTTCCAGTGAGATTTATCACCTGGTGGGGCATGGGGTGCCATGATGTGTTTTTTATGCATGAAAACCTGTCACTGATGACAGTATTGTAAATCACAGTGCCTAAAATCATATATATATATATATATATATATATATATATATTTGCTTTTCGGGTCACACCCAGCGATGCACAGGACTTACTCCTGGTTCTACACTCAGGAATTACTCCTGGCGGTGCTGGGGGACCATATGGGATGCTGCGAATCAAACCTGGATCGGCCACATGCAAGGCAAACACCCTCCATGCTGTGCTATCGCTCCAGCCCCCCAAGAATCATATTTTTAAAAAGTAACATTTCAAAAAGAAAAATCCTCAGTAAAAATATGAAGAAATAAAGTAGAAGGCTTTCACATTTTTATAACTAAAGAAGTATTCTTTCAAACAACATGAAATTGTCCTTAGATTATGCAAATACTTACATATAGCAAATATATTGGAGAGTGATTATAGATTTATGCACGAGTAACCAGAATTAGTCTTGCCCCATAAATTATACATTTCAAAGTGCATATTATAGATTCATACAACACTGTGTTTTCTTACAAACAAGTTGAGCAATCATATTTTGTATTTTTAAACTGTGCTTAGGAACACTGTGTACTGACTATAAGGTTAAGAATCTTGCTAGCAAAGTTGATGGCCACCCACAACTCTGTCATGCCGCAAAGCTATTTAATTCTTCCCAATCACAGGGGCCATTATCAGCGTGTATTTATACTCAGGCATTGCATGCCATCTTTTCCCAAGTACTTTTAGAAATATTTCAGGACTTTGAGGTACATTTTAGAAATACACATTAAAAAAATGAGCTACTGGGGCTGGAGTAATAGCACAGCGGGTAGGGCGTTTGCCTTGCACGCGGCCGACCCGGGTTCTAATCCCAGCATCCCATATGGTCCCCTGAGCACCGCCAGGGGTAATTCCTGAGTGAAGAGCCAGGAGCAACCCCTGTGCATTGCCGGGTGTGACCCAAAAACCAAAACAAAAAAAAAATGAGCTACTTAAATAATGCACTTGCTGTTTAGTAGCAAGTGATGATGTTTGTACTTTGCACCCTTAGCCTGAAATTCTAGACTAGAAAGTTCCTAGACCAAAACACTAACTCCTGATCCTATTTCTGTCATAACACATTCCTCACTTATCTGTGAGCATAATTTTGCAAATATCTAAAATAAAGGCATTTGATTTGGGTTTTTTCTTGTGGGAGATGCCACCTGGCAGTACTTACGGCTTACTCTTGGTTCTGGTGCTCAGGGATCACTCCTGGGGAAATCAGGGGACCATGTGAGGTTTCAGGAAACAAATCAGGGCCAACCTTACACAAGTGTATCCACTGTCCTATAAATCTGATAGATGCTTTGAATTTTTAATGCAAAAATGTTTCTGCAATGATTAAATGTCCAGGATAATTATTTGTCCATTTTTTTTGTATTGATTCATCACGAGATACAATTACAAAACTTTCATGTTTGAGTTTCAGTCATATAATGATCAATCACCCATCATTTCACACATTTTCCACCACCAAAATCCCTAGTATCTCCCCCTTCCCCCCCATTCCAATCTTTCCCTTGCCTGTGTGGCAATTTACACAATACTCTCTCTCTACTATGATTGCATTCAATACTTTGACAACAGTACCACCGCCACTCAAACCTGCCAAAAAGGCAATGTTAGGCAATTGGTTTTGTATTGCTTGTTATGAATAGCCTCAAAAGCAGCTGCATGCTCTAGGAATTCTAAAATTTTAATAATTAGAGTCTGGAGTCATCCAGTGAGCTGCTCGGATCCGAGATTTGTGTGTATGTCTCTGGATCATGGCCGTGTAGGAGCCAAATAAGTAGCTGGGGTCGGTTTGTGGGTGTCATCTCAGAGTCCCATCGGGGCGTGGGGGAGGAGAGGGGCTGGCTCTTCCCCTGTCCTGTGAGGCCTGGCGTTTGCCGCTTCTGCTCCCACGTGGACTTTTTGTTGGCTTCTAGGAAATGGTGGCCACCGGGATTTCTAGGGGCAGGAGGACAGACATCACCACCTGCTCCCATCTGAGGTAGCCTGGTGAAAGTGGCCCATTTCACAGTCCAGAGGCATAGAGCAACTCGGTTCCAAGATTCGTGTGTGTGTCCAATGGGTCCATTTTAACAGACTATATATCTGAAATAATTTACTCCTTGGCTAATGTGAAAATTTGTAATAATTCATGGGAAAGCTTTTTATAATGGAGGTAATGAAGTCAGTAAAATAAATGTTACCAAAGTTAAAAATTATGAAATAAAATGCAGGGTAGAAAGACCAGAGAGATATTAGGCATAATAGGCTTTAATACTGGTCTGGATTGCAGAAAGCATAAATTCCCAAGAAGTTATCAATAAGTGTCTGATCTGAGTTAGTACTAAATATTGTCCCTCTTCACCGTCACTGTCATTGTTATCACATTGCTCATCAATTTGCTCGAGCGGGCACCAGTAATGTCTCCATTGTGAGACTTGTTGTTACTGTTTTTAGCACATCGAATACACCACGGGTAGCTTGCCAGTCTCTGTCGTGTGGGCAAGATACTCTCAGTAGCTTGCTAGCCTCTCCAAGAGGGGTGAAGGAATCAAACCCGGGTCAGCTGCATGCAAGGCGAACGCTCTACTGGCCGCATTATTGCTCCAGCCCATTGTCTCTCTTACTAACTTTAATTCTAATCAAGATAAAAGTTATCCTAAATATTCCTGTATGTTCTTACTCTTAGTATACATCCAATATATGTGTTCTGTTATATATATTTGTTTTGATGTTTTCATAGGTATTTTTCAAACATGGAAACTTCCTCTGATTTCAGAACACTTATTTATCCCAAGTTGGGAACCACTGAACTGATGAGAGGGGAAATAAGAAGAGCTCTTTCCTTTATTTCTTACCTCTGTTGTTGGGACCAGAGGGATCTAGGAATGTTGCAGAAACCCACTAGATCTTACGATTCATCTCGGCTCTCAAAGGAGACATTCTATTCACAACTTCAATTTATGCTTTTCTATTGCATACTGTCACTGTCTATCTGCACTGTCATCCCGTTGTTCATTGATTTTCTCGAGCAGTAACATCTCCATTGTGAGACTTGTTGTTAACTGTTTTTGGCATATTGAACACACCATGGGTAGCATGCCAGATTCTGCCATGCAGGTGGGATAATCTTGATAACTTGCTGGGCTCTCTGAGACGTATCGAACCCAGGCACCTGCAAAACAAAGACAGAGTTTCTGCTATTCTACTCCATTTTGAGAAGGAAAAAATTAAGAACTACCTTTTTAAGGGAGTTCCTGAGATGATCTTTTTGCTTCATATCCTCCACCTAGCAGACTAGTTCTCCATTCTACCTAATCACTGGCTAATTTATCAGCCTCATAGTTGTCCTTCCAGAAAAATTAACATAGTCAAGGCAATAGAAACCTAGAACTATTTTTCATTTGGAAGCTTACCATGGAGAGGGGTGAAAAGAGAGAACTAAGCTGTGATAATGGTGGAAAGATGTGACTGGTGGAGCGTGTGGTTCTGGAATAGGCACAAAACTCCACTGTTAACTGTTTTGTGAGGCGAGAAACACAGCACAGTGGACAGGGAGCTTGCCTTGCTCTTCACCAAAACCAGGTTCGAACACAGGCACCTTACAGGGTCCCCTGAGCTTCACTAAGAGAGATCCCTGAGTACAAATCCAGAAGTCAGCCTTGAACACCACTGGGTGTGGCCTGAAAACAACTAATAAAACAGAACAACAACAAACAGGAAAGAAAAACTTTGTAAAGTGTAGTGACTACAACAAAATAATATATATGATTATTTATATATGATTTGTGCCTAAAACAAAATCATATATATGATTATTTATATATACACACACATATATATATTCTATTCAGTATGTGAGATATGTATAGATATATATCTCACACACTGGAATAATATTCAGCTTTAAAAGAAGAGTAAATCCTACCATTTACAACACTTTGAATGGCTCAAGAGGGACTTATTGCTTATTGAAACATCAGACAAAGGCATTGTATGATTTCACACCCATTTGGTACATAAACAAAGAAAATGAACAACAACAAAATTACTGTAGAACCTGAATTGACACAGACCTCTGATTTCCATTAGAAAGATAATGTACTGACCTGTAAACTCATTATATCTTTAATAACAAGATTTTGGGAGCCTAAGAAGTTAGAATCAGTGTGGTGATTACAAGAAAGTTTTTTAAATGCTCATTATTTGTGTCCATAAGATACTTTTAAGTTGAAGAATGCAGAGTAATTATCTATTTAAAAAAAGAAATGAATGTGAAAATCAGCTCAGCAATGCATGTAGCTGCGTGTTGACTATTTCTGAAGGAAGTCTGTGTGTATTGGTGTGTTTGCAAGGGTAAGACTGTAGTTAATAAAACATCTTCTAACTCTTTGGCTTCAAGGCAGTTACCAGCTGTCCAAATTAATATGAGATTCATAGGGCTAGGACCTGACATAAATTAGACTGAGAGGAAGGAGAAAGTTTAATGGAAATTGAAAGCAAATCCCATTGCACCTGTACTGGGCTTTTTAATACAGTGGCTATTCCCAGCCCTATCATTATGATGACTTTCTAAAGAGTCAATGTGGCACCTTGGGGTTCTTTTAGGGAGAGACGTAGGAAGCAAGTTAAGACAGTGCATATTTTTACTTTAGTAGCAAGAGGCTGAATGGTCAATTATTATTTTTTAAAATGTCACTAAATTATATAAAGTAATTCTAATTAAATCTATTTTAATTCTGAATACAAATGAAATATTCAGATGATATCCAAAGCTATTCTAATTTTTTTTAGTTGATGTCCATAGAGATGCAGAGTCTCTTGCCTCTGTGCCTGGCTGTCTTCATTGGAGCCCCTCGAAGGGGGTGGGTTGAGTTTCCCTCTGGAACTCAGCCACAGCCATGCTCAAGGCCCCTCTCCTCACGTTCAGATGAGCCTCACACATAAAGGAACTGGCAGAAGAACTCAGGTGTGTGGGACCCGGGGCTGAGATTTCCAAGCCTGCTCTGATTGGGACTGGGTCTCTTCTGCCCAGATCCTCCATTTTTCCAGTAGCTAGGTGGTCACACCCAGAAACTGCCCCCAGCACCATGTAATCCCATCAATGGCCAAGATCCAGAAACATCCAGAGGCTATAAAACCAAGTTCACAGAAGGAGGCAGCCGCTTTGCGACCACACAACCTCTTATAACCTAGTTCTCTCTCTCAGAGAACCTGGCAAGCTACCATGAGTTTTCCTGCCTGCACGGGAGAGCCTGGCAAGCTCCCAGTGGAGTATTCATATGCCAAATACAGTAACAATGCTGGGTCTTATTCTTTTGAACCCGAAAGAGCCTCTAATGTGGCACTGTTGAGAAGGACGAGTAAAGAGAGGCAGCTAAAATCTCAGGGCTAGGACGAATGGAGACGCTACTGGGCCCACTCGAGAAAATCGAGGATCAACGGGATGATAGTGATAGTGATAGTGATAGTGATAGTGATAGTGATAGTGATAGTGATCTTAGCAGAGGGGAAAATGGTAAACTTGTGTTAAAAGTCAAATATTGTGTTATCATAATGTCTATGTAAGTTTGAAAGAGTCCATATAGATGCAAGTAAGGAGCTTGTCAGAAATTCAGAATCTCATGCCCCACCCTGAAGTTTCTGAGCCACAATCACTTAATAAATAACCCAATGATTTCTCAAAAATATTGATGCCGTATGTTGTTTTTAATTTTAGTTTTGTTTAGAACCCTATACACATGAACATGTTATTATGCCACAGGCTGAAATTGTTTTGGAGCTGGGTTCAAAAGGTCTTGACATCTTCTTAAGTATCACTGTATCACTGTCATCCCATTGTTCATCGATTTGCTCGAGTAGGCACCAGTAACGTCTCCGTTGTGATACTTATTGTTACTGTTTGTGGCATATTGAATACACCACAGGGAGCTTGCCAGGCTCTGCTGTACAGGTGGAATACTCTCGGTAGCTTGCCAGGCTCTCTGAGAGGGACAGAGGAATCGAACCCGGGTTGGCTGTGTGCATGGCAAATGCCCTACCCATGGTGCTATCACTCCAGCCCTTCTTAAGTAATATATATATATATATTACTTAAGATATATATATATATATCTTAAGAAACTTAAGAGCTCAAAAGATGAGATGGCAAATTTGAAGTCATACAGTCTGTGAATTGTAAAGCTGAAGTTCAGATGTTTTTGTTCAGGTCTTGTGTGACTTGGTTTGGGGACCACAACCAGCAGTACCCAGGGCTTGCTCCTTGCTCTGTGCTTAGAAATCACTCCTGGGGTCCGGGAGCCAACAACCAGCACCCATATGGGGTGCTGGGAATGTAACCCAAGCCAGCCATAGGTAAAGCAAGTTCCTTGCCCATTGCACTATTGCCCAGGCCCCATAAAGCTAAATTCAAACTCAGATTACCCTTGCTTCCAACTCAAATGTGTAAGAAAAGCAAGATTTGTATGGAAATAATAAATGGAATTTAAGTACGTAAATTTTAAGGATATTTTATACTAGTAAATGAATTTTAAAAAGCAGATGTTGTGGAGGTCGTTCTAAAGCTGGAAAACATGGTTGGAGTTTGACCCCCTGCCTTGCATGGAAACAGAGGAACAACATATGTGCTTTGAGGGTGTGAGGGCAGGGGTGGAGGGTGGAGGTTTAGGACTGGGGCGGGGGTGGGGAGTCTTCAATACCAGTGTGCCCAACCAAAACTGCAAGCTTAAGTTTGAGCACAGAGCTGCACGTTCAACTATGGCCTCTGCTTCAGGAATGGGCCAAGACCCCCTTCCCCTGCCACCCCCACACCCCTGCAACTACCCATAGCACTGCTTGATAGCTGATGCGGGGGAGGGAAAGAGAGCGAGTGTGAGAGAGAGATTTTTCCTCCACTTTTCTAGAAGTAGGAACAGGTCATATGATGCCAGGAATAAAACAGAGCCTTTTGGACCCATAAAATAATGCATGTGTTTTTCTTAGCTTATATAACTGGGGCAAATTATCATCCCTATCTAGACTTGAACTTCAAATTTCTCTTTACTCTAGGGGCTGGAGCGATAGTACAGCGGGTAGGGCGTTTGCCTTGCACATGGCCAACCCGGGTTCGATTCCCAGCAACCCATATGGTCCCCTGAGCACCGCCAGGGGTGATTCCTGAGTGCAGAGCCAGGAGTAACCCCTGTGCATCACGGGTGTGACCCAAAAAGAAAAAAATCTCTTTACCCTAGAGCTTCTTCTTAGTTCTGCTCCAGGGGCGCCCTCATGTCTTCTACTCTTCCAGCCACCTTAGAGCAGGTTGCTCACAGGAGATGATATGAACCACCGAATCTACAGACTAGTGTGGGAAGCCAAAATGCCAGTCATCATGGCAAAAAAATAAAAGGCATTTTGCCAAGATAGGAGTCACATAGAGAGTTTGGATTTCAGATTTATAATGTTGGGAAACTAAGAGTTTGACCTTGCTGAGTGAGAAGCCATCGAGGCAAGCTAAGAGCTCTCACAACATAAGGCACGCTCTGGTAATAGCAGAGTCATTTCCAAAACTAAAAGTTCAGAGAGAGTTAAACAGACTCTGGCATGTGCTTTGTGTGTAGCATCCCGGCCTCAGTCCCTGGCACTGCATCGCCCCTGACTACCAATCACCAATAGTAGCTTCTGAGCAAGACCTGACATGGCTCAGGAAAAAAAAATTAAAATATAGAATAGTCACAGAGTTAGCGCACTGCTAAGGCAATTTCCAGACATAAAGACATGGCATTTTGAATGCTAATAATGGCTGGACACGTAGCAAAAATTTTGAGATGGAGACTCAAAAATTTTGAGATGGAAACTCAAAGGAGTAGTAAAATTTTAGAAAATATTTTACTGTCACTGTCACTGTCATTGTCATCCCATTGTTCATCAATTTGTTCGAGTGGGCACCAGTAACGTCTCTCATTGTGAAACTTATTGTTACTGTTTTTGGCATATCCAATATGCCACAGGTAGCTTGCCAGGCTCTGTTGTGCAGGCGCGATACTCTCGGTAGCTTGCTGGGCCCTCTGAGAGGGGCGGAGGAATTGAACACAGGTCGGCCATGTGAAAGGCAAACGCTTTACTGCTGTGCTATTGCTCCAGCCCGAGAGAATATTTTAAATTATTATAAAATAATTTAAATATTTAGAATATTTTAAATTATTTAAAATAGTTACCCACATAACACAATCCACCACCCTGAGTACAGAGCCTGGAGCAAGCTCTGAGCACCTTCACTTATGGCTCAAAATGAACAAACAAAAAAACAAAAGAGCAAACAAATAAATAAACCCTACTTTTTAAAAGAGCTTCTGATTTTCTCCCCACATTATTTGTCTCATTTCCAAAAGTGCTCGCTCCCCACTCTCAATAAAAACCTCACACTATTTTATTTATCTAGTATAACAATCCATAAAGTGACCCTCATGCCCCTCGCATTAAATTCTAGATCCTCGTCTTTAGCATATGAGTCAGCTTTACTTTAAAGCAGTAAACTGACCACAAAGTCATGAGTAATCCCTGAGCATCACTGTTGTAGCTCAATCACAACACCCTGCAAATAAATAAAATCATAATCATCCTATTTATCATTCTAGGCTAACCACAATCATCTTTAACTTCTGGATGACAGTCATACACACACACACACACACACACACACAAGCACATGCACACACACACACACACACACACACCTAAGATAACCTGACCTTACAGACCAAATAGCCTATTTTTGAAAAATTAAACGCATATGGAAGTATTCATCCAATATCTATTTTTCCTGGTGTCCTTCTAAAATTCATATTGTTTTGCCAATGTTTCACAGTCTACAATTTTTTTTTTATTTTTATTTTTTTTGCTTTTTGGGTCACACCTGGCGATGCACAGGGGTTACTCCTGGCTCTGCACTCAGGAATTACCCCTGGCTGTGCTCAGGGGACCATTTGGGATGCTGGGATTTGAACCCGGGTCGGCCGCGTGCAAGGCAAACGCCCTACCCGCTGTGCTATCTCTCCAGCCCCTCTACAAATTTTAAACAAAAGGTTCTAGATGTTCTATTTTTCCACTCACTCTAGCAAGTACTGAAAATAAAAGATGTGTACAACTTTTGTGCAAGTGTGTGAGAGGCTCGGTACTCTAACACACAATTTACAGTAAATGTATTTACAACACATAAACAATAATGAAAGTGCCTAGGCAACCTCAGTCTGCAACACACGAACAATATACCACGTGCTAATTTTTAGAGGAAGATCCACTTGCTCTGAACATGCCATGTGTTCCTCTGTATGTTCTAAATCTTACAAACAGGCAAAATTCCCCTTCCTCTTACCACAGTTAAATAAATGTCTGTTTTCTCCTCCTCACTTTCTGCTTCAGGAAGCTACCAGGCTGAATGGCAGCTGCTAGGTAAATGACTCTACAACCAAAACAAAACAGAAACACACAGACACACAATTCATAGCAATGACAGTGACTAAATATATGTTCCAGTCTAGATATACCTAGAGAAAATATATTTTTTCCATTGACATGATTTTATACTAATATTCTTCTTCGTTATATATTGTATACCAGCCATAGACTCATTTTCATTCTTCAGAACTTGGTGAGTTCTTCAATTTTTTTTCTGTCTCTAAAATACAGATGACATTGTAGGTTTAAGAATTTTAAGCCTTGTATATAATTAAAAAGACAAAGGATCAGAGTACAAAGGACTTCTGGTCCTATAAAAATGGAAGCAAAAAAAAACTAAAAATTGTTCCACAAGTCATATGTGTGTTATTAAATAGAGGAAAGCATTTAAAAGTGCAGCCTATTTGGCATGAAAGAAAGAAATGCAAGATGATGGTAAATGACAGTACATGATCCTGAAGTAGAGAACAAATAAGCTAAAACTGATTCGTCTACATAGGCTTGGAGGTTTGTACTCTAGTGGCTATGAGTAAAGAACGGAAAGGGGGAGCAGGGGTGGCATTAGTCTCCACATGAAGTGACTAGTTAGAAATAAAAACTCTACATGACGTTTGAGTGCTACCTTCCTGACCATTATGTACAATGGCAATCTTGAAAATTTACTAATTTCAAACTGCAGCAGTGGTGAAAAAAGTATCACTTAAGATTTTGTAGGCAGGGTTCAAGAAATAATTTAAAGGGCTGAGCACATGTTTTGTCTGTAGAAAGCCCAGGCTCAATCCCTGGCACCACATGGTGCTTTGAGCATCACCAGAATTGTTCCCCAAGCTTAGAGTTAGAAATTTCCCCTGAGGATGGCCAGGTAGCCAGGTGTTGTCTGCAAGCAAACAAATAATAAACATTTTGTAATCAAATCAAAATGACAATTAGATTTTACCTCATGTTTGTGATAATGGCTTCTAAAAAATAATGGAACAACCTTCTTTGGCAAAGGTATGGGGGAAAGGGAACTCAATATAAGACAAGAATTTTAACTGGGGGCCAGAGGGATAGCACAGTGGGTAGGGCATTTGCCTTGCACGCAGCTGACCCAGGTTCAATCACTAATATCCCATATGATCCCCCAAGCACTGCCAGGAGTAATTCTTGAATGCAGAGCCAGAAGTAACCCATGAACACCACTAGGTGTGAACCAAAAGCAAATAATAATAATAATAATAATTTAATTGATTAAGTAATTCATCCAAAACCTCTTTGGAAAATAGTGTGGTGATTACTTAGAAAAGTAAATAGAGGGCTAGGGATGCGGACCAAGGAACTCTAGTAAATGTTTTATATGTGGGACCTGTAGGGTCCTATATTCAGGCCTGCTGACAGCTCCAACAACACCACCTCCCCACCTCTCTGTCTTCCAAACACCATCAAGAGCCATCCCCAAGCACAAAACTGGGAGTATGACCTGACCACCACTGATCTGTGGCTCAAAAATAAGCAAATATAGGATCATCCGACAGTTCTACAGCTAGTATTCAAAGACTAAAAGAACAATAATTTAAAAATATATGACCATACCTTGGCTTAAATCAAGCTTCTTCACAGTAGTCAAGACATGGAAACAGCATAAATGTCAACCGCAGGTGAATGGAGAAACATTTGTCATATATAAACACACACATGTATGTGTGTGCATATATATATACATATATATATATTATATGATGCACTATAGTATACTTTATATAGCACAGAAGGTAGGACATTTGCCTTGCACGCAGCTGACCCGGGTTCGATTCCTCCATCCTTCTCGGAGACCCCAGCAAGCTACCAAGAGTGTCCCTCCCACATGACAAAACCTGGCAAGCTCCCCATAGCATATTCCATATGCCAAAAACAGTAACAACAATGAGCCTCATTCCCCTGACCCTTGAAGATCCATTAATACAGCAGTGTTAAGTAGGACAAACAAGGAGAGGCTGATAAAATCTCAGGGCCAAACTAGGCTGCCAAAACAAAGAAGGACTAAAATGACTGTTTGCAATTTTAACACACGTACGCTGGCATCAGAAGCATCCATCAAGGACCTGATGGTGCAAGTGCAGAAGTTCAAGTACGACGTAATTGGATTGACTGAGATAAGAAGGTATCGAACACATCAGGTCGTTTTTGACACTGGAGAAGAACTGTTCCTCAGAACATGAGACAGTAGAGGTGTTGGTGGTGTCGGTGTCCTTGTCAACAAGAACTTGGCCATGAGCATTGATTCAATTGAATGCCTAACAACTCTAATCGGATGGTTACGTTTGAATAGATGTGGCTTGTTGCCAGCAGTTTCTATCTTCGTCGTCTACGCACCAACATCCAACTACAATGAAGAAGAAATTGAGAAATTCTACATAGAGCTGGAGAAGTTCTATAGAGAAGACCACAACTTCTACAAGGCCATTGTTGGTGATTTTGACACCAAGATAGGACCTAAAACGTTACCCAAAGAACTCCACATCGAGACCCATAGCCTAGAATGGAATGAACAAGGTGAGAGACTGTCTGAGTTCATCATGTCTACCAAGACCATTCATGGTAACTCACAGTTCCAGAAGGCCAAATCTAAACATTGGATATGGTAGTCTCCACAATGAAATTGACAACATCATATTCGATTGACAGTTTTGCCCGACCAATGTCGCTGTTTTCCCAAAAGTCCAAACGGGATCAGACCACTGCCTCCTTCATGTGAAATTCTACTTCATGGAGTGGGGATAAAGGGCTGAAACATTTAAGAAGAGAACTCCCAGAATGACCACCTACTGGGAGCTCTTTGGCACTATTGCAGCAATAATAGGGGAAGATGCTGTCCTTGACAACATTGACAAGGAATACAATTGACTGGTTCAGCACCTCCATGATTGTGCGAGGAATGAAGAGAGAAGCACTGGTTGAACTCTACAAGAAGAAAACATCCAACCCCATCAGAAAATGGGAGGTGGAAATGAACAGAAATTTTCTCAAAGAAGAAATCCGAATGGCTAAAGGACACATGAGAAAACACTCTACATCACTAACAATGAGGGAGATGCCGATTAAAACAACAATGAGATATCATTTCAAACCACAGAGACTGGCCCACATCCAAAAGAACAAAAGCAACCGGTGTTGGCATGGATGTGGGGAGAAAGGGACTCTCCTTCACTGCTGTGGGAATGCAGACTGGTTCAGCCCTTTTGGAAAACAATATGGACAATTCTCAAAAAATTAGGAACTGAGCTCCCATTTGACCCAGCAATACCACTCCTGGGAATATATCCTGGAGAGGCAAAAAGGTATAGTAGAAATGACATCTGCATTTGTATGTTCATTGCAGCACTGTTTACAATAGCCAAAATGTAGAAAAAACTGGAATGCCCAAAACCAGATGATTGGTTAAAGAAACTTTGGTACATCTACACAATGGAATAGTATGCAGCTGCTAGAAATTATGAAGTCATGAAATTTGCATATAAGTGGATCAACATTGAAAATATCTTATTAAGTGAAATGAGTCAGAAAAAGAGAGACTCATCTCTCTCTTTTTGAGAAAAAGAAATCATAGAAAGATCACACTCATCTGTGGAACATAAAGTAACAGAGTGGGAGACTAATACCCAAGAGTAGTAGAGATAAGGACCAGAGGTCTGCCCCACAGTTTGGAAACTGATCTCACATGCTGGAGGAAAAGTCAGCTGAGATAGAGAAGTAAACACCAAGTAGAGAATGTTGGGAGGACACATTCTGGTTGAAAGCTGTGTGCCGAAAATAGACCATAGACTGAATATGAAGGCCACTCAATACCTCTATTGCAAAGTACAACACCCAAAAGAAGAGAAAACAAAAAGAATTCCCTGCCGCAGAGGCAGGGCTGGGGTGGTGGGGGATGGGGTGGGTATGGTGGGAGGGATACTGGGAACATTGGTGGAGGAAAATGGGAGAAGAGCAGCAGTGTTGTGCAATACAGCAGAAACCAGGAAAAGCATTTGAAATACCCGCCTGTCCTTCGCCAGCTACAAGACCAAATGACTGCCCTCCAACGTCCTGATGGATCCTTTCACATCCTCCAGAAGGGCAATGGAAAAGGTTATCCATGACTTCTACTCGGATCTCTTTGATAACCACATCCACCTGCCCACATACCAAATTCTGCAGGATGGATATGTCGTTCCCAGGCTATGAGATTCTGCACATATAGAAATAGTAAGCTGCACTCTCCAAAGTTATAGACTACCATAAATCAATGATAAATCAAGTAGTTAAGCATATTTTAACCAAAAGCCCATATTCAAACTTACTTCAAAAGGAAATGCATGAACATACATACATACGCACAGAAAGAAACTATATTCATGCTAAGGATTACTGCAACAACAGAACAAAAAAGAAAAACAAATATATAAGAAAAAAACATGTAAACATCAATCAGATGAAGACCCACCAAAAGGGAGATGAAGAAGCAACAAAGAAATATGGAGAAACTGAAATCTAAATATGGGTGATCCAAATATACAGCTACATCTAAACAGAACTGCACAATTTGAGCTAAACTGTGTGTGCTAGAATTGACACATTTTCTTTGCTCATTTTCAGAGTACGACATTTTTCTTTCTTTCTTATATTTGTTTCTATTTGTTTTAGCCATACTCTGTGATGCTCAGAGCTTCCTCCCAGTTCTAGGCTAAAGGATCACTCCTCTCCTGGGTTTTGGGGGTCATATGCAATGCTAGTCATCAAATAAAGTTGGCAAAGAACCCAGTGAGCACCTATCCACTGTACTATCCACCCATGTGAGTTCCTATATTTTTCTTTTCTCTTTTATTCCCCTCTGTAGTAGCTAGTTCATTTATCTGTTTGTTAATTTATTAATTCTATTAAAGAGCCATGATTTACAAAGTTACTGAGAGCCTTGTTTTAGGCGCACAATACATCAACACCAATCCCTCCATCAGTGTTCCCAGGTTGCCTCCCCATCACAACCCTCACTTTTCTGCCCCCACAACCCCTCAACTTGACAGGCACATGACAAAGTTCTGGAACTCGCCACTTAGGTTTCATGTTTTCAGTTCTGTTCAGTTTGTGTTTTGGATATATAGCTATATCTTTGCAAAGAGAGAGATCATCTTATTTTGGACACATCTTTGGCAAAAGAATACCTTCAAATATTTCGAACACAAACACCAAGCATCTGAGTCAGCAAAAATAGACTGCTACATAGAGTAACTGGAGAATGATTTCATATCTAACCCTGTGTTCAAGGGATTGGGTAATAAGATGGGCAAAAGCCTCTGCTATATATGTTAATTTTAACCCCCCAAAATGGTGATTGAAATAAGTATTTTGAGATGAAGAGATCAAAGTGGACTATTCTGGAAGGTTCAATGTAATAACAAAGATATTTAAAGGAGGACAATATGAAGGTTTGAGTCAGAGCAGTTGTTGGCAAGGAAGTTGTGGTTGGCGTGATATTATTACAAACCAAAGAATGAGAATAAACTCTGAAAGCCACAGAAGGCAAGAAAAGGATTCTTCCCTGAAGACTCCAGAAAGAACACAGCTGTGCTGACCCAATTTAAACTTCTGAACTTGAAGACTGTAAATTTCTTATAAGAGCCATAGGAAGCTATTACAAAAAGCCTACCACAAACCTGAAGAAGAGATAAAGAAAACTAATGGTAAAGATTTGAGAAGGACAATATTCATAAAGACCTGAAACTTCGCAATCTCTATAAATTAGCAATATAGAGAAGGCTGTTCAATACAGCAGGGAGCTGAGAAACATTAATTTGTGAGCATCTGAAACACGACTAGGTCCGATTAAAGGGGCTGAAATTGCAATGTCCATAATGAGTTTAGAAGATTTGGTATGAAAATAGAATGGAACTCAAGAGATAGTACAGGGTGGGTTTGACACTTTCTTTGCATGCGGCCAACTCCATTCAATCCCAGCACTGCATATGAGCCCCTGAGCACTGCCAGAGATGATTGCTGAGCACAGAGCCAGGAGTAATCTCTGAGTATACCCCGCCCACACACACACACACACACACACACACACACACACAAAAGAACTAACAGAAAAGGTTGCAGGGTTTTTAATAATTATTATTTTAAAATTATTATTTCCCCCAAATTTAATTTTATTAAAGCACTGTGACTCCAAAGTAATTCAAGTTGGGTTTTTGTCATCACCAGTCCCACCACCAGTATGAAGTTCCCTCCACCAGTGTTCCCAGGTACCCTCTCCACGCCCTTTCCCCCACCCCATCCCCCAGCCCGCCATCTTGACAAGCATCTTTAAAAGGTTAGATTTATTTTGTATTTGAATAATGAGAATTCTGATAGATTTTGAAGTGGATTTCATCATTAACAATGCATATATGAGGGGACAGAGAGAGAGTACCGTGGCAAAGGCACTTGCTTTGCACAGGGTTGACCCGGTTCTATCCCTGTCGCTGAGTTTGGTCACCTGAACCCCTCCAGAAGGGATCCCTAGGCACAGAACCAGGAATACAAGCCCTGAGCACAACCCGGTGTGACCCCTAAAGCCCAAAACCAAAACCAAACAAATGTGACCGCAATTCATTTGTATTTATTTAGTCATTCACTTATTTATTTGTTTGTTTATTTATTTATGGCATTGGGACCATACCCAGTGGTGTGTGTTCATAGCTTATTCCCAATTCTTCACTCAGGAAGAGCGCAACCATATGGAGTGCTGGGGATCAAAGCCAGGTCAGTCACATGAGACAAATGCCTTACCCACTGCACTGTTGTTCTGTCCAGTCTTTTTTTTTCGTTTTAAATCATGCCAAAGAAAGAAACCTCCACAGTGTAGGCATCTCCAGGTGTTTACAAATTCTTTAAGAGTCAAACTAAAGATACTGTATATACTTAGCAGATGTTGTTAAACAAATGAACTCAAGTACAGTACATAGTCTCCAGAAGAGTATGCATATAAATAGTTTTCATACATATTTTAAAATCACCAAAGTAAAGTTCAAGTGTTTTCTGTGCTATCCCTGTCAGTATCAATTTTAAGCCCAACGTTCTTTGAAGTTTTGTTATAAGTTATGGCAATTCAGTCTCATTCTTTATTTCACTTTTCTGTCTATGACATTATTTTTTTTCCTTTCTCAAGCTAAACAAATCTCCACTGAATTAAAATAATGTATTTGAGAGAATAAAGAATGGTTTTATTCATCCTGGAATATACTTTGCATTGGCTTTAATAATGCTCCCTGTCGCATATATTCAAGAAATAAATTGGACACTAACACAAATCAATGAAATAAATCTGTTCCCTGAATAGTAGAAATGAATTTTAACAAGTCTTTTATAATTCCAAGCTTTTAAACCTCCACAAAGTGGACTATATTTTTTGAGATATAATTCATAATTACTTAAAAGCTCACAATCAGTCTAAGATGTTCTTGCTGCTTAGTAAATTATGTTTTTTCACTTAATTATATAAAGTGTAATATCCTGATCCTCAACAAACCCCACATATTTTGGTTATAATATGTATAATTTAAATTTCTTAGCATGAATCATAAAGAATAAATATAATGCTATCAAAGGTGAAAGAGGAAATTATGATTGCAAACAAATCATCAGTCATAACCTTGAATCAATGAGAGGTGGGTTTTGAAAGTCATTTCTCTAGCAGTCCATTTGTCAATTAAATGTATCTCATCTGTGAAAGTGTGAGCCACAATTATCATTATTCATGTAATGTACGAAGATTCATTCAAAGTGTCATGTCTGTCTCCTCTGCATTTATTTCAAATTCATTTAAAGGGCAATTATCTTAAAATATAACTTAAAATAAGATTTCAAGGTTTATTTTCATTTGGAAAATCAGATTAGAATACAACTAATTTTTATTCACAAGTAAGTTCAGCAAAGATGGTTGTGCCACATTTGAAATGGTTAAGACTTAATTGAAATTATTATAAAATGCCCTATTGAGAAACAAGAAATAATCCCTTTTTTTCCTCATGAAAAGCCCCAGATATTCTGGCTTGCCTTTTTGAAACATCAGAAATCTGCTATAAAACAAAATTGCTTCATAGACCAAAAAATAGTTTTGAAAGTTTCAAACAGCTTTGCTTCTGTTTGTTCTCAATATAAGGTGAGCAGCACATTATGACTGTTTTAGACAAGACTGAGTGAATTGTGACAAGATGAAGTCATTTTATACAGCTAGTGGAATTCATATATTTAAAAAGTCAGTCAGTGGATAAATTGGGGGCATCATGATTGGAAAGGTTGGCAGGAAATTAGAGGCACACAGGAAATTTACAATAAGCCACTGAAAGCTATTAACACTATTAACGATAGAAATAAGAGCAGAGATTTGTCATGTAAACCAAAGAAGCATAACAGTATAGCTTCTTATAAAGGTGAGCTTGAAAAATGTTGCAAAGGCATCAAGGATGGTAGGATTAAAAAGACTATTACGTTCAAAAATTGAAAGTCTCCAGTGGCCTTACAAAAAACTAATTTTTAAGTGAAAAGAAAAGCAATACTATTTTGATTTATACATTCAAACTTTTTAAAAGTCTCAAAAGATTCTGTTCTATAATGCATGATTTACAGGAGGCTTAAAAGTCTTACAGCTTATGTATTATGCTAAAATATGAAATTACAGCTGCCACACAAAATGAAAGAAGTGTAGTTCCTATTTCCTCTTGTGATTTTCACAAATATCTTTGTGACAGAAGGGGTAATTTTTTAAAAGTATCATTCCATTATATTATATAGGTTATAGGTGAGCATCATTGAAAAATCAGTGTGTGAGCAGCCTATTTTCCTTGCAGAATTTAATTTTAAATTAAAAGTATATTGAGCATACCATGTGGCTGGAGCGATAGTACAAAGGATAGGACACTTGCCTTGTACAAGGCCAAACCGGGTTCAATCCCTGGTATCCCATATGATCCCCCAAGCACCTCCGGGAATAATTCCTGAGTCAGGAATAACACTTGTGCATCTTCAGGTGTGGTCCCAAAACAAAAACAAAACAAAAGTACAATGGGCTAAACATACTGCAGTATAACTCAATATGTTACAGATTCTTCTCTTCCATAAATGTCTTCCATAAAAATTTCTCAAAAGACAATTTAGATACCCTAGATTAAGATACACATACATCACTTGGTTGAAATTTCTATGTTATAAGAACATTGTAGTTTGCCAAAAGTTTTATAAAAAGCAAACAAAAAGTAGAAGGAAAATGGTTGATGATGGAAAAAAATCAAATGTGGCATATGCACTAATAGAATAGTATTGAATAATAATTTAAAAATGACATGTTGTCACTTACACCAAAATAGAAGGAATCTGAGAGAACCATAAAGAGCGAACTCAATCAGAATAACAAACATTGAAGATTTCAACTATTCATGCCATATATGGAAACTATACAGACAAAAAAAAAACTAACCAGTGAATTTCAACAATAGAACTAATATTCTAGAAAAAGGAGATAAGTGGAATTGAAGATATAGGGGATCTAGTATTAATTGGGTGAATGCATATTGGGTGGGTATAACTTTTGAAATTGCTACTCTTGAAACCGAATCATAAACAACTTTGTGTATCTCACAGTGATTCAGTTAAAATAAATAAATAAATAAGATAAATAAGATAAAATTATTTAGACAACCTTAAAAAATTAATTTGAAGAAAGAATATTGATTACTCACTTCTGTGTCAAACTGAATCTAACAGAATTTATTTTTGTTCTTTACAAAGTAATTGTTAACTGTAAGAGTTTTTTCTCTTTTTTTGTTAATTTTTTAATTTTATTGAATCACCGTGAGATAGTTACAAGCTTTCATGTTTGGGTTACAGTCACAAAATGATCAAATACCCATTCCTCCACCCGTGCACATTCCCTACCACCAATATCCCGGGTATACTCCCCCCTTCCCCACCCTCTTTCTGCCTCTAAGTCAGACAATATTCTCCATACTCTCTCTCTACTTTTAGGCATTATAGCTTGCAACACAGACACTGAGAAGTCATCATGTTTGGTCCATTATCCACTTTCGGCATGCATCTCCCATCCCAACTGGTTCCTCCAGCCATCATTTTCTTAGTGATCCCTTCTCTATTTCATCTTCCTTCTCCCCTCCGCTCATGAAGCAGTCTTCCAGGTATGAAGCAATCCCCCTGGCCCTTGTATCTACAGTCCTTGGGTTCCAGCCTCATGTGATGCTACCCTACACTCCACAAATGAGTGCAGTCCCTCTATATCTGTCCCTCTCTTTCTGACTCATTTCACTTAGCATGATACTCTCCATGTTTATCCACCTATAAGCAAATTTCATGACTTCATCTCTCCTAACAGCTGCATAGTATTCAATTGTGTAGATGTTCCAAAGTTTCTTTAACCAGTCATCTGTTTTAGGGCACTCGAGTTGTTTCCATATTTTGGCTATTGTGAACAGTGCTGCAATGAATATATAGATATAGATGTCATTTCTACTGTGCTTTTTTGCATCCTTGGGATATATTCCCAGAAGTGGTATTTCAGGGTCATACAGAAGCTCAATTTCTAGTTTTTGAAGGACTATCCATATTGTTTTCCAGAAAGACTGGACTAGTCGGCATTCCCACCAACAGTGAAGAAGCATCCCTTTCTCCCCACAGCCACGCCAGCACTGGTGGCTTTTGTTCTTTTGAATGTGTGCCAATCTCTTTGGAGTGAGATAATATTTCATTGTTTTGATTCTGCACTCCAAAAGAAACAGTGACCAAAATACGGAAAGAGCCCACAGAATGGGAAAGAATAGTGAACTGTAAGATTCTCAACTACACTAAACTTTAAGACCTGAGCTAGGAATGCTGCATGGCACATTTTGTCCAGTTCAGAGCTTTCACTCCAGTTCTGCTAGGTGTACATAATATTCATTCATTCATTTATTCAAAAGTTCACTTTTTAATGGACCATATTTCTCATTTCCCACAAAGCAGAGCCTGGAAAGCTCCCCGTGGCGTATTCATATGGTCAAAACAGTTACAATAACAGGTCTCATTCCCCTGACCCTGAGAGAGCCTCCAATCATTGGGAAAGAAGAGTAAGGAGAGGCTGATAAAATCTCAGTGCTAGGATGAATGGAGATGTTACTGGCACCCACTCAAGTAAATAGATGAACAATGGGATGACAGTGACAGTGACAGTGATTTCTCATTTATTCTAATTCCCTTTATAAACTTGTTTTTATTTTTCTTTTACTTTTAAAATTTACTTCTAGAGCTAATTTTAAGTAAATATAAAATAAATAACTAGTCTCTATTTCCCTTACAAAACTGAAACTTTCTTTTAAAAACTTTAAATTGGATTTTCATTTCCAAAAAAGTTTGTTTCCTCTCCAAATGGCACAAAGTGACAGTGGGTGGGGGTTACTCACTCTCTCACTCGGTGATTGTTGTTCTTTTCATCCTTCAATACAGAATTTGTGACAGATAAAAAAAGGCCATCTCCTCCCTCAAATGGAACACTTGTCTCCGGTGTTTTGGAAAAGGACCTTTGTCCACGTCCTCACAGGGTTTTCCTGTTCTGTGTTTAGTCTAGCAGAACCAAAGCCCACATGCTATTAACCAGATGTTCTGCAGAGAATTAGAAACCCTGAAATAATGAATAGCAAGGCCCCCTTAGAAGGAAGCATTCAGGCAGACTGATTGGCTGTCTGCTTTAGCCCCTAATAGCATGAGGTAATTTACAACCTGTCATTTCCTCACTGAGTAGGAGGAATTCTTCACATGTTATCAATGAAGGCACAATATAATTTAAAATGTTCTCCTACTCCCCACCCTTCTGATTTCAGTTTCCTGCCTCGTCTAAAAAGAAAAGTTGATGTCTAACTGAGAGATTGGCTAAAAATTGATGCTTTATAAATATTGATGATAACAAAATAAAGAAGGAATGAAGGAAGGAAGGAAGGAAGGAAAGAAGGAAGGAAGGAAGGAAGGAAGGAAGGAAGGAAGGAAGGAAGGAAGGAAGGAAGGAAGGAAGGAAGGAAGGAAGGAAGGAAGGAAGGAAGGAGGGAAGGAGGGAGGGAGGGAGGAAGGAAGGAAGGAAGGAAGGAAGGAAGGAAGGAAGGAAGGAAGGAAGGAGGGAGGGAGGGAGGAAGGAAGGAAGGAAGGGAGGGAGGGAGGGAGGGAGGGAGGGAGGGAAGGAGGGAGAAGAAAGGAAGGAAGGAAGGAAGGAAGGGAGGGAGGGAGGGAGGGAGGAAGGAAGGAAGGAAGGGAGGGAGGGAGGGAGGGAGGGAGGGAGGGAGGGAGGGAGGGAGGGAGGGAGGAAGGAAAGAAGGAAGGAAGATAATATAGGAAGGGTACAACTATATGAACAAGATGGTCAGTGGAACTAAATGTTGCAAAAAATCTAAGGTTATGAGGAATAAAAATAGGTTTTTATTTTGACAACTAGATTGTTCATAAGTGAGGAATTATGTCAGCATTCAGACTATGTGGGATTTTAGAAGATTTTAAATAAATATGAAAAGCTGTTGCTTCTAGATATTTTCTATCCCTGTGGATCTTGAACACTGTTGAAGGTCTGGGTCCCCTGTGATCAACATAGCAACATCCAGGAAGAAAAACTAGATGTGGAATTAAGTAGATCGAAGAGAGATGGAAATCCAAAGTTCTCTCAATGTCTTTTATTTCATCACAAATAGAGCTTTGGATTTTATTGAATGATGCTTCATTTCTTTCCTTTAAATCTTACTAAAGTGCCTTTATGTATCTATTTATCTATTCTATTTTTTTTTTGCCAAAGCAAACCAAATAATACAGGTATTGAGACCAATAAACAATTTTTTTCCTGTTTAAGCTGTATGCAAAGGACATCTCAATTTTAGCACTCTAAGAACAATTATAGCTCAATGGAGCTATAAAAACAGGGGAATCAAATAAATTGATGCACATAAAACACTAATTTCTCTGCCTTCTCTCACTTCTCAAATACTGTAACTCAGACTTTACACTCAAGGCAACGTATAGGAAACCTCCTCAATGGAGTCTGATTCCCAACAAAAAAAAAGTCTAAATATTTGGATACTGTGGCTCTCTAAGACAAATCATTGAATCTACTAATGTTAGAGCGGTACTATCATTCAACTAAGACAACATTGGCACACACAGAATTGCTAGTCAGGTTTTCAGTCTATAATGTTCAAACATATCAGGAGAAAGCCAGTGTAGAAGAGGGAGGTGAAAATCAGACACTGAACAAAACAACCTGGAGAAAGCTGGGGTAATGTACGACAAGAAAAAAATAAAGTCTCACGGATATTTTCAAAGAAATAAGATGTTATACTGCATTCATCCAACTTCTCTAGGATGCTATAGAAAATAACTACTTAAAAAAATAAAATGCATACTACAAAAAAATCAAATGCAGAAAAATATTGAACTAATATACTAGTTCAATACTAGTATCATATGCAAGATACGGTAGATCAAAGATGCAATCCAAAATTATGACAAAATGAATCATGAAGTGAACTAGAATCAATGATGGATTTTTTAAAAATTCATATTTAAAAAAGTGAAATGAAAATATTGATTATAAAATCAAACATTACTTTCTATGTTCTATGGAATTATGTAGTGGTATAGGACATTTAGATAGTAATTCTTGATTATTGATCAAGGTAATTCCCTAAATCAGAGAAGTACTGAATATTAGCAGAAATGAGTATAATTACCTAATTAGAAAAACAAAGAATTCCTATGTAGTCAATTCTGATCTTAAATTTTTCAAAATAATTTTATTTTATTTATGATTCAGATATTGGATATTTTTAATTATTAAAAATCATTAATTATACATTAGAAAATGTCTAATACTAAGTTTAACCAAAATTATAATAAATTTAGAAGTTTGCATACATATTTGTAGATTTGGAGTGGGGAAAAATGTATTTTTCTTCATAGAGGTATATTTCTGTAGAAATCTGAAAAAAATCAAGTAATGATACAACCCTGGTATTTTGAGATATTAAAATATTCAGAAGTATTTTCCAGTATACCTGGAAAAAGGGCTAAAGAAGGCCTAAGGATCTTAGCAACTCTGGTCTAGTTAAAGAAATGAAGGCTTAGACCATGTTTAATTTAGAATATTTAAACTTAAAAAAAAAGTAAATTGGTGTATTTACACCAATAAGGAAATAGGTGTATTTTATTAAGGCTTCATTTGATGTAAATCAGAGGGAAAAGGACAAAAGACTGACGTAAAATGTGTGGCAAATAAGAATGTGGTATATAGGAAAAATCATTGTCACTGTCATCCCATTGCTCATCAATTTGTTCGAGCGGGCACCAGTAACGTCTCTTATTAAGAGACTTATTATTACTGTTTTTGGCATATCCAATACGCACGGGTAGCTTGCCAGGCTCTGCCATGCGGGCGAGATACTCTCGGTAGCTTGCCGGGCTCTTCGAGAGGGGTGCAGGAATCGAACACGGGTTGGCTGCGTGATAGGCCAATGCCCAACCACTGTGCCAAAGTTTCATGAATGTTGGTAGTTTATGGGACAGCAGCCAATGGAGATGGAAGGAATAATGGACTATACAGGGAATGGACATTTAAGGGGTTGATGCCCTAGAGTATATTAAGGAAATCAAAACACACACAAAGAACTTACCTCTTTGAAAGAAGAGAGATGCGATTTCCTGAGAACAAAGTAAGAACAGAACTATCGAATAAAAATCTCGCGCAAAAAAAGTAAATCCTGACTCTAAAAGCAATCCTGAGGCCGCTGTACTGAGAGAAAAAGGAACATGTCGGTGGTAGTTGGAGAAATACATATCTCAATGCTGTAATGACAGTGCTAGCCAACCACATATGTGCATCCATATTTTGAAGTAGACATATTACTTCCAACAAAACAATTTCCCATACAGTGCTTCTTTAAAATGAACACTAAAATATATGAGTCATCTTTCTAAAGCTCTGATTTTTAAATGCCCAGCAACTTTATGCCTAAATTTAGAAATATCCAATGTACGAATCATAAAGAAAATAAAATTATTCTGAAAAAAATCAGATCAGAATTGACTACCTAGGAATTCTTTGTTTTTCTAATTAGGTAATTATACTCATTTCTGCTAATCTTCAGTACTTTTCTGATTTAGGGAATAACCTTGATCAATAATCAAGAATTATTATCTAAATGTCCTATACCACTACATCGTTCCATAGAACATAGAAAGTAATGTTTGATTTCATATTCAATATTTTCACTTCACTGTTTTAAATATGAATTTTAAAAAATCTATCATTAGTTCAAAAAGGGCTCCCTGGGAAAATATGTTTGGACTGCATGTTTAGAGAAAAGGTATGTATGTATAGAGCCATAGCTATATACAAGAGGAATGTGAATAGTCTTGCAAATGTGGCAGGATTCCCACAAACCCTGGAAACCACATTAGCCACACAGCTAGAACTCAGTAAGCTTCTAACAGGACACTTCGTCTCATTGAAAGTCAGGGTGACCTTGTTAGCTGGAGAATCTGTTAATAAGTAATTATGGAATTACAAAGCAGAAGTCTCCACAGTCTGCCTATGTTGAAAACAATATTAGCACAGAAGAATATGGGTTCCTAGCCTGCATATTTATACCCTCCTGAAATTAGCCCCTCGATGCACAACACTAAGTGGAGACCAGAAGAAATGGACTGTCCTTTGTGGAATACCTACTATACATCTGGCACAGATATTGCTGCAGAGTTCTGTGTCTCATCGGTTCCAAAAATGAGAATTCCTGCCAAGAAGAAATTATTCTCAACCATTATAATTAACATGTACTGCTGTAATGAGGATTAAATACCACATGCTGGGCTTAGAACTAAGAGAGAGGGGCTGAAACATTCAGCACCACACATCCAAGTCCCAGAAATACAGTGTCTAACTGAAAATGAGGTCTAATTATGACAGAGAATGTGCTCTACCTTCCACTAGTTGGCAAATATCAAGTAAAAAGTAATATCATAGAGAGACATACTTTATGAGGTGTGGCCAGTAGGCAATAGAAACTATGTCAGTGTATTCTCTCTCTCTCTCTCTCTCTCTCTCTCTCTCTCTCTCTCTCTCTCTCACACACACACACACACACACACACCACACACACACACTGATTGATACACATCCCAAAAGTATTGCAACAAAGGTATCTGAAAGACGATCAAAGGGAAGAAGTTTATTACAGAAAGAGGAAAAAACATTTGTAGAAGATTGAAAAGTTTCCTCGAAAATGGTTTACACAATGAAATGACATATTTGAAGTGATGAGAAAAAATGTCAAAGGAGAAAATCATACCAAAATTAATTTATGCAAGAGTAAGTAAATAGTTTATTTAGAGAACATAATTTGGAAGGTTATTCTACAGGCATAATCTACAAAATATAAAAAATGGATTTATATGCAGAAAAAAATGCTTAGAAAAATTGGATCTATAAATTAAAGAGAGGCTGTATGAAATTTGCATTTCATTCTTTGTAATTACAAGCATTGCTATTTACTACATATAAGAAAATTACTGTATTATAAGCTCTTATATTAAAATTAAAAGATGGAAAAAGATTTCCCACATTAGCATTAATCAAAGATATTTAGAGCAAGGAAGATTTTAGAATAAAGGAGACTCTCGGCTTTAAACAGGAATATTACATGATAAAAAAAGTATTCTCTGAAAAGATATTGTAATTTCATATGTATGACTAAGAACAGTTTCAAAATACATGAAATTAATAAAATAGCATTAGAGGCAAATGTTCATATGTATAAAAGTCACCCACATACATTCTATACATCTTTTACAAAATTAATTTGTAAAGCATATTAATATGAAGTTAAATGTAGACTTTAAAACTTCTAAGTTCAGTAATGAAACATGAGGAAAATATGCTTGACCTTGGTTTGACAATTTTATTTTAAATATATTTCTAAAACTGATAAGATCATAAAATGGGCAAATTAGAGTTCCAGAAGAAATTGTGACATTTGTATAGTTTTAGTATAGCTTATTTCCTAACAACAATAACAACAATAGCAATAATAAGTAATGTTAAGTGATGATCATAATTTAAAAAATTGTACTGCAAAAGAAATAATTCAGATAATGAAAATAATCACAGGCAATAAATAATAAAATTTTTGGACCAATCATCTGTTCTTGGGCACTCAAGTTGTTTCTCAGTTCTGGCTATTGTGAATAGTACTGCGATGAGCATACAAGTGCAGATGGCATTTCTACTGAGTGTTTTTGCACCCGTTGGGTATATTCCCAGAAGTGGTATTGCTGAGTCACATGGAAGTTCAATTTCTAGTTTTTTGAGAAATTCCCATATTGTTTTCTAAATAGACTGGACCAGTTGGCATTCCCACCAACAATGAATGAGAGTGCCTTTCTCGCCGCATCCATGCCAGCACTGTCTTTTTTTAATGTTGGCCAGTCTGATTGTTGTTTTGATTTTAATCTCCCTGAGGATTAGTGTTGCAGAGCATTTTTTCATGTGTCTTTTGTATTTCTTCTTTGAGTAATTTTCTGTTCATTTCTTCTCTCCATTTTTGAATGGAATTAGCTGTTTCTTTCTTGGGAAGTTGTAGAAGTGCTTTATGTATCTTGGATATTAATTCTTTATCTGATGAGTATTTGGTAAATAACGTTTTCCATTCTGTGGGCTGTCTCAGAATGTTGGTCAATGTACCTTTGAGGAGCAGAAGTTTCTTAGTTTAATGTACTCCCATTTGTTTATCTTTGCTTCCACTTGCTTGGTTAATGGTGTTTCATATTTAAAGATGCCTTCAGCCTAAATGTCATGGAGTGTTTTGCCTACATTTTCCTCTATTTATCTTATGAATTCAGGTCTGATATTGAGGTTTTTACTTGGTTTTGAGAAACTATGGTACATATACATAATGGAATACTGTGCAGCTGTTAGGAAAAATGAAGTAATGAAATTCACTTAAAAATGGATGAACATGAAGAATATCATGCTACATGAAATGAGTCAGAGGAGAGGGACAAAGATAGAGTGATTGCATTCATTGGTGGGATATTAAAATGTATAGTATGAGACTAATACCCAAGGACAGTAGAAACAAGGGCTAGGAGAATTAATCCATGGCTGGAAGCCAGCCACAAGTGCTGGGGGAGAGGGAGGGCAGACAAGATAGAGAAGGGACCTATATGACAATAATGGTTGAAAGTGATAGCTCTGGATAGGAGCTAAAGGCTGAAAGTGGATAAAAGACCAAACACGATGGCCACTCAGTATCTAGGATCTGTATTGCAAACCATATGTCCAAACAGAGGAGAGAGAGAGAGAGAGAGAGAGAGAGAGAGAGAGAGAGAGCTAACATAGAGGTCAGGTTGCAGGGGAAGTGGGTAGGTGGGTGGTGGCGGGAAGGATACTGGGAACATTGGTGATGAGAAATGTACACTAGTGGAGGGAAGGGTGTTGAACATTGTATGGCTGAAATTTGACCTTGAACAGTTTTGTAGCTGTGTATTTCAGGGTGATTTTATTTAAAAAAACAAATAAAAAGAAATAATAAAGTGAATACCTGTAAAGGAATATGGCTCTAGATTCTATAAACAAGACTAATAAGATAAATACCTTTTTTAGAAATGGACTAAAAAAAAAAATGGACCAAAGATGGCTTTTGTCCTTCTTAAAATTTGTCTTTTATTTTCTTTGCTTTTGAAGACAAATCCAGACATTACTGAAGCAGATGTTGAAAATTTTAAGGTCTATGCTGCCTTATTTTACGGTTTCAGATCTCAAATTCAACTATTTAGAACCATTTTAATTAATTTTTGCTTGGAGTATAAGATAATTATTATTTAATTATTTTTATGTAGTTGTCAATTTGACCCATTGTTTTTTATAGAATAAACTTTAGTTTTTTCAATATATGCTCTGAGCTCATTTGTAATGCTGTCCATGTAAGTATGAGTTTATTTCTGAATGCTCAACTTTGCCCTGTTAATCAATTGTACTATTTTAGTACTATCATTTTTCATTATAGTTTGAAGCCAAACTATAGAATTGTGTATTATCTCCTACTTTGTTCGTTATTTTTCAGGATTGCTTTAGTTACTTAAGATCTTTCTTCCACACACACACTTAAGGATTTTTGGTTCCATTTCTCTGAAGAACAACAGCAGGATTTTGATAATAATACTTTTGAGTCTGTCAAACTTAAAACTTCTGAACAATAAAAAAAAGTCATCATCAAAAAAAAAAAAAGAAGCAGACTAATGATGAAAGAGAGTTGATATTTGCCCCAAATATCCAAGGAGTTAATATTCAAAATATATAACTAACTCACACAACTCAACAACAAAAATAAGAAAACAACCCAATTTAGTAATGCACCAAGAAGCAAACTAAATGTTTCATCAAGAAAAAATACATTCTAGCCTGAATTGATAATGACCATATCAATGGAATACCAGGTCAGAAAAACTTCAGAAAGCTTCCCACCCAGTTATTTCCAACCCTTTTTCATGGTGGAATGGGATTGTCCTGACCAAAATTTTACACAGATCAAGATAGGACTGCGTGAGCTGGACTTTTGGTTGGGATAATAAGTTATAAAGACAAAGAACTATAATGCTGTACACCTGAAGCCTATATACACTTGTAAAGCAAAAGTATTTCAATACAAAATTTTACAAAGAAAGTTAAACGCTGGAGCAATAGAACAGCGGGTAGGGTGTCTGCCTTGCACAAGGCTGACCTGGGTTCAATTCCTCTGTCCCTCTTGGAGAGCTCAGCAAGCTACCGAGAGTGTCTCGCCCGCATGGCAGAGCCTGGCAAGCTACCCGTGGTGTATTGGATATGCCAAATACAGTAATAACAAGTCTCACAATGGAGACATTACTGGTGCCTGCTTGAGCAAATTGATGAGCAACAGGATGACAGTGATGATGACAGTGATGATGATAGCTCATGCTCCTTCTCTAATCACCCCTGCCAAAGAAGGACCAGGAGAACCAGGTAAGAGTGAGATAAAAAAAAAAAAATTCTCTAAGCCTTTTCATTTTTTTCTGGAGAGGAAATCTAATGTCCAACATTATCTAGGAATGCATTGATCTTGCTTGAAAATGGGAAAACTCAAGTCCAAACTGAACTGTTTATCAGCATAGAACACAGGTTGTGATCTCTCTTCATAGGGTCTTCAATCGTTTTCCTTTATCTTGTTGGTAGTCCTTTACAACATGTCACTGCTGAAAAAGATTTTTTTCTTCCCCTCTAAACATATTTTTTTTTAGAACATAAACTTCCGGTCTAGGTGGTAAGGCATGAAAAGCAATGACTAAACATTTTCAGAGAATAATTCCACTTCAACAGTGTTCAGCCACTGTTTCTCAGATTTTTATCTTCATAAAAGTATTAAGAATTCCTGCCCAGTTGGCCACATTGGGTTGCGATGTTTTATTTAGTTCCATTGTGTTTGCTTGCAGAGTTCAGAGCAGTTGGGTAGAGAAAAAGCTTCCAAGTGATATTCAGGGGGTGCCTCTGACTGTTGAAGAAGGCAGCCTCAGTTTCCCCTTGCCTGTGAAAGAGGAAGCTATACTTTTCTCTTGCCAGATGTGGCTTCTCTCCCCCAACCACCTAATAAGTACTTCATCCCCAAGGTCCTATCTTAACAGTCCAGGAATTACCCAGGACCGTAAAATTCTGCCCAAGAATGTAGGCACGCAGCCCAAAATGCCTAAGGCAAATGACCAGAGAGACAAACCTATAACTCCCTACATCCTCTGGAACATTTTCCAATTGATAAGAAATTCAATTGATCAGAGAGCCTTTAAAAGGGATTATACGAAACTCCCCTTTTAACTTAGTCCTACGTGAAGTTCCAACTTTCCAACTCTGAGTCTGAGCATCTTTATTATTCCATATTTTTAATTCTGAAAACAATATTGCAGAACCTGGGAATCTCAAAGGAGCCAACAAAGGCCTGCTGCTTCTGTCACATCTGTGTCCTTGTCACAATAGCAATTCTCAGCCAAGTGGATTAGCACCAAAACTCAATTCTAAGACCAGAGGAAGAAGCACTGCCCAATCCTGTCAGTGCTGGGGACAGTGCTCTTAATCTGGAAAGTTGGGGAAAAACAATTCTCATCATATTCATTTATCATAGGGGCCATACTCAGAAGTGCTTGGGGACAAAGGGCACGCTAGCGATTGAATTTAGAACCACATGCATGCGAGGGATGTGCTCTACCTCTAAACCTATATCCCTGGCTCTATCTTAGTACCTCACCATGGTTATAGCAAGGCATGGTTTGCATCATTTCTAGCATCCTGAACATGACAAACAGCTATTGCTGTGTCATTTCTGGCTATTACAATTTTAATTTTTTAGCTGGCATGCTTGATGGTTCGAATTTTCCAAAGCTGATCATAAAATGAAATGCTCAACATCCTTGATACTGCATGTTCTTCTTTTAGAGACTCCGCAGTTTGTGCCACCTTGAAATGGGCATTTAAGGTTGAGAAGAACCTGGCACGGCCGATCCCTCCCTGACTGGGCTCCTTGCCCTGCAGGCACTTCAGGGGGCTGTTGGATGCGCCCAGCTGCAGTCTGGCGCTCCACGGCCGAGAGGTGCCTGTCAGCTTCTCACTCCCCTTGGCTCCCCTTCAGGGAGACGGCCCTCTCCACCCCTCTCTCCACTTCCTGGCAGCTGGAAGGAGGCTGGAGGCTAGAGGGTGCCTGTCTGTTAGGTCGCTGTTGATGACAGCGCCTGCTGAATCAGGCCTCCATGGCGGCATCTTTCCTTCCAAAGTGGTCCAACTGGGAAGAGAGAAGAGGCCAATCTGAACTTTGCCCCACATTCCCTTGCTGTAGGATACTCCTTGGGATTATTTCCCTGTGTTTAGTAGGGTTCCCTGGCTGAAATTTAAGGAGTGAGGGAGGGGATTTCCCCAGTTCCTTGATGAACGTGATCACCCTTCCATCAGGCCCTGGGATTTAGAAGTGAATAATGCTATTCAGATGAGACTGGGAGAAAGGGAAGGAGAAGTTCAGTGGCTGCCGAGTAACAATAATCACATAACTAAATTACCCGCACCATCGAAGAGAATAAAAGGAAGGGACGTCTAAGAGCGATCACCCAGCAACTCCATATTTGGATGCATCTGTACCCAGAATTGGAGTTTCAGCAGACCAGATATGTTGTGTTTGTTTGTTTGTTTGTTTGTTTGTTGTTTGTATTGGTTTGGTTGTTTGGTTGGTTTTGCATTATTTGTGGGGGGTCTGGGAGGTACAGTGAGGGACACACCCAGCAATGCTCCCGAGTTACTCCTGACTCTGCACTTAGGAACTATTCCTGGCAGTGCTTGGGGTACCATTGGGATAGCAACTAGGGTCGTCTGCTTGCTTACCTCTTCTGCTATTTCTTCAGCTCTTGGATTTTTTTTTTTCTGTCAATCTCAACTCATCCCTTCTCCACTTCTTCCTTCCCTCTCCCTGACACTCAGCTACTTCAGAAGCACTTATATTAAACACAGGTGAGCTTGGAAATGGACGTTGACACAGAGCACAGCCTGTGACCGGATCCAATAAGTTATTCTAGTCCAATAAGTCATGGACATCCATGCTCAAAACGCAGAGTTGCTAGAGAGGCTTTCAGAGTGGAAAGCTCTGGAACAGGATTCTGGGAACAGGGAGCAAGTGAACTGAAGCTCAACCCAGTCTCCCTTTCAGACCCTGAAGGGACACCCATCCCTTGAAGTTCCATTTCTTTTGTTTCTTTCTTTTTGTTTGTTTGTTTGTTGCTTTTTGGGTCACACCCAGCATTATACAGGGGTCACTCCTGGCTCTGAGCTCAGGAATTACCCCTGGCGGTGCCCAGGGGACCATATGGGATGCTGGGTCTGGTGCATGCAAGGCAAACGCCCTACCCACTGTGAACTTCCAGCCCCGCTTAAAGTTCCATTTCTGATAAGCGTGCTAACAATAGATAGCTTTGTTCTTTTTGTCTCTCTTGAAGTTTTAATTTATCACAACTCTCCTTTCTCTGCCCCCCCCTTCTTTTCTTACTTTTCTCTTGGCTTACAAAAATAATTAACTATTTCTTCTAGGTATTCAGTTGTCTCCCTTCGGACATCTCAGAATAGATTAGCATTTCTTTCCCACAGGATTTATATTTTTACTTTTTTTAAGTGTTTATTGGCATATGTGTGTGTATGTTTGTGTGTGTGTGTGTGTGTGTATGGTTTTAGTTCTTGATTCTTGTCTCCAAAGCAAGGGGTTCACCATATTGTATAGATGGAACAATATAAAGCAAGTTACCAATTGTTTCAAAACAGTGAAAGAATAGATTGTGGCAGCTGCTTTTGGGACTTCCAATGCTGTTGATAGCGTTTACTCTGCACTCCCAATCTTTTCAGATAAGCCTGCCTTACCGTGAGATAAGAGAACTCAAAGATTGCTTTTTTAATCATGTAGTTTTCAAGTCAACTAGTGCAATTTCTCGTAGATGTCACTTTAACTTCCCTTCCTGATAAAAAGTTTGAGTCTGGAAATCTAATATTTCCTCACTATTCCTTCAGGCTTCCTTGTCAAACCCTCCCACAGAGAAAAACATCAAGCTTCACACCTTAAAAAAAATTTAACTGTAAAAGGATCGATGAACATTTTCCCAGGAGAGTAGGTGTGGTTTCGTGGATGTCAGCCACTAACAGTGTAACTCAACTTCACTTTTTGCATACAGTATGTTGTTTCCTCCAAAGATAAATAAACATGAATATTAATGGAGTGAATCATTTTGTTACAGGCATGCTTTGTAGCTACAAAAAATTAATACAAATATGGAAGAAGTTTGGAGGTCAAGTTTAAATATTATAGCATACAGCTTCCAAAAAGCTAGCTTAATCATTTGTACTAGGTTTATATTTATTTCTCTCATGTGAAAACCCAGAAAAAGAAGTCATAGATAATCTACATTATCTCGGGGCATTTGTTAAAAGATAAGAAAGGGACATCAATCATGGTTCTTTGCTACTTTATAAATAATTTACTCCAGTTTTAAGAAACAATAGAAGTTAAATTACTTAAATACTAATTCCCTCAATAGACTTAAATATATAATACAGATATTTTACATTATTTAATTGTCATTATATATATATCATGCCAAAGGCATAACTAGGCAAACTCTATCACCTAAATGCTTTGCTTTCAAAACTAGTTCTTATAGTTTTTATAATACAATCACATAAATTATACTTTGGTGAAGAACTAACATTTCTAAAAATGTTAGTTTAAAGAAATAACATTTCTAAGAAACCATAAGATTAAGAAGATCAAATGTAGTAACAGAAATCAAAGCAGAATAAACATCACAATTAATTTTTTAATCTAAATCTTCACAGTTGTTTTGCTTCTCAGCATATTTAAGGGTGATAAAATCTATTATGTCAATAGTGTTTATCTACCACTTGAAAAATATGTTTACATATTTTAGGTTGCATTAATTCAGTTGTTCTCAATTCCAGCATTAGAATTTTTCAGTCTGAGGATTATCAATCAGTTTATCTAAGAGTTCACTTATGTTTAATATTTGTTGAAGGTGGTCCAGAAAACTGAAAACCACAGTAGGTAGAATTTTGTCTTATCTTCTTCAGAATTCTGTTTTATTTTAAAGAGATGAATACAAAATGGTTAAAACATGACTGTTCCACTTCATATTCCTCTTTTTCACCAAAGATACTAATTTATCTCATTTTAGTTTGGACTGGAGCGATAACACAGCGGGTAGGGCATTTGCCTTGCACACAGCTGACCCGGGTTTGATTCCTCCATCCCTCTCGGAGAGCCCAGCAAGCTACCGAGAGTATCCCACCCGCACGGCAGAGCCTGGCAAGCTACCCATGGCATATTTGATATGCCAAAAACAGTAACAGGTCTCAAAATGGAAACATTACTTGTGCCCACTCGAGCAAATTGATGAACAACGGGACAACAGTGCTACAGTGCTACAGTGCTTAGTTTGCCACTAAAATAGACATTTTAAAGTCTAGCTTTATACATGAATAGTCATAAAAAACATTCAGCAGTGTTTTAGTAGATCTAACACAGATCATCTTTGCCTCAAGATATCCATATTATGATTTAATTTTTTAAATGTTTTAAAATTATGTTTATGATGCTATCAAGGTTTACAGTAGTACTAATAATATTGTTTCATGTTTTCAATGCTACTTACACATATTCATCTCCATACTATCAACATCCCTCCACTATTGAACCAAGAATCCTTACTCTTCCAACCCTTCTTCTTCCTGTCACCCCTATCTTGGCAGCCTTGGTTCTGTTTTATTGATACCTTGGGATATGTTTTTATTCAGCGTTGTCTATTCTCTGACTTCATTTTTATTATCTCCAAATATGAGCAAGATCATTTGGTATTCATCCTTTTCCTTCTGACTCACTTCACTTAGCATGATACCCTTGAGTCCATCAGATTGAAGCAACATGAAAGATTTCATCTTTTCTTAGAGTTGAGCGATAGAGATTGCTCAATTTCTTTATTTCTCATCTACATTAGATACTTGGGGTTTTTTCCAAGTCTTGGCTTTTGTGAAACCACATTATAATGAACATAGGTGTGTACATAATCTTACAAAATAAGATTATGTGTTCTTGGGATAGATGCGCCACAGTGACTCCCTGGACCCTACGGAAACTTTATTTTTATGAGATGTTTCCTTTGGGGGACGGGGATCTCCTTGTGCTGCAGACATTTCTCCAAGAACTGCTAGAGCTGGTGGTGGCTTCAGTCCTGGGGAAGTAATCCTCTTTGATGAGAAGAATCATCTTCCAGAACTGGAGCTGCTACTGCCTCATCAGGGCATTCCCACATACCTCCAAGAAGTCAAAGAGAAGGGTGGCGGTCACATCGGACAGGGGCTTCATGTTCAGGACTTGTGCCAACCAGTGCCAGCCGTGATTTAATCCATGGGGGTGAGCCTCCTGTCAGTTCCCATATGGCCACCACAGCTGGATGATGGCCGCATAGAGACGAATCACCCCAGACATGCGTTTCAGGAAGTTGTCCTGCTGTTTCACTTTGGAATTCTTTACCTGGTAACCAAGACTCCTCTGAGAGTCCTCCAGAGCCATTCCCTCCTGGAAAGCCGGGTAGAAGGGGACCGAGTAAGGACACTTCTTGTGGAGACGAGCAAGATGAGGTCCCCCACCTGGGGGTGCAGCTCCCAGATCCTGGAAGCCACCACAGCGATGGGGAAGGTGACTTCGTGGTGGGATGCTGTAGGATTAATAGCCTCAGGTAGTTTAGGTTTATTGGGTTACTCCCATTACAGTGCTCCCATTCCTATTTGTTTATTTGTAACTTCTTTCTTAGTGTTCTGTTGACTTGTAAATATTGTTTTTCTCTTCTCCTTGAGTCCTTTGCATAGTATATTCAGAGCAATGTCCTTTTTGTATGGACACAGGAAGACTTAGCAAATGCTATGCTTTTGTAACCTGGGAGTCATTTGACTCTACATGATATTTTCCTCCTGGGCATCTGTTCTCTCGACCTAAGCCTCAGCTGCCCTTACTTCCTAGCACCCCCCAAAGCAGGGTCTTGATGAGGGACGAGACGGACCCAGGACAAGCGGTGAGTTACGGGCTACCCTGGCATCGAGATGGGCCTGGCCAAAGTGCCTAATGCTTAACTATAAGTTAAGATCTTGATCATGAACAAATGTTGTCATGATCCAAACAGTGATAACTAGATTTGGACCCTGCTAGGGTGAGGAATGATTAATCTGACCTAAGTGCTGTGGTCTGAGCCTGTGGCAAGATGTTGCCAGGAGAGCTGCCTTGCAAGCCTCAATGTATCTCTTGATATGTCCAAACAAAAATAACTAGTATTAAGATGTTAATGAGTGTTTGGACTAAGAAAAGAGAAAAACATCTTAAGAGTCAGGAAGGGCTTTGGAATGCCCTGCCCTTAGGAAGGGCTTTCTTATGTTGATTTTGCTACCTGGCTGGTGTAGCATAGAGGGCAAGGTGGGAGAGACAAGTAGGAGGAGAGACTAGAGAAGCGAGAGGCTGGGGTAGATCCAGAGAGAGCCCGGAGCTGGGAGTGCGGGAGATGGGAAAGATGGAAGATTGAATAAACAGTAACTAATCAGCAACCAGCTTGGTCCTCGTTCTTCCTTCGCCTGTCCTTGGTCAATGGCCATCCCGATCCAGCCCATACACAGTGGTTCCAGAGCACCGAACGTGGGCGGTGAGACAGAGCCGCCCGGAGAGCCCTCGAGTGCACGCACCCTCTGTGTGCTTTAGTTTTTTACAGGACGCCACCTCCTCTTCTCCCCTCACAGGGGATGGGCTCCAGCTTCCCTCCCCACCCTGAGCGGAGCTCCAGGTGGTGGAAGACCACTGGAACCTAGCTACAGCCATGCTCGAGGCCCCTCTCCACATGTTCGGATGGGCCTCACGCATGAAGGTACCTGCAGATGAACCCAGGTGTGCGTAATTCCATCAACAGCCAACATCCAGAGACTTAAAAGTGAGCTCCCAGAAGCGATATCTTGTAGCCTACTTCTCCCTCTGGGAGAAACTGGCAAACTTCTGAGAGTTTCCTGTCCACATGGGAAAGCCTTGCAAGCTTCCCACAGTGTATTCATATGCTAAATCCAGTAACAAGCTGGATCTCATTTCCCTGACCCTGAAAGAGTCTCCAGTGTGACATCGACATCGTTGGGAGGGCTGAGTCGAGAGAGACTTCTAAGATCTTAGGGAAAGGACCAATGGAGAGGTTACTGAGCCTGCTCAAGAAATCGATGATTAACGGGATTTCGTGATCATAATCGTGATGTTTCCACACCATTTTTTATAATGACTGATGTTGACAAATCTCATCAATGTAAATGAAGATTCCTTTTTCATCATACCTCACTAGTTCTGATTGTCTCTAGACTGTTTTTTTAATAGCACTGTCCTCCTGTTGTTCATCTATTTGCTCAAGCAGGCACCAGTAACATCTCCATTGTAAGATTTGTTGTCACTGTTTTTGGCATATCGAATATGCCACAGGTAGCTTGTCAGGCTCTGCCATGCGGGCAGGATACTCTCGGTAGCTTGCCAGGCTCTCGGAGAAGGGCAGAGGAATTGAACCTAGGTCAGCTGCGTGCAAGGCAAATGCCCTACCCTCTGTGCTATAGGTCCAGTTTTATTTTTAATATATAGACAATTCTTAGTGGTATGTGTTGCTATCCTATTGCCATTTTGTTCTTTATTCCCTTGGTAAACAGTGATTTCAACTTTATATATACCTGTTGACCATCTATATAGGGCTGGAGCGATAGCACAGTGGATAGGTCATTTGCCTTGCACGCAGCTGACCCAGGTTCAATTCCTCTGCCCCTTTCGGAGAGCCCGTCAAGTTACCAAGAGTATCTCACCCGCATGGCAGAGCCTGGCAAGCTACCCCTGGTGTATTCGATATGCCAGATACAGTAACAACAAGTCCCACAACGGAGACATTACTGGTGCCCACTCAAGCAAATCAATGAACAACAGGATGACAGTGACCATCTATATGTCTTCTTCAAAGAATTATCTATTCAGATCCTTGCACCATTTTTTTGGTGTGGTTAATTTCTTTTTTCTTATTGAGTTTTGCGTTTTATAATTTTCACATAGTTTTGTGTTTTATAATCCCTGTTACATACAGTGTGTATTATTTTATTTTCTCCCACTTAGTAGGGTAGTGTTTCATTTAATGGCAGTGCAGAAAGATTTTTTTCAAATGGAGTTATACTATGAGAATTGTTTTTGTTTGGGGATGGCACCAGGTGGTACTAAGGGCTTGCTCCTGGCTCTGCACTTGGTCATCACTCCTGGTGGACTTGAGGACCATCTGGTGTCTCTGTGATGAAACCCCAGATCAACTGTATGCATGCAAATGCCTTACCTGCTGTATTATCTCTCTAACCCTCAGGAATTTATTTTTAGTATATGTAGTACACTGACCACATGTTCTAATACAGGCTTTACAAATTAAACATAACTACAGCAATACCAACAAAGAAGTAGATTTATTGAACACTTAATATAAGAATATTAGCCTTCAAAAAAATCAAAAAATACCAGTTTACAGATGTAAATTGAGATTAAGAAAGACTGGGTAGCTTTTTAAAAGTTAGAGGATTGGAAAGTTTGAGTCAAAGATAAACATTTCTGACTCCAAAGAGATATAATACTTTCTAAACCACAACATATATCACTATAGTATGCAACCACCACTTAGAAGTCACTTATTAGTTGAAAGGAATACTGAGCCAGTTTTAATTATTTTATGGAAAAGGTCAAGTTATAATCAAAATCGTATTATTGAAAAAATTTTTGTCTTATTATTTATGATAGGTTTATTCCCCCTTAGGGGATGTTTATTGAGACGCTGTGGTTTACAAAGTTGTTCATAATAGTGTTGTTTCAGGAATAGAACATCTCAGCACCAATCCCATCACTACCCCCAGGTTCCATCCCACCAACAAGCCTGCCTCCTCATTGGGCATATAAGACATAGTTCATTTTACCTAGTCCAATAAAACTTAAAGAAATGGAAAATAGAATTATCAGAAAATAAATCAATAAAAGTCAATTGGTGATGGTAAATTGTATATATGTTTCACCTTTCTTAATCTAGTAGAGGGCAACCATATACTCCATGAATGCCATATGATGGGAGCTTCACGTGTCCTTTAATTAATTAATTAATTAATTATTTGGAAGAAAGGAAGGACGGAAGATAGCTGCTTTTTCAATGCTTCTTGCAAAACTGGTTTCAAGGTTAGTAAGTCCCTCCACTATTGCCTGCTCATGAAGCCCTGGATAGTTCCCTCAAATCTGAATGATAATCTAGCTGGATAGAGTGTTGTTGGTAAGGTGTTCATTTTGTTGAGTTTTTGTTCTATGTACTTCAATATTCTTCTGGCTTGTAGAGTTTAATTTGAGATATTTACAGTCTATCTTATGGGATTTCCTTGGTAGGTTGTATGATAACATTGGTTTGTCCTTTCTGCCTTGCCACAAGGAGCTTGGGTTTATTGGGTTACTCCTATAACAGTGCTCCAGTTCCTCTGTACTTATTTGTAACCTTTTTGTGCTCTGCTTCCCCAACCAGTCAATCACCTTTATCTCCTAATCAGACTCTGTTAACTTGCAAATATTGCTTTTCTCTTCTCCTTAAGTCCTTCCCATAGTTAATTCAGAGCAATGTCCTTTTTTGTATGGACACAGGAAGACAGTTAATGCTATGCTTTTGTAACTTGGGAGTTAATTGACTTCAAACGCTATTCACTCCTTGGCATCTGTTCTTTTGAATTAAGCCTAATTGCTCTTACTTCCTAGCACCCCAAAAGCAGAGTACCAATGAGGGACTGGATGGACCCAGGGCAAGCTATGAGCTACGCTGGCATCTAAATGGCCTGGCCAAAGTGCCATAGTACTTAACTACTAGTTAAGAGCATGATCATGGACAAATTCTGTCATGATCCAAATAGTAACAGCTGGATTAGGACACTGCTAGTGTTAGGAAAGATTAATCTGCCCTGAGCACTGTAGTCTGAGATCTATAGTGAAATGTGTCCAGGAGAGTCATTCTACAAACTTAATGTATCTCTTACTGTGCCCATATAAAATAGCGAATATTAAGAAGCAGAATTACAATGTTAATTAAGTTATTGGCCTAAGGAGAGGAGAAATATCCCTAAGTGGTATTTTGCCTTTGAGAGGAAGAAGGGTTTTCACATGTTGATTGATACCAGAGGGGGTGTGGTGGCTATCCCCAATGTGGGGATATGGAGAGAGAGAGAGAAAGAGAAAGAGAGAGAAACAGAGAGAGAGAGAGAGAGAGAGAGTGCAGGGTTGTGAGTCAGAACGTGGAGAGATTAGCATAAGGGCCAGGAGGAGACAGGAATGAGGGGCAGTGTGAGACTGGAATGGGGAGCTTAGGGCGATTGGAACAGGTGGGTGGGAAGAAAGAAATGAATAGAAACTGATCATCAACCAGCCTGGCAGCCTTATTTCCTCCTTTTTTCCACCCATGGCATTTGCCGTCCCAGGTGGGGTAGTGGCCCAAGACCACCAAACACAAGCAGCTAGAGAGAGAGCTGTGGAATTTCCCTAGCCACAATTATTACACAGTAGATAAGTTCCTTTTTGATCTTGCTATATCCAATATTCGGTCTCTATCTTTGGATTTTGTCATTATGAGTATAATATAGCTGGGAGTTTTCCTAATAGGGTTTGTTTTCAATGGGACTCTTCAGGCCCCTTGGATTTCAGTGCCTATAATCCTCAACTCTGGGAAGTTCTTACAATTTTTAAAATTTTTTTCAACTTTGGGAAGTTCTCATAATTAAAAATAATTTGTCTATTGCTTCATCACATTTGCCTTCTTGATTTTATAAGACTCCTATGATTCTTGGATTTTCCTCTTTATCTCATCCCATAGTTCTCTGATATGCTGTTCATTTCTTTTCAAACTATTTTCCACCTTCTGCTTTTCCTTCTCACTTTGGAGCTCCTCGACCTTTTGCTCATCTTTTATTATTCTACTGTTAAGAGCTTTTATTAACCATTTATTTTACATCACCTACCATGGTCTTCATTTATGTTATTTCTGACTGTAGTCTTTTTTTTTTTTTCATTTATAGTCTCATACTTTGTGGTGCTTTGCTGCCTACCTGTGCTATAGTTCTTTGAACTCATTGAATGTCTTCATCATAGCATCACCAAAGTGACTGGGGATTTCCTGCTGTTGCTTATGTCTTTGTTGACATTGTGGTTGTGCTCATTGAGCAGGCTGGGCTTCTACATGTTTGCCCTATTGGTTTTCTAGTGGTCGTTTTGTGCGGCGGGGGTGAATACTTGTAGTTAGAGCACCTGAACGATACTGAAGATTCAAGCTGGAGATTGCTCTCTGTCTTCTCTGCCCAGTCGCACAGAACAACAGGAAAAATATCTGTGGTCAGCATGGAATTTGTTGAATAGATTTTGGAGCAGGGGTGTGGGCTCTTAATATGACACAAGTCTGCTGGGACTAACCCAGTAGAGAGGGGTTCTGCCTTCCTCTCAGTAGGCCCAGTGATATCAGCTGGAGGCAAACTTCACATGGGATTGTGGAGTTTCAAGAGAAGACCTACTTATTATAGCTTCAAAATGCCTAGTTAGAAGCCTCCCTTATGAGGGAGGGGAGAAGGTATCTGGAATGGTGAAGGGATCATGAAGAAAATGATGGTTGGAGGAATCGGTTAGGATGGGAGATATGTGGCTGGAAGTAGATAATGGACCAAACATGATGACCTTTCAGTGTCTGTATTGCAAACCACAAAGCTCAAAAGTAGAGAGAGAGTATGGGGAAAAATTGTCTGCCATGAAGGCAATGGGAGGGTGAGAAAGGGGGGGGGATATACCAGGGATGTTGGTGGCAGGGATGTGCACTGGTGTAGGGATGGGTATTTGATCATTGTGTGATTGTAGCTCACATGAAAGTTTGCAACTATCTCATGGTGATCCAATAAAAAATAATAATAGAAAAATAAAAAGCCTATTCAAGTTCTAAGATGCACTCCTCATGAGGAAAGTTGAGTGGTTTAATAATTAGTTAGTGTTTTTTAAAAAATTGAAAAATGTTACAGGAATAACTATTTTTAGGCATTGAAAAATGGACAGCATTAGGGTGTGACCTCTAATTAAAAGATGAATAAAAGAGGTGAGTCTGGAAATTAGCTATGATTTGTTTCTGTGGCTAATTCCATGAGGACAGTACAAGGTGAACAAACCCCATGACCAGTACTCAGCAAGTTCATAACAGTTAAAATATCAAGGCAGATTATTTGAAAAGGGTCACATATAAAAACAAAATTTGAACAAAAATTTAAGGTTTTTTTTTTTGCTACATATCAACCTGCACAGCAATATCCAATGAGATTTAATAAAAGCAGCTTTTGAAGAATTAAACAGTGAATTTAAAGCTATAAGATGATGGGAACAAGAAGAGGCCAGGCATTCTGGTGTGCAACGCGGCCGGAGAAATGCTCCGGACCCAAAACCGGGCCAGCAACACCGGGGATCCGGATGGAGGAGGTGCAGCCACACCTTCTCCAGATGGAGCCCTGGCGACACTGAGCAGCAACTAACACGGCTCTGGCTTGTGGGACTGGGACACATCCGAGCCCAGTTTTTCAGTTTTTCTAAAAACTGAAAACATGCAATCTTTTAATGGAAAACCAATTATCAAATGCTTCCTTAGTAGGGCTGTCTTTATTTGGGGAAAACTCCAAGAACAATAGTGAGTTTTGTGTTGCAATATGGAACATAATCAAGGTAAAGAGAAAATGAAGTGAAATTCATCAGTTATACAGTTTGGGGTGGGGGGGCGGGGGCGGTGGGTATACTGGGGATTTTGGTGGTGGAATATGGGCACTGGTGAAGGGATGGTGTTTGAATATTGTATAACTGAGGCATAAACCTGAAAACTGTAACTTTCCACATGGTGATAAAATAAAAATTTAAAAATAAAAAAAAAGATGATGGGAACAGCTAGTAGTATGGCACTTATCTTGTACTGGACTTATCTACTTATCTTTCATGCAGCCAACCCAATTCGATCTTTGGCACCACACATGCTCCCCAGGGCCTTTTGTGGGTAAAGCACTTACTTACCTTGCAAGTAGCCAAGCTAAATCCCTGGCATCACACACGATACCTGGAGACCTTCCAGAACTGATTTTTTTTGGCTTCTCGGGTCACACCCAATGATGCATAGGGGTTACTCCTGGCTCATGCACTCAGGAATTACTTTTGGTGGTGCTCCGGAGACTATATGAGATGCTGGGAATCAAACCCGGGTCTGCCATGGGCAAGGCAAACACTTTACCCGCTGTGCTATTACTCCAGCCCCCAGAATTGATCTTTGATCTTTGATCTCAGAAGTAAGCTCTGAATATCACAGGTGTGGCCGACCACCAAATGAAAGAACGAAAGAAAGAAAGAAAGAAAGAGAGAAAGAAAGAAAGAAAGAAAGAAAGAAAGAAAGAAAGAAAGAAAGAAAGGAAGGAAGGAAGGAAGGAAGGAAGGAAGGAAGGAAGGAAGGAAGGAAGGAAGGAAGGAAGGAAGGAAGGAAGGAAGGAAGGAAGGAAGGGAGAAAGAAAGAGAGAAGGAAAGAGAGAAGGAAACAGAGAAAGAAAGAAAGAAAGAAAGAAAGAAAGAAAGAAAGAAAGAAAGAAAGAAAGAAAGAAAGAAAGAAAGAAAGAAAGAAAGAAAGAAAGAAAGAAAGAAAGAAAGAAAGATGTGACAAGATGCATCTTTCCAAGACTTCATACGCAAGAAGACTTACACTAAGGTGAGAGAGAATTCTTAAGGACTAGAAAGAAACTTAGATGTGACAGGAAATGCCATGCCTTAGAAGTATAGTTAAGGGCCAGGAATGAGGCTCAGCTGTGGGCACTTCTATGTGTAATGCCCTGGGTTCAATTCCTGGCACAGATAACAACAGCAACAACAAAAGCATAAAGTGACCTTATACCTGATTGCCCTAGAACCTACCTAAAATGCTTAGAAGAAAAACTCAGTTCTCAAACTAATACTCAAGTAAAGTAACAGAAGGTTCTCACACATTTTTAGAAATATAACAAAACAGAGACAGCAGCAATTTCAAAGTCACAATACACAGTGCATCAAATAAAAACATCACTAAGCATATTGTAAAGTAAAAAAAAATGTTACCCACAATAGGAAACACAGATTAATAAAATTATACCCCAATATTAAAATATGGACTCCACGCGAGGCTGTTTTCAGAGGGGGGCGGGTGAGAACCCTCCCCGCCCCAAGGGACCCAGCCCCTGCAGCCAACCTCCACTATCTAACCGCCGCCACACTTCCGGCCACTTTTCAGACACTTTATAAGACACTTCCTACCCATTTTCCATAATTACCACACCATATTTGATGGAGTTCAGACAGTAGGCAACAAATCATAGAGAGTAATATACATATATATGTATATATGTATACACACACATCTCAGAGAGCCCGGCAAACTACCAAGAGTATCCTGCCCATAGGGCAGAGCCTGGCAAACTACCCATGGTATATTCTATATGCCAAAAACAGTAACTATAGGTCTCATTTCCCTGATCTTGAAAGAGCCTCCAATCGCTGGAAAAAACGAGTAAGGAGAGGCTGCTAAAATCTCAGAGCTGGAAGGAATAGAAATGTTACTGGTGCCGGCTCGAGTAAATTGATGAACAACGGGATAACAGTGATACAGTGATTAAAATATGAGGGTATTACTAAAAACGTATACTAAAATATGTGTTAAAACATTTCATTGGTTAAGAATATAGAAGAAGATATGAGAGAAAGATCATAGTTTTGGGCCACATGCAGTAGTGCACAGGTGCTTTACCTGTGTCTGTTCTCAGCAGTGATCCTTGACAAAGATCACATGTGATGCCAGGGATTGATGCAGGATTAGTCAAAGTGACTCCCTCTAAGGCAAATAAGTGTCTCACATCCCATACTATAACTAGGCCTGGTAAGATAGTCTTCTAGAAACAAAAAGAAAGGAAAATCTAATAACAAAGAAACATAGAATGGCTAAACATAAAAATAAAATGAGTTCAACAAATCAGACACAGTAGAAGAAAGAAGAGTTATGCAAAGTGAAATGCAACACTGCAAGGCTGGAAATCAACAAGCAGAAATCCAGTGACTTATTATGCAACATTAAATGGTCCAAAATGCTTGTAAATTGAGTGAAAGAATGGTTAAAGGAAGAAAAAGGAGAAATAATTAAGGAATATTTAGAAAGAGAAGGGGCCCCAAAAGAACCAATAGCAAAAACTTCTATTTGCATCCTTGTGTAATGATGAAAAAATCTATATAAAACTTGAATTAATTGGGGGCTGGAGTAATAGCACAGCAGGTAGGGCGTTTGCCTTGCACGCGGCCAGCCCGGGTTTGATTCTCAGAATCCTATAAGGTTCCCCTAAGCACTTCCAGGGGTGATTCCTGAGTGCAGAGCCAGGAGTAACTCCTGTGCATTGCCAGGTGTGACCCAAAAAGCACAAAACAACAACAACAAAAAAACCTTTAATTAATTGTAGAAAATTCTCAGAAACCTTCATAAATGAGGGATATGACAAAGCTTCCACATGGATTGGAGACAGGGAGACACATTTACCAAAAACAAAAACAAAAACAAAAAAAATCATACCAAAGAACAATAAATTAAAAGCAGGAAGAGATTCCCAAGGTACAGATTTCGTCCTGGGGAAGAGGAGAGTGTGTAAAACACCCGCTAAACTAACGCTACACTCTTATACTTACCACACTGGAACAGGAGATGAGAAGCTATGATATGAACAAAAGCTCAGAGTCAGCAGCAGGTTTCATCCTGATGACCTCTGCCAACCTAGGTGGACTCCACACTTTACAATACCACCACTGTAACAGGTACTGAGGGCACATTCCTCAAGTGAACGCCACCCACTCCCAGCTAATAGCTTTGCTAAGGTGAAGTAGGAGGGCGGGAAGAGACACTTCAGCATGTTTGTTGAAAGTGATAGTACAGTGTTGAGACACTTGCCTTGCACATGGCCAACCCATGTTCAATCCTTGGCCTCCTGCGTGGTCCCTCTAACCAGCCAAGAATAATCTCTATATGCATAGCCAGGGGTAAGCTCTGAGCACAGTAGGGTGTGGCACAAAAAACTAGAAAGAAGCAAAGAAAAAAGAAAAGAAAATACCTGTCCAGCTCCCAAGTCTATTTGACAGCACTGTAAGATGGATCCTTGTAGTCAGAAGGAACTCTGGGAATACCCCTTGCAAAGCCCATCAGCAACGGACAGACACCCATGGCTTGCTGTGTTTCTGCTCAGTCCAAAAAAAATCAAGCTGAGAACTCTGCCTTCTTTTTTTGTCAGTTTTATCTTGATTTATGTCTGAAAGTAATATCGAGCAAGAAAATGTTTGGGATAGATAAAAACAAAAGAACAACGAACAAAAAAATGGGAGGCTTGCACTGCAGTATTTCAAGACTCACTATACAGCTACAGTTACCAAGTTAAGTGCTGCAGTAGAGAAAAGGTAGACTTGCAGATCAATTGAACAGAATAAAGTCATATACATATTCAAAAGAAGTTATACAAATTGCCAAGAGCCAAAAAAATTGCTCGGTATCATTAGGCATTTGGGAAATGCAAATCAAAGCACAATGATAGGATGATCATCCACTAGAATGTCTAAAATAAAGTAACTGAATTAGCAAATGAATATTTAAAGCAGTTGGAACTCTGATACACTACTGAGAGGAATGCAAAATCCTCCAGCAATTTTGGAAAACAGGAAGTTCTTTAAAACTAAACGTACTATATTATCTGGAAATCCAACTTGTAGGAATTCATTTAATAAAGAACAATGAAATCTCATATCTGCATGAAGTTTTATATTAAAAGATTTGGAGTATATTCACATATCCAACCTGAAAATAAATCTGTGTATAAGAACATTTATTTTTTGAATTATGATATTTTCATGTCAACGTTAAAGAGTAGCCAACTAAAGAATATGGATAAATATCAAAAGCACTATGTTAAGTGAAAGAAGTCACTCAAGAACTGCACTCTACTTGATTCTTTTCATGCAGTGTTGTCAAAAAGGCAAAATAATACAGTAACTAACTGCTGGGACTGGAGTTTACCTGAGAAAGAACACAGATCACAGAGGAACTCAAGGACATGATAGAAATGTAGTAATAGCATTATTTATCTGTAAAAATTCATTGTATTGGGGTCATATGGATAGTACAGAAGGTAGGCACTTACCTTGCACACAGATGACCTGGGCTTGAAACCCAGAACCTATATGATCCCCTGAACCCACACCCCCCCGCCCCGACTGATCCTTGAGGGCAGAGCCAAGAGTCAGTCCTGAGAACCACCAGCTGCTACCACTACCACTGCCCCCCCCAGTAAAAACAATTACAACAAATTTTACCATGCACTTAAAATAGGTAGACTTTATTATATGACACCTTTATCTAACCAAAGTTGATTTTTTAGTTTTAAAATGATAACTTCAATTTTTTTCTTTCTCTTCCTCTTTTTAAAAAATATGTGCTGATGCTGAAAGAATAATAGGTTGGTAACCAAAGGAAAAAGAAGAAAATACCAGAGTAAAAAAGGTAGTATTTATTTTTTGTTGCTTTTTAAATTTGAGTTTCGGCTGTTTTATTTATTGCCACACCTGGTGTTGCTCAGGGGTTACTTCTGTCTCTGTGATCAGGGTCACTCTCTTCAGTGTTCATGGCACATACAGTGCAAGGAACGCAACCAGAGTCAGTCACATGCAAGAGAAGAGCCTTAGTGCCTGTCTATCTCTTGAGCTTCAGAGTGGTGATGTTTATAAAGTCTTTACTATGTGTGAAGCACTCATGAGTTGTTTTTTGTTGTTGTTGTTGTTTTTGCTTTTTTTGGGTCACACCCGGTGATGCACAGGGGTCACTCCTGGCTCATGCACTCAGGAATCACCCCTGGCGGTGCTCAGGGGACCATATGGGATGCTGGGATTCGAACCTGGGTAGGCTGCGTACAAGGCAAACGCCCTACCTGCTGTGCTATCACTCTAGCCCCCAGTCATGAGTTTTTTCATGTTTCTCAGTAATTGCTCACAAAGTCTCTTCTACAGATAAAAGAACAAAAGTAAAGGGTTTTTAAATAAATTTATATGAGACTATTTTGTCAGGAACTTAAATTCAAGGCTTTGTGTACTTCCAAAACTTGCATTCCAAAGAATCCTCCACATTGTTCCTCTTACTCTGCAGAACAGATTTCCAGAACAAGCTCTGACCCTTACCTTCCATGAAAATGTTCACATGTTATAGGGTCAGCTCTCAACATACTGAGTATCTGTAACATGACAAATTTGCTAAATTATAAGCAAGCTTACCAAAATTCACTAAATTTACTCAATTTGAAAACTTAGCCCAAAATTTACTAAATTTAATGGTGTTAAAATGAACAGATAAATTTGTGTGTGGCAGTAATTTATAACTGTGACTTATTAAACAAAATCATTCATTGCTCTTTTTTATCTTACTATTATGAATATTGTATTTACACTCTGAATCTCATTATTCACTGAGTTGATGAGTGTCTGGGTCACCAGCTAAATAAAACTATACTGTAAGACTCAACATTTTAGCATGTTTAGAGCGCAGCCCTTGTCATTTTAACAAGTGCTATTTAGCAACTCTGAGTTTAGGCATCTAATCAAAATGCAAGTCCAGCGCTAATAGGACTGGGATGATCAAATATACCCAGAGACCCACAGACCCAGGAAAATTTTAGCTGCCTGAGACACATGATGCTGCATGCGTGTATTGGAGGAAGTAATGTTTGAAAGACATGCGAACATTATACTTCTCTGACTTTATTTACCTGAATCAAAGGATAAAGTCTGTTTATACTGATCCCCGCATAAACAGGTTCATTTGGCCAAAGGCATCAATAAATTTCAGGGAAAAGAAGGTATATTTTTGTATTCTTGTCAATTTTTGTCATTATTCCATTACAACGTTTGCTTATCACGGACTCTCTGTTAACATCTTCAACACTGAACTTAAGAACAGTGAAGTGTCATGGCAAAATGAGGATGAGCAATACACAGGCGCAGAGAACTAAAGGGAAATTGATGACAGCTGATTGAATTGCGTAGCACTGCCTCTGAAATTGCTGATCGACAAACACCTCTCTAATAGTTCTCCTCAGCTGACTAATCTTTAGACAAACTTCCTTCTGACTCAAGGCCCTTAACCTCCCTTTTCTTAGAACACTTCTTAAAACTTGCCATTGCGAAGTCTTCCTGTGCCTTTTTGAGATGTAAGCCTTCTCACAGACCTTTCTTTTTAAATATAATCTTCAGGAAAGCTAAATCTCTGTCTCCCTGTCTCTGTGGAGAAGATAGGAGTCTAATATCAATAAATACCAAGAAGCATATACATATGATCACATTTAAACTTTGTAGCCTTGAAGTCCTCTAGTATTCTTTGATTAGCACATCCCAACTGTGCTAATTAACAAGTCTAAGTTGACCCCTTTCTAGGAGATTGAATTCAATTGTTTTCCCCCATTACAATAACCCTATTACTGTTTAATAGTCTTAAATCATATCTTCCATGCCATTTTAACAAATATCTAATATATTTTTCTTTATCAATTTAAACATTAAGTGATATAAATATATACAAGTATAAAATGCTCTTCAGTTTGCAAAGTGATTTTAAAAGCAATATAGAATGTTACAGTAGTAATGTATCATTACACTTCAAGAAAAAGGTAACATTATGTTCAAGAATATGAGATTAATATTCTGCAGCATTGTAGCACTGTCGTCCCATTGTTCATCGATTTCCTCGAGCGGGCACCAGTAATATCTCCATTGTGAGACTTGTTACTGTTTTTGGCATATCAAATATGCCACGGGTAGCTTGCCAGGCTCTCCATGCAGACAGGATACTCTCAGCAGCTTACCGGGCTCTCTGAGAAGAATAGAGGAATTGAAACTGGGTCGGCCACGTGCAAGGCAAACACCTTACCAGCTGTGCTATTGCTCCAGTACAAGATCAATATACAGAGAAATTAATTTTTGTGAAAACATGATGAATTCTTGCAGTTTTTAAAAGAGATCCTAATCTTTGAACTCAAGGCACTTAAGTCTAGATCTGAAGATCTTCCAGTTGTAGCTCACTGAAGGTTTTGCTCTTAAAAAAATCTCAATAATCTTATACTCTTGATGAATATTCAATGATAGAGCAATTTAACTGGTTTCTAAGAATTCTTTGGGTGGGTAGGAAGATTTATTCTGGAGTATCTTGAAAGTAAGGACATTTGCTTGCCCAATCACATATTTAAATATACAAGTTGATGGTATTGTATTCTTACCATAAAAATGTTAAAACTAAGTTTTGGCATCAATAATTGTTAATGTTAAACACACATAGTCCTACATAATTTCTTATACATAGTTTGTTAGTGTAATGTCAGTAAAATTTATTTCATTACATTATATTAACATACCACTTTGAAGTCTTTTTTCTTTTTTTAAATTAAATCAGGTTTAAGTCTCAGTCATACAATGATCAAACACCCATCCCTTCACTGGTGCACATGTTCCACCACCAATAACCCCAGTATACCCCCCATCCCACCCTTCACGCTGCCTGTGTGGCAGACGATTTTCACTTTACTCTCTCTTTACCTTGATTACATTCAATTTTTGACAGAAAACCCACTATTATTATTTGGAATTTTCCCCCAACAATCAGACCTGCCGAAAAGGCATCATTAGATAATTTGTTTCCTAGTGTTGATAATGAAGAGCATATGATGTCTCGTGTCCGTGACAGCAGCCATGTCGTTTTGGAATTCTGGTATTTAAGTAATTAAGTCCAGAGGTATTTCTGCCAGCAAGTGCTGCATTCTGAGATTGGTTTGTGTGCCTCTGGGATCATGGCCGTTCAGGAGCAGAGGAGCCGTTCATGGGAGGATGCTCGGGGTCTTGTCTGGGCGGGGGGCAGGGCCTGTTATGCACCTCAAACCCAATCACAAGATTTCCAGCACGTCCCTGCGAGCTCCTACCTCTATCTCTCTGTCCAAGAGGCTCTGAAAGGTGGTGGTCACCATGTGGTCACCATGCTGCCACAAAGGGGAAAAGGCCAAGGGACAAAAACCCTTCCCTACCTGGGGTGGCACGGGGCTGTAGCTCAGTTCACACAGTTCAGGAGCATTTCTGCCAGCAGTCTCTGCATTCTGATATTGGTTTGTGTGCCTCTCTGAAGTCTTGTCGCTGTCATTGTCATCCCGTTGCTCATCGATTTGCTCAAGCAGGCACCAGTAATGTCTCCATTGTGAGACTTGTTGTTACTCTTTTTTCATATCGAATATGCCCTGGGTAGCTTGCCAGGCTCTGCTGTGCGGGCGAGATACTCTTGGTAGCTTACCAGGCTTTCCGAGAGGGGCAGAGGAATCGAACCCGGGTCGGCTGCATGCACGACAAATGCCCTACCCACTAGGGTATCGCTCTAGCCCCTATCTCTGAAGTCTTATACAGAGAAATTAGGCAGGAAAACCCTTAACCTTTTATTCAACCTCAAGTAGAGCTCTGATGTAGTTGTTTGTTTGATCTAAAATATTTTAACAGCATCTTCTTTCTCTGTGAAATAAGTTCCTTACTGTTACTAAATAATGGAAAGCATGCGATTTATTTAAAAATGCAATTTGCCATATTCTAACTCTTCCTCCCTCCTTACTGGATCCTCAAAGTAGAATTCGTTAAAACATGATTTTCTCTAATCTGGATAAGTGACTGTGGAGCTGCTGAAGCATGGTATACTAGTCTTTATCATGCTGTATGTGCAGTAGCAGAACTGTTTGAATAATTATCTGTCAGTTTATGAAGAGGACTAGGAGAAAGACTTAGAAGAAGAAGACAATATAATATATCAGCATTTGTAATTAAGTACAGGAACTGTCACTCCCTAGTTTAAAGTTTGAATACCAGAATTTCTGGCACTGGAATAATGTAAAGTACAATCAGGACATTAATTTCAATAATTCAAATTAAATTCATAATGAGAGAAATGCTAACATTGGGTTATTTGGGGGTGGGTGGAAATACAAATGTATACACATATATAGGAACATGAAAAATAGCAAGCTGTCTTTGGACATAAAACAAAAACTGATTTAGTCTTATGACACATTGTAATTATTAGGGAGTATGCTTTTATGCGAGATCTAGTCACTAAATTAAAAGAAATACTCTTTCTACTCGATATGCCAAAAACAGTAACAATGAGTCTCTCACAATGGAGATGTTACTAGTGCCCACTGGAGTAAATCGATGAACAGTGTTAGAAGAGTGCTACAGTGCTACTCTTTCTACTATTTTTAACTCAGCTTTTTTTTTCCACTGGAAATGGTACCATAAGGTCAGCATCCAAAATATTGATCATAATACTATAAATGTGTAAACTAAGTGGAGAGAAATATGTTTATACACAAAATATTAGACCTGGATTCGGTTCCTCCACCCCTCTTGGAGAGCACGGCAAGCTACCGAGAGTATCTTGCCTGCACACCATATCCTGGCAAGCTACCCAGGGCGAATTCAATATGCCAAAACCAGTAACAAGTCTCACAATGGAGACATTACTGGTGTCTGCTCCAGCAAATTGATGAGCAATGGGATGACAGTGACAGTGACAGGGACTATTCAATTTGTACTTTTTGGTTTACCAACATGTAAATCTAATTCTTTCAAAGATAACATATGAAAATAAAAAAAACTGAGACAAATTATATTTAAAACTGGAAAAATCAATGCAAAGAATGAGTCTAGAAATCCTGGGAGAAAGGGTGCTTTTGCAGAGTCTACCAACTAAAGCAGCCAAGAGCTTTTTGAAAGCTTGGCATTCATTTTATTTATCTTCCTTTTTTTCCCAAAGTGCTTTCATGATACCTTTTAGAAGCTAAGTGGCCAGTAAGATTGCCTCTTTTACACTTTTAGAGATGGAAATCTTTTGTCTAAATATGAATTGCTCAAGTGTCATGCAAATCTATTATTTGCAAGAATTGCATTGTTAACAATCAGCCCATTTTGATTTTATGTAAAAATTATTGTTCACTCAGTGAAATCCTTCAAGCATCTCTAGCAAATTCCATTCTGTATTCTTAAAATCCCTATCGCAACAGGTCCTTCATCATAAGTCCGATATTTAGTAGATTTAGAATTTCACATAAGGTAATAATAACAAGGAGCTTAATTTCTTCAAATGGTAAAAGCAAAACTAAACTTCTGAGTGTCATTGTCAGAAACTGAACCATAGAATGCTGATTAAAATCTGTTATCCTCGATGTCACTTCCATTGACCTATGCAGGCATCTTTACTGAGCATTTTTATCAAGGACTCTTGATCTCTTGATGATTCATCTAAAGAATCCAAAACTGAAGACCTACTTGTGCCTTTCTAATATGATAATTTCTAAGGGATCGAGAGGATATAAATTACAGCAAATGTGTAAGAATTTTCTTAAATTATTCATTAAATTTATTTAAAATTTTAAGCTCTTCAGATAAATGGATATGTATACAAAAAATCCTGACCATCATTTATGAAATTTTGAGAAAAATCTCATAATCTCAGACATGTTTTTTAAGAATACTGAAAGTCCCTTGAGTGAATGATTCTATAGGATTCAGCATTAACGATTACCTTGGCATTTATTTTTCTGTCTAGCAGCTTACAGCCCAAAGGCTTTTGAAAAGAATGCAATCGAAAAGGAGTAAGTGTCCAGGCAGACTAACAAAAATAGAGTGATTGTCTCATTTTTATTTCTAAACTTTTTTCCATCTTGGACATAAATTAAAATTAGGCAGGGGGAGTAACTGTTTATAATCAGGTGGAGAGCCTGGCATTTTAATCAGGGAATGATCTGACAGATGCTGGTGTTCTCTGGCCTCAGAATAAAGGTACTATTTTGAAGATGAGTGGGAGAATCTTTAGCTCAATGATGTCCTAGATGATTACTGACACTCACACATACCAGCTGTGCTAAACAACCTTTTCTTTTCTGAGACAATTTATTTCCCCCATGTCATCATCTCCTGCAGTTCAAGAAAATGTACATTTTATTTCAAAGGACAAACAGCAGAAAACATCTACAGATATGTATATCTACAGATATACATAAACTTTCCAGTGATAACTTCCTTAGGAGAATGAAAGCTATTGCTAGAAAATGTCATTTATTTACATATTCACATTTGAATCATAATTGAAAAGTAAATACATAGGGAGAAATGTTAGCATGTCAAATCTGTTTCAACATTTGGCTAAAAAGACTTTATTCCTTCTTGTAAAAAAAAATAATGAAATGCGTACAAGCACTAAGTAAATTGTAGAAAAGAGTAGCCAAACATTGATAATACCATCTCAAGTATACATGATTATTTAGTTTGATTTAGATACATTCTTATGATATTCAGAACAAATAATATAGATTCCTTCTTAAAATGAAAAAAAAGTGGTATACAGAATAAGATAAATAAAGTTAAGAATAGTGTTTCTTTGCCCTTCAGAAATATTCTGCATGTTTTTATCTGAATAACTCTTCATACATTGATGCTGAATTCTTCCTTTTTCTCCTTTAACTAATGCAACACAATTAAAGAGTGCAAACAGTAAAGCAAGCTAGTAAATAAATAATAATTTATTGGCACTCTGGGAGCTTTGAGAGTGAACTTGACATAAATGATATAAGGGAACTTGCACTGTTGTAAAGAATGAGGTAATATCAAGATTTTAAGAGCTATACCTGTGTAGATTTTGTGCATCAATTATGGAGGAAAAGTCCCAGAACAGGCAAGGAGATGTTAGCTGTGCTTTAGATAAAGAAAAGAGACCAGTTAGAAAATGTCTCAAAGCCACTCTTCTACCATGTGCTTCTTAAAGATGACACAATGTGAAAGTGGATATTTTGCTTGAAAAGATGTCAGAGAAAATAACTAGAAGAGATTCTGGCAATCCACATGTGCAATACCCAGATCTCATCATTAAAAGACAATAGTGGCTCAGTACAAGCTTTGCATCAAGATTTCAAGAGAAGCTGTCAGTTTCTACAACATTGTGTGATTCCAGCCAAGTTCCTTAAGCCATTCTAAATTTGCTATATCATCTGCAAAAGTCTTAGAAGAGGCTTATGTATAAACTTCTTTATGTAAAGTGTTTTGTTCTTGAAATATGGCACATGAAAACGTACAATGACTGTAAGTGCTTCAAAGCGTCAAGAGAATAGCAAAATATTTTTCAAAAAAACAATTTTAAAAGTAGATTTTTTTTATCTGAAAATTTTGGATAATAAACAAAGCTCACTGACTGTGTCATGATCCTGACTCATTTTCTCTTTGGTAACCTCAGTGATTAATCTCCAATGGACTTGAAATGATTTACCAAGAAGGGAGGATAGGAGGTTGACTTTAACCACACAAGGTTTTATAACTTACGTCAACAAAAGGCATTTCTCACAATACTTCACAAGTCCAAGGTTGCATGAGTTATGCAGTTGTATATCCTTAACATGATTATTTATTCTAAATATAATTATAGAGTTGTATAGCCTCAATATCATCATTAATATCCCTATTATGTTTGCTTTTTCTTAAGCATTTTTTAAGATGTAATAAAGTAGGAAAATTAAAGTTTTATTGATTTATGTAACATGTATGAGTTTTTGTTTTGTTTTGGGAGCCACACCTGGCCGAGCTTTGGACTTACTTTGTTCTGTGCTCAGGGATCAATCGTGTCAGGGTCCAGAGGATCATATGGAATGCTGTGGTTTGAAGCCACATTGGCCAAAAGCAAGACAATTAATGGCCACCTAAACTATTGTTCCAGCCCCATGATATGTGTACATTTTATCTCTCTACTTTAGAGATAAAATATGTACACATTCTACCACTCTTCTTAAGACTGGAAATAAATAAAATAATTCAAAGCAAGAAAAGCATTTTTTTCAATCCTAGTATTCCTTTTTGATAATGTCCTACAGTTCCCAAACCAGCTGGACTCCAAAGTCTATCCAGTGGACCTTCTCTTCATACTCGGGTAGACTTTCTTATATTAGTTCCTCTTACCTTGAAATTCCTTATCACAATTTTTGGAGGCATAAGTTCAAATCAGGGTAGATCCTGATGACTTAAATTTAATAATTATGAAAGGTATATAGTATACTAGGGCTACAAAAACTAATTACCACAATGTGGGTGACTTAAAACAACTAATTCTTTTACAGTAAATGGACAAGAAGTCTAAAGTTTCAGTCAGCAAGACTGTGTTTCTTCTGTAACTTTGGGTAGATTCCTTGCTTGCTGTTTCTTAGTTTCTAGTAATGGCATAATTTTTTGGCTTTTCTTGCAGCTGCATAACTCCATTCTGTCTGTGATCACCTGACATTTTCTCTGTGTATCTTAGTATTCATGATGTTTGTCTACTCATAAGGGAACTTGCCATAATGAATTCAGTCTTAATCACCTCAGCTTAACGTGATTGTATCTGCAAAGATGTTACTTAACGCATCAGGACATATTCAGGGGTAGTAAGAGTAAAGACTGTTCTTTGGGGAGAGACGGAATTCATATTTCAGGGTAGGGTGGAGGGGTGGCACAGAATTCAACCATAACAAATAATTTTGAATGTGAGTTACAACTTTTGGATCAACTTGGTAGGCAGTATTCAGAAGCTACTTTTGGCTTTGAACCTAGAGTTCACTACCCTGTGCTCCAAATAGAACTACGTGGTACCAGAATTAAAACCTGGGCTTCCTGCATGCAATGCATATGTTTAGCCAATTGAGCTATCTCTCTTGACCCATAAAAGCAATTTCACAAGATTTAATATGGTCACTGTCACTGTCACTGTCATTCTGTTGCTCATCGATTTGCTCGAGCAGGCACCAGTAATGTCTCCATCGTGAGACTTGTTGTTACTGTTTTTAGCATATCGATTATGCCACGGGTGGCTTGCCAGGCTCTGCAGTGTGGGTGAGATACTCTTGGTAGCTTGCCAGCCTCTCCAAGAGGAGTGGAGGAATTGAACCCAGGTCGGTGCGTGCAAGGCAAATGCCCTACCGCTGTAACACAGAATATTAAGTATTCTTTTCTATACCCATACTTCTGAAACATAGAATAGTTTAAATTAAAATATATAATTGATTCCTATTAAATTAACTTTTTTTGGATGGAGACTCCCAAGCAGTGCCCTCAAAGCTATAACGAGTCTCATTGTGTGCATATGTGTGTGTGTGTGTGTGTGTGTGTATGTGTGTGTGAGAGAGAGAATATGGGGAGGAGGTACAGGGTGCAGATGGGTGCAGTTCTGATAACTTAGTATTTGGACCAGGGAAAGCAGTGCTACTTGCATCCAGAGGTGCTGGAGACCATCAGGGCTGAGTCTACGGTACCCAAGTGGTCATGCAGTTCTAGGAATCCAATCCTAGGCCTTTTACACACACGGTATGTACCTTAGGTCCTTGAGTTATCTCGGCTATCTCCATAGCTCTGAATTTATTAGATTTATATCTCATGCTAGCATACTGCACATTATATTTTCTTGATAACTCTGTAGAATACAACTATGCTAAAATAGATCTCTGGACTGAGTGATGACTAATTATGTAGGAAGATAAAAGGATTGGGGGGGAAAATCATGCTTAATTTCCTGTTAAATTGAGTGTGAATTGTTGTAGTCAGGAAATTCTAGACTATATTTATCTGCATTTTCCGTTAGTTTCCCAAATCACGGCTTCACCTTTAGACACTCTATTGATTTTCTTCACTGTGTTGCAGACTTAGAAATTAGACTTTCTAGATACTTTTAAAGTACTCCTAAGTAGCCAGGTGGGATACTGATTATGTTGGTTTTGTAACTAGCTGGTCATCTACCCAGATGGATAATTTTTAGAACTCTTTTGTGGAGAATTATTTTGCCTTCTTAATTATTTTTCCATGTCTTTATTTGGTTGACTGTTTGGGCCTCAATGTGCTTAGTGGTTAATCTGGCTCTTTGCTCAGGTATTATACCTGGCAGGGCTCAGAGGACTACACAAGGTGCCAAAGATAGAATCAGGTGGCCATGTGTGAGGGAAGTGAACCTCCATCTCTTAAATGTAAGATTGAGAAATAGAAGATATTATATTTAACATAAAAACCAATATGTATTGTCTAATGTAAAATAATTTAATATAAAGATATGATATACTATGAGCTATTTTAAAAGTTTTTTCCAACCCAAAGTTAATCTTGCTTTTTATGATGCTCCCATGATATAACATTACATATAGAATTTTATCAAATATATATTAGGAACATATATTTTATCACAACCTTCATATAGTCTTAAACTTTAAATAATATAAATACAGATTGCAATTATGTAAAGCTACAACTCCAGACTCAAGTTTTCTGTAGAGGCCATACTAATTGCATTTGGGGACCCCCTGGCCAGCCCCACTGATGCTCCACCTAGCAGTTATGACCCTAGATTTGGTGTTATGGCCTATTGGTGCTTGGGCACTACAAGGGCAGCTGGTGGTACTCAGGGATACATTAAGGTCAAAGAATCAAACTCAAGGCTGGTTCACACATTCTGTATTTGTGATCCACTACTTGAGCCATAAACTAGGCTCCATACCATCATTTTATGCATATCAATATGCACAAATGCAATTTGAAAATGCAATATTTTAGGGTTATGTTATGATAATAATATTTGGGACCATGGCCTTGCTAAAAGGAAGAAGAGATTTTATTGCATTTTATAATTTTAGATCTAGAATCTGTTCATTGTGTTTCTCAGAATGAGACCTCTTGATAAGGTACTTAAGTCAGATTTAATTTTCACTGTTATGCTCTGAATATATGCCCCGTGCTTAAAATATATATATATATTTCAGGTGCTATTACAGATATATATTTACAGATGCTATTATATATAAATATATATAACATATATATATTTACATATATATATTTACAGATGCTACTTTTCATTTATCTAGAGTAGTTATCTAACTGAGTCAATCATTCTCCAAGGCACCTATAAAAGGAATCGTTCACCCCATTTATCATATGCAAACATAAGCTCCTGGTTTGTGTAACTTTTACTTAATAAACCAATTAAGCTGCATTCCTTATAATCCCTAGAGGGTTATGCACTAAGAAATGATTTTTCCCACCTAAATTGTCTCATTGAAGTATGTTCAATACGCCTAAAATTGCCAGAGAAGCATTTTTCTGATGCAGACCAGCAAAACTGGATAGGATTTGGATTCATTTAAACACTTGGGAGACAGATGGTGTTAAAAAAAATACAGATGTAGCAGCTTCCATTGATTTTTAATGTGCTCCTTTTTTGTTGTCTTAAGCATTTTCATCAGCAAATGAAATATTGGTTTGGCTAAAGTCAATGATTTGCATATCCAGTTTGAAGGAAAAAGAAATAAGGGTATGGGAAAGTGCCTGCAAATGATTGCACTAAGATACCGGCCATGTCCTGGTTAAACATGTCTAAGGGAAAGCACAGGTAGACCAGGAAAAGTCTTGAGAGAAAAAACTTTGATCTGGGTAGGAAATGTCTTGCTAGATACAGACCTAAGTAGAAAATTCACTGCAAGGGATAGTATGGGATTAAGCGGGACATCTGCTGCTAGGAAGAGCACCAGCGTAGATGACTTCTAGAGGCAGCAATGTGGACAGCCTAGGGAAAGAATCCTGTCAAGAAGAGGAAGCATTCTTAGAATCACATTCTTAGAGTACCTAACCGCAACTGCACTCACAGTTTATACTTTGCTCATGTGCTCATGAGAGATGGCCTATATAGGATGAGAGCGGGCGGGGAATTGGTGGTTACGCCTAATAAAAAGTTAAGGAGCCTTTGCTCAGGGCTGTTTAAACTAGCTTGTGACCTAAACAAACTACAGCATCTGCCTCATTTTTTTGTAGTAAACCCTGTGGGGAAGAGGTGGAAGGTGTCAATCTCATTGGCTTCATTGTGGTAATTTCTACATAAGTCCTCACCAAAAACTGGGGGTATTACTGCTACAAGAAAAACATTTTCCAAAGAAATGCTTAATTTCAGAAAGCATGATTATGTCATTATTAACTTATTAAAAAATTTACTTACCCAATAAATATTTTGAAGGACCAGTGATAATGCAGAGACAGATGAAAATTAAGGCAATGAAAATGTTGGCTTCAATAAACAAAGATGAAATGATAGCAAAATGTAGTTGTACTTGGAATTCTTGAAAGACTTGAGATAACTAAAACCAAATTCAAAGGAAATCATTTGCAGCAAAGACAAAATTAGACATATGGGTAGTTCTGAATAGTAAGAAAAAGGTGTGGTTTACTCATTAAGAAATCACTGTAATTGAGGTACGTAAAGCTTATGTTTAATGAACTTTCTTTTAAAGAAGTTGTAAAGCATAGTCTGAAGAATCAAGGACTCTAAAGCAAAAATATAATTAACTACTGAATTTCTAATGTGGAGGAATGTGAATGAAATAAAAGTAAAGGTAGAGTCACAATAAGTTAAAAAGCAAAGAAATTTAGTAAGACTTGATGACAGATTAAAGAAGATCGAAATTAGAATGAGAATACACTAGATACAGACCTAAGTAGAAAATTCATTGCAAGGGATAGTATGGGATTAAGAAAATAGCTATGAGATATAAGGGTACATAGAAAATAGCTATGAGATATAAGTATCAGTGATGTCTACAGACCAAGGCAAAAAAAGTGGGGAAAATGTTATTTTGTACACAATTTCAAAAACAGTCACTGTTTTGAAATAACTATGGGAAATCTTTGAGACAATTTCAAATATACATGTAATGCACTGTCATCCCATTGCTCATCTATTTGCTCGAGCGGGCACCAGTAACATTTCCATGTCTCCATTGTGAGACTTTTTGTTACTGTTTTTGGCATATCGAATACACCACGGGCAATTTGCCAGGCTCTGCTGTGCAGGCGGGATACTCTCAGTAGCTTGCCAGGCTTTCTAAGAGGGACAGAGGAATTGAACCCTGGTCGGGCGCGTGCTATGATCTCATATTAGTTTGACTATTCCAGATGTCACATTAGTAAAATAAAAAAAGGTAAAATTAATTTTATAATATATCTTATGTAACCCAATATATCCCAACTATTTTTTCAACATATAATCAATAGCTATTGTCTTTTTTTTTTACTTAATTTTGTACTGTTCGTATTTTATTTTTAACACCTATTTTATTGTTGGGTGTACAGTCTTTTCTTTTTTTATTCTGGACACAACTGGAGGTGCTAAAAGCTCGCTCCTGACTCTGCTCAAAGATCACTCCTAGAGGAAACCAGGGGACATGTGTGGTGTTAAGGATCAAATTGGGTTAGTCATTAGCAGCCACATACATTTAATAGCTAACATTTTCGGTAGAGCAGATTTATAAACTTCAAGTGAAAAAGTAAGAAGGAAGTACTATTCATCAGATTAGTGTGGTTAATGCACATAGTAGTTAGTAATAAACCAAAAGTGCATTATTAATAGAATAAAAATATAAGAAAAAAGATGTACATAGTCATATAGTAAATATCCATATGTTCAAGTGTAGGGATTTATGAGTAGTAGAAAAAGTATTATCAGTGTATGAGAGAAGAAATTGCATAAGAAATGGTCATGAAAGATAAAGAAAAGTAAATTCAGATATATATAATGTAGCCTTTTGCATAAATAATTAATAGAATAACATATGCAGATTCTTTGTCTTGATTTATTCTTTAAAAATATCAAATTGCATTCTTTGTGTATAAAATTATTGCTTACAGTTGGAAACTTAAATAAAAGAAAATGGGATATTTAAAAATAAAAATGGAATTGCTGAATTAAAATAACCAATTTTGGAAGAATAGAGAATAAAAAACAAATATATTCACTTTGTAAACTTTATGCTTATACATTTGTCAAGATAAAGTTCAGAAATCACTTCACTTGTATCACTTGTAGTCCCGTTGATCTTTGATTTGCTCTAGCAGGCGCCATAAATGTCTCCATTTGTCCCTGTCGTGAGCTAGTGCAGCCCAATGATATCTGCTTGCTCCAGGAACAGGGAGATCCTCAAATCGTTCATTCAGGGATTTGACGAAGAAATCTGACCATCTAGTTGGTGGGCAGCCACAAGGTCTTCTGACGTCCCGTGGAATCCAGTCTGTAACAGCTCTAGTCCAACGGTCATCTCTGAATCACATTACATGACGGCCCATCTGATTTTTAATGCCTTGGCAAATGAGACAGCATCTCTGATTTTTAACCATTGACGGAGGTCAGACTCCGGATTCCTTCTCTCATTTGAGTGAGACATGATATTCTTCGCATAGCTTTTTCGATGCCTCTTTGGAATACCCTAATAGCGTTCTCATCCTGTTTGCGTAGGGCCTACGTCTCTGAGGCAGATGTTAGTGCAGGAAGAATGGTGGAATTGAAAAGATATTCCCGGAGTCAGAGGTTCTTCGTTCTCTTAACCACTTCTTTGACACTCTTGAAGGCGTTCCACGCTGCTCTCTTCCTCTTGCGAAGTTCTAGCACCAAGTTATTCCTCATGTTGATTTTTCAACCCAGGTACACATAGCTGCTGCATTCGGAGATGTTCATTCCATTGAGAGCAAATGGAGCTTCAGGGACCAATTCGTTTTTCATGAACATCGTCTTGTTGAGATTCAGCTGCAATCTGACCTTTCCACACTGGTGGTCAAAGTCGGCCAGCATTTGTGCCGCTTGGCTAACGTTTGTTGTTATGAGAACGATGTCATCAGCGACGCGGAGGTGGTGTAATTGCCGACCGTCTATCTTCACTCCCATTGCTTCCCATTCCAGTCGTCGCATGATGTTCTCAAGGGCGGCACCGAAGAGTTTCGGTGAAATGGTATCACCCTGCCGCACCCCTCTCTTTACATCAAAGATCACTTCCTTGTAGAATGGTGAGATCCTGGTGGCAAATCCACAATGCAGCTCGCAGAGGATTTTGATATACTGAGTTTGAACGCCCTGTTTGGCCAGGGCTTCAATGACTGCCTCAGTCTCAACAGAATCGAAGGCCTTCTTTAAGTCAATGAACATTAGACAGAGCGGCATCTTGAACTCTTGCGAAACTTCAATGAGTTTGGACACTGTGTGGATATGGTCTATCATGCTGAATCCCCTTCGGAACCTGGTTTGCTCACATGGCTGTCCTTAGTCTAGTGTTCTGCCTATTCTATTCCGTCTTTACCAACGAAATGGCATGTCGGATTTCAGAAGGGAGAACGTTGGGAACGACATATCCATCCTGCAGAATTTGGTATGTGGGCAGGTGGACATGGCTGTCAAAGAGATCAGAGTAGAAGTCGTGAATAATTTTCTCCATTGCCTTTCTGGAAGATATGATAGATCCATCGGGACATCGGAGGGCAGTCATCTTGGTCTTGTAGTTGGCGAAGGACAAGCGAGCATTGTGAATACTTTTCCCAGCTTCTGCTGCACTGGCCAACACTGCTGATCTCTCTTTGAGGTCTTCCTTTATTGCATCTCTACACAGCTTTGTGAGCTGGGACATTAGCTTGTGGTTGCCTGAGGCTCATGCCAAACCATGTTGACAAATGAGCTCGAGAGTTTCCAAAGACAGGCATCTGTTTGTGACTTTCTCACTCTTGGCATTCTTCGCACAGACATGGAGGTGCTGAACCAGTAGATCGTATTCCTCGTCGATGTTGTCAAGAACAGCATCTTCCCACGTTGCTGCAGAAATAATAATAAAGTTCAGAAATAATAATATTTATCTGCCAAAGGATTTTAGAGGGGTATAAAAAATCATATTAATTGACCTCCAAATTCTAATTCTAAGAATCTATTGAAACAAGTGAAAGAAGGATTCATGATAAGAAGGCTTGAATATGATCTAAGATCACAGTAGTTTGTCAGAATTCTTTCAAATAGCTTAGCGGTAAGGAAAAATAGAAATGTTATAATAATGTTAGTGTCTATAAGAGATGCATGTTGGTATTATATGTATATAAGCATCATATAGAACACTAATTATTTTAGGAATATAAATATTTCAGTAGGCAAAGGACCAGGAGAGAATATAGAAACAAGGAGAATAAAAGGAACTGGAGAAAAAAGTGTCCAAAAGAAGAGGCATGTTTGAGTGAAAGTATAAAAAATACTTAAGATATCGTGAAAAGAAATAAATTAAAATAATTCCCAATTGACTTTAGCTTGTCTTAATGTATGAGAGATAAATATTTGTATAACAGTATTTGGATAGTAATAAGAACTCTTATAAGAGTCAAAAAAAATTTTTTCATGGACCATCAGAACAACTGAAGGGAAAATATAGAGACAGTAGCTATAATGTCATAGCATACATCTGTGGAAAAGTAACTCACAGTTTTATTAATTTCTTTATGTGATCTTAATTATAGATTAGGGCAAAATCATGTCTGGGAATTAACATGGCAGAAATTCAAGACAAGATATTGATAGATGCATTTTCTTTTTAATTTGACTCAAATGTTCTGTGTACTAGCTGTGCCTAAGGCATAAAAGTTGGAAACTCATAATTCTGAACAAACAAAATTTAGTCCCATCTTAATGTGTCCTGCAATATGATGAGACAGAAATGCAAACAAAAAAACACAATGTACTTTGGTAATTGTTAGAAAAGACATGTGCACAGAGTTACTGGACTGTACAGGAATGTCCTATAATGATAACTTTAAATATTTCCTCAGGAGAACTAAATGATGATTGATCAAAAATTAATATGCATTGAGATGAACTTTAAAAATGCTGATAGCAGAGTAGTTGTGGCTTAGTTATTGAGGCTTTATATTGTCCTAGCTCTTTAATCCATTTTTTTGTTGATAAAATCTGTATCTCTTGAGTTTAGAATATCACCATCTTCAAAGCAAGCAATTTATCTAATCATAAAATTTTATATATATAGATAAATACAGGCTTTTATTGAGAGTGGGGAGCACTTTTGGAGATGGGACAAATGATGTGGGGAGAAAATCAGAAGCCCTTTCAAGGTATTCTTAGAAGGATTTATTTTTTTGTTTGCTTTTTTTGTTTAGTTTTGGTTTTTTGTTTTGTTTTGTTTTGGGCCATTAGTGAAGATGTTCAGAGCTTACTCCAGGCTCTGTACACAGGAATGACTCCGAGTGGGTATTGGGATACTATATGGAGTGCTGGAGATTGAATCTGGGTCAGTTGCATGCAAGGAAAGCGCCCTACTCTCTGTGAAATCTTTCCAGCCCCTGGATATTTAAAGTAGTTTGAAATACTAATTTTACAGTTGACTGGAGAGATAACACAGCTGATAGGGTGTTTGACTTGCATGCAGCCAGCCCAAGTTTGATTTCTCTGTCCCTCTTGGAGAACCCGGCAAGTTACCAAGAGTATCATGTCCGCATGGCAGAGCCTGGCAAGCTACCCATGACTTATTCAACATGCCAAAAACAGTAACAACAAGTTTCACAATGGAGACGTTACTGGTGCCTGCTTGAGCAAATCGATGAACAACGGGATGACAGTGCTGCAGTGCAGTGCTACAGATACATACAATTGGCTTTGATTTTATCTGCATTTGATCAAAATCTAAGGTAATTTTTTATCTTTCTGCTATACATTAAAATGAACCTGATTACTATTTTGTCATTAGTACACATGCATGTACCCTACAGACTAAAAAATCACTACTCATAGCCTGTGATTTATAGATACTGATTAATTCCATTATCTGTTGAATCTAAACTTTGTATTCCATTCATGTGTGTAAAATTCCATGTTCATTATGAAAGACTGTAAGAAAAGATTGATGTATTACAATGTCCCCAGAACACACCAAAGTCCCATAATGCTCTCAACAACATGTGAAACAGCTTAGAGGTTATTATAATTATTACTATTTGGGGGATCATGAGTCTTGCCCCCCTGCCTGGCTATCTTCACTGGGGCCCCTCGAAGGGGGTAGGTTGAGTTTCCCTCCCCACCCTGAGCAGAGTCCCCATGCTGAGGACCTCCGGAACCCAGCCACAGCCATGCTCAAGGCCCCTCTATACCCGTTCGTACAAGTCTCACACATGAAGAAACCAGCATAGGAACCAGGTATGTGGTACCTGGGGCTAAGATCTCTAAGTCTGCTCGGATCGGGACTGGGTTTCTTTCGCTCAGATCCCCCATTTTCCAGTAGCTAGGCGGTCACACCCAGAAACTGCCCCTGGCGCCCTGTAATCCCACCAATGACCAACATCCAGAGACTATAAGACCAAGCTCCCAGAAGTGTGTGTCTGTGAAGCACTTATAGCCTAATTCTCTCCTTTGGAGAACCTGGCAAGCTACCAAGAGTTTCCTGCCCACATGGGAGAGCTTGGCAAGCTCCCTGTCGCATATTCATATGCCAAAATCAGTAACAATGATGGGTTTCATTCCCTGACCCTAAAAGAGCCTCCATGTGGCACCTTTGGGAAGGATGAATAAAAAGAGGCTTCTAAAATCTCAGGCTAGGACCAATGGAGATGATACTGAGACACCTTGAGAAAATTGACGGTCATTGGGATTATGATGATGATGATGATGATGGTGATGATGATGATGGGGGATCATACCCAATGATACACAGGTCTTACTCCTGGTTCTGAACTCAGGGATCATTCCTGGTGGAGCTCAAGGAACCATATGGGATGCCAGGGATTGAACACCACTCAGTCTTGTGCAAGGCAAGAAACCAATTGCTCTAGTCCCAATATAGCTTTATGATTATTAAACTAAGAACATAGAATGTATGAGCTTAATTTAATAAATATGTAAATGTATCATTTTATGAATGAGAAATACATTGCAGACTATAAATTCTCTATGTACATGACATGACTAGGAGTCAGGTCTGGAAATAAAAGAATGAAGTGACCTTATGTACTTCCAGCTTTAAAGGATCTTAAATTTCAAAGATTAGAGAGAAAGTTGTTCATGATCTCTTGCCATATGTAATATATGCATATATAAATACTTTTGGTATCTAATTAACAATTTTGTTTAAATTTGTCTACATTCACAAACCAAACCATTTTGTTAAATATTTCATTCATCTTAATTTTCCCATCTGTAATTGCAATAGTCCAAGAATCATCTACTCTCTGTTTTCAAATGAAAAAACAAGTATGGATAATGTTAAAAATCTGATAAAAACTGACTCAAATTATTTATAAGTTGCATAGGTGTATAAATCTATAAAATATATTAGTAGATAATTATTGCTTCATTGTTGTTCCCTTTTTTCTTTCAGGTTGGTATAACAAGTAAAGTTATAAAAGCATGAACTACCATACTAGTACTATTGTGATTATACTTATGACTGGATCAGTCTAGCATGTTTCATCTAAAAACACTCTTGTTTGCCCCATTTATTCAATACACTACTCAAGTGCTCAACCTTGTAATATATAATCTGTCTTATAAGCTATATTCTTTAATACTCATCTTCCATTTTCCTAGCTACATTTTTATATTTTAGTTTATTATAATTCAGGTACTATGGTTACAGTGGTGATGACATTTATATTCTTGGTGCATATTGAAACCTCAATTCACCACCACCAAAGTGCTCAAGACCACCCCATCCATGCCTTTTATTGTTTTCTGCTTGGTTTTGTGTGGACCTTTTTTTTTTTTTTGCATGGAGTGGAGAGATCTGGAAGCACTCCCAGCTGTGCTAGGACTTACTCCTGGTTTTGTGGCCAGGGATCAGTCTTGACAATACTCAAAGGGCCATATGTGGTGCTGGTAATCAAACCCAAGTGAGCCATGCGCAGCACAAGTTTCTTACCCACTGTACAATCTCTTAAGCCATATATATACATATATGTATGTGTATATATATATACATATATATATATACAGAAAAACGTGCCTACATCAGAGCAGCAAAGTTCTGTTGAAATTTATGAATAGAGGAAGTGTTGGATAACGTTGGGTTCTCCTTGCTCCTCCCACAGGGAGCTTAGGTTTGTTGAGTTACTCCCACAACAGTGTCCCTGAGGCACACCCAATTCCATCAAATACTGATAATCCTATCTAGCTTTTCTATTTCCTTTAGGTCACTTGCATAGTTCATTTAGCAATGTCCTTTTTATATAGACACAGGAAGATGATTGATGCTATGTTTTTGTAACATGGGAGTTAATTGACTCCAAATAATACTTACTCCTGGGCATCCATCCATATTTACTTGATTTAAGCCTCAGTTGCCCTTAGTTCCTAGCCCTTTAAAAGCAGGGTCCCAATGAAGGGACTGGATGAACCCAGAACATCCAGGAACCCATAGACCCAGGGCTGTAAGCTACCCTGGCATCAAAAGGCAAGAAGCTAAGTGCTATAAAAAGTATGATAAGTTAAGCTCACTGTCATGGAACAAACTCTGTCATGACCCAGAAAGAAGTAACTGAATAAGGATCCTGATAAGGTTAGGAAAAACTAACCTACCTGAGGACTATAATCGGGGATATATAGCGAAATGTCCCCAGGAGCTAATCTTTAAGCTTAATATAGCTTTTACTATGTTCATACAAAATGACTAGAAATATTATAAGAAGTAAATTTACTATGATGGTTTAAATGGATGACTAGCTAAGGAAGGAGAAAGCAACACACCCTGGATGGAATCCCGCCCCTCAGTGGATCTCCTAGTAATCTCAAGTGCTGAACCTTCAAATGAGATCTTGTCCTTGAGTTAATCTCCTAGCACTTCCTCTGAAAGAAAGGCTTTACCTCTGCTTATTGTTATGATAATGTTCAACCCCACTTATGTGTACTCCCACCCTTCACAATTTCTGTATAACTGTGATATAAGGGGAGAGTGGGGACTATGACGAAGACAAGACTAAAAAGAGGAGGACTATGAGGATGAGGATGAGGGAACTATACTGACGGGGACTATGATCAAAACTATGGCTACGATTGTGCTGTAAGGGGAGAGCTCAGACCTCGCTGGGGAGGAGAGAGAGATAACGGCTACCAACCAGCCTGGGCCCTGCTTTTCCGTTCGCCCGGTCCTTCACCCATCCGTCTCTGTGAGCTGCGCAGGGGAATGGTTCTCAGCGGAGCGCATGCACTCTAGCACTTTCCTTTGATGCTCACAAGGTCCCACTTGGGTTGAAAGCCACGTGCCGGAAGTAGACTATAGACCGAACATGATGGCCACTCAATATCTCTATTGCAAACTACAACATCCAACAGGAGAGAGAAAAAAAGGGAATGCCCTGCCACAGAGGCAGAGTGGGGTGGTGGGGGTTGAGGTGGGGATGGTGGGAGGGATACTGGGAACATCGGTGGAGGAGAATGGGCACTGGTGGAGGGATGTAAATGAAATGCAAACATAAAAGTTTATAAGTTTGTACCTCACGGTGATTCACTAATAACAATTTAAAATAAAATTTAAATTTAAAAAATCTCACAAGGAAATATTTTATTCAAATATTCTATTACTACTTAGAATTTAGATAGGTTTTGTTTGGTGAGAATTTCAATATCTCTACCTCTTTTCAATATCTTTTGTTTTAACGAATCACTTTATAGAGATATTTACAATGCTGTTAAAGATAGCTTCATGCAGACATTATTCCAAAACCACACCCACCACCAGTGAGGTCAGTTTCTTCCACCAAAGGCCCTTCCTGTTTAAGCTGCCAATTTCCCCCCAGTAAGCCTCTTCTCTGTGGTCTTTAGCCATTTCGTGTTCCCTTGTGTCTATCTACATGTACCTATGTGTAACCTTGTGTATCGTTAAATCCCACATATGAGGGAGATCATTCTGTATCTATCCCTTTCCATCTGACACACTTTAGCATTGCAGGTTAATACAGAGTTATATCATACTTTCCCATTGACTATTTGTAGTATTTGTCAGAAAAACTCATTTTTCCTATGGCTAGAGTAATATATTTGAAATAACTTAATATGGAAAATAGTTAACTGTTTACCATAGCTTCTTCAATCTTTTCTTTGCTTTTGAATGGATTTCAAGAGACCCTTGATAAATATTTTTCACAATGATGATAATTCTCCAAACACATTTTAAAAGAGCAATCGATACTCATTGCTCAACATCAGAATTACTTAACCTTTACATGATTAATTAAATCCCCTTCTTCCACTTTGCTTTTTTTATATACCATTTATAAAATTCTGGAATGTCATCACACTTTGTCAAAATAAGTTTTGAAACAAAACTATTTTGCAAAATGTACAAGAAGCAGATACATAAAAACTGCTAGGTTGTAAACGAATCTATGTAAATAGCCTTAATAGACTACAAAGATCAGTTGGTAAAAACCTAATAGCAAAAGTTGTGATTACAAGTATATAGTAAATATGTATGTTATAGTTAGGGAAATAAAATCTCTAAAAATAGATGCCTTTTTCATAAGCTGCATTGTGGTCAAATAAGAAAATTTATTTGATTAGAAATATTTGGAGATAGTAGAAATAAAGATATAAAGGCAAGAAATATGTATTTCTACTTTTTTGTCAATTTGTTTTCTTTGTTTTTTAACCTGTTTTTATTAGGGTATTAAGTTTTACAATGCTGTTATTTATACATTTCATGGATACATAATTCTAATGCCAAATCTGCCACCGGAGAGCCCAGTCCCCTCCACCAGTGTCCCAAGGAGTGTTCCCGCAAGCCCCCCACTTCTTGTAAGCTCAGTTCTAGAGACAAAATCTTCAGTTCTGAAGAAATCTGTCTTTCAGTCTTGATTTTAATAACTAAAATAGCCAGGAAACCATAGTCAACTCATTCATTTACTTTTTATTCTGGCACGCCAGTGTATTGGTAGATAGTATGTTCTAGGCAGTCTTTAGGTTCTTAGCAATAGAGTGGTTAACACACAGGACCACCTTTCCTGTAATGACTCTGTCTATAATCCTGGAAAAAACTTAAATCCCAAGAAGTGAAAACTATACTGAAACATTTCAGCAAGGAACTAATATAATTTGATTGATGTTTTCTACAGATTGTACTGTTCTATGCATGAATAACTATTGTGGAAACAAGAGTGGAAGCAATCCCAAATCCATTTTAACCATCATTACCTTACTGGAACATGCAAATAAGGCAGGGGGTTATTATTTAGTGTTACTCATTGAAATTTCCTCAGGTAAAACACTCAGTTTATCGATACATACTTACTCGTAGTTATCAAAACTGGGTAACTATTTTTGATCTTTAGTATTATAAATTTTTGTTTTGTTGTTGTCGCTGTTTTTTGAGCCATATCTGGCAATACTCAGTGCTTACTCTTGGGTCTACACTCAGGAATCGATCCTGGTGGGACTCAGGGTACTATAGGTGGTGCCAAGAACTGAATCCAGGTGGGCAGTGTGCAAGATAAGCCCAGTAGCCATGTACAATCACTCTGTCCTCCCCTATTAGACAAGATTTTAATTACTAATCTTTCATCATCTAGTCTTCCTATGTCCCATTTATTTTAGCTTACAAAATTTTTGCCCTGCACACTTTCCATACATAACAGAGCCTTGGAGACTCCATTATAAAGAAATTCACTAAGGGGCAAGAGATAACTGTGGATAACTAGATTCAATGAAGCATAGATAAATATATTTAGAATTTTTAATAAGGAAGCTGCACATACAATGCATTAAATTCCTCGAGGATCATGGCAAGTTTAATAGAAAAATAACTTGGGAGAAAAGTACATGGGAGAAGGAAAGCACGTGGGAGAAAATTCAATTGGTAAAAAGCATGCATGGCACATGCAACACCTTCATTTTAATCTCTCTCCCCACCCCACATGCCATGCTTTTTCTAACCCAAACCACTGAGGTTATCTCAGGTGACCCCAAATATTGCAGAAAGACCCTGGTACTCCCCCCATATACCAGCATAAGGCAGCTGCATCACTGCACCCAAGCACTGAAGTAACAGGTCTTCATTGCCAAGTTGAGCAGTGCAGTGAGTTGCCCCAACCCTTGAACTCCACAAAGTGTCAGCCACATTAAAAACAAAGAAAAATAAATAAAAAGAAAGTCATATTAAAGGTAGAGTAGCACTTTTTATTTATTTAATTTAAGCCAGCATATACTTGGATGGATAGTATCTATTTCCCGAGTTCAGAGATGATTGTTTCAGAACTTTTGACTTTTCATATCTGTGTAATATTCCATCCATACTAAGAAACCGAAAGCCATGATGTGAGGCTTCCCTCCTGTCCTTGCCTCCTCTTTCACTATGGAGACTCTCAATGTATTTTACCACTATCAGTGCTCAAAATTAATTCCATGGTTACTTATTTTTATAAAAATATTTTTAAAATTGTAGTTATCTTTTATTAAAAAACACACCACTCAGATATCAAGCTCAAAAGTTTGGAGTAATTTCAGCTTAAAGAAACTTATTAAGGGGCTGGAGCAATAGCACAGAGGGCAGGACACTTGCCTTGCACGCAGCGGACCCGGGTTCAATTCCCAGCATCCCATATGGTCCCCTGAGCACCGCCAGGGATAATTCCTGAGTGCAGAGCCAGGAATGACCCCTGTGCATCGCTGGGTGTGACCCAAAAAGTAAACAAGGAAAGTCAAAGAAAATAAAGGACATTTAAAAAAAAAAGGAAACTTATTAAGGTAGAATCAATGTAATTCATACAAATGAAAGCATGTTGGTATGTGCATGTTTATATGTTAATGTTTGTGTAGGAAAAAAATGTAAATGTCATTAAAACAATGAAATATGCAAGAACTGATAAGAGATGGTCCTGGTGTAAGTACTATTTAATCACACCTAATAATGCTGCAGGTATCCTTGAAGGTATCTAGATACCTTCCATTTGTGTAAACTCTATCTTTTTTTCATGCTACTTCTGTTTAGAATGATAGTCTCTTCTCCTCAGTAATCACTTCTTTATCTCATCTAATATCTAACTTATTTATTTATTAAGACACATCCATATACTTCATCATGTATCACAATGATTTCTTTGTCTACTTTTCATTCCTGTAGGACCAGTGGTTCTGTTTGTGTCTCTGACTTTCTGAACCAGACACCTGGCTCATGCTCTCCAAAGGCTGACGGAATGTGAAAGTACAAAGTAGGTGTTTAGTTATTATTTGCTGAATTGATTTCATTGGGCCAATGAAAGCTCCAACTCCCTCAAGGTCTTCATTGTTAAATGTCACTTCAGACTTAAGCAGCAATGATGAATCATGGCTCCCCGGGGGGAGGGGGAATTTAAATAAGCATCTGTTGCCAGGAAACAGAGCAAGTTTCCCTGGCAGAATTTTATAGGTTATTTTATCAACGTTAACTCCTATCAGTAAGAAGCCCCTGTAAGTATGGGATAGGAAAAGAGAGACAAACGGAAAGGAAAAAGCACTAAAATTGCTCTGGCATGGAAGAGGAGGGAGGGAGTTGCAGTGACATTGTATGTATGAAACATTAATAGTAACATTGGTATAAATGTTGGTGCCTAAATAAAAAAATAAATGAAAAATAAAATTTGTGTCTGGGGGGTGAGGGGAAGCACACCCAGGGGTGCCTGGAAGTCTTTTTCCTGCTCTCTTCTGAGGAAACACTGCTGGCTGGCTCAGGAGATGATATGTAGTGCTGGAGATCGAACCCAGAATGGCTGGGTGCAAGGCAAGTGTGCTACTCACTGAATCTTGCCTCTGTCTCTGAATTATGACTCTGGCTCTTCTTTTTGTTTGTTTGTTTGTTTGTTTAAATTGTTTCTTTTTATCTCTAAAATTTTATTTTATTAAAGCACCATAAATTGTCAAGTTATTCATAGTCGTGTTTTTGACAATGCAGTGTTCCATCATGGATCTCACCACTGGTGAAAATTCTTTTGAAAACTGTGATGGCCAGTGGTATAGAATTTTCCCATTTTTACCTACATTCTTTACCGCGACTTCTTTTATCCTATGAGAGATATCACGATTATAGGACGATGAATATGAAACGAGAATCTATACCAAACTTTCATTTGCCTTAACTTCTTCTTTGAGCGTGTGTGTGTGTGTGTGTGTGTGTGTGTGTGTGAATGCAAATTTCAATTTGTACCCTATTCTCAATAAGTTACCAATAATAACTCTCAGGTGAAATTTTGTATTAGATGGAGATCCGTTTTCCATTCCTGTGAATTACTTTCTTCTTAGAAAGAAATCCATTGTATCTCCCATTTGTTTAAACAGTCATGCAACTTTAAAATTATTCTACTTTTAAATTAGCTCTCTAGATATATTTGAAAATTAAGTGGACATTATGCATATTCCCTTTTTAAAACAGATTTCGATAAGAGCTTGTAAATAGTTTTGATGATCTACTTATTTTTTTTTCCTAAAGTTAGTGAGAGAAGAAAATTTCCAGAACATTTTTAAAGGTGTATCTGTCTTCATTATGTATCAGTACCGACTATTGCTAGTCATGTGATTTAGCTGTAATGCATGGGGATTCTCACCAGTACCTTAAGGTACTTTCCCATAATTGCTTTCTCTTTTTTTGGTTTTGGGGCCATACCCGGTGATGCACAGAAGTTATTCCTGGTTCATGCACTCAAGAATTACTCCTGATCGTGCTCAGGGGACCATAATGGAATGCTGGAAATCAAACTCGGGTCAGCTTCGTGCAAGGCAAATGCCCTACTTGCTGTGCTATCACTCCAGCCTCCGCTTTCCATTTTTTAAGCCAATGTTTCAACTGACCTTTCTATAAGGTTTAATTATAATCACAAGATCCATCAGTAGCCATTAGGAAATACAGATTTATTTCCAGCAAGGCCCAAAAGATACACACACACCTGGGCCCAAACGAGGTTTTGGGTGCGAAGAGAGAAATAGAGAGCATTATAGATACAATGGATACAATGAGGAAGGATCTGGGGTTATTCTTTCATTGGGAAGCATCGAGTAGAACTGTCTTGGTTGTTGTGCAATCACTCTTTATTAGTGAAATTAAATAATAAAAAGAATAACAACCCAAACGTAGTAAAGAGAAATAAGAAGAAAAGAAAAAGAAATAAACAGATTAGTTCCAACTAGACGAGATTTGAAACAACAGATTCTGTAAATCTTAAGTGCCTTTGGGAAGAGGCTGTGTGCCTGAGCCAGCCCTCTCTGAACTAGATGGCATAGCATCAAAACCAAGTTCGGGAAGGTGATGCCACCCATCTTCTTTTTCCCAAGGATTGCTTTGGCTACTCGTGGGGGTTAATTACTCCACATGAATTTCAGGAGTGTTATGTCTATTTCTTTGAAAAATGTCATGGATAGCCTTATAGGGACTGCATTGAGTCTGTACAATGCTTTGGCAAGTATTACCATTTAGACGATGTTATTTCTCCCAATCCATGAGCAAGGGATGTGTCTCCATTTCCTAGTATTCTCTTTTATTTCTTGGAGTAGTGTTTTGTCGTTTTCTTTGTGTAGGTCCTTCACCTCTCTAATTAAGCTGATTCCAAGGTACTTAATTTTCTGAGGCACTATTGTGAATGGGATTGTATTTTAATATCTCTTTCTTCTTTTTCATTATTTGTGTATAGGAAGGCCATGGACTATTGGGTATTGATTTTGTAACCTGCCACTCTGCTATATAAACCTATTATTTCCAAGAGCTTTTCTGTAAAACCTTTAGGGTTCTCTAAGTATAGTATCATGTCATTTGCAAATAGTGACAGCTTGACTTCTTCCTTTCCTATCTGGATGCCTTTGATATCCTTTTCTTGCCTAAGTGCTATGGCAAGTACTTCTAGCAGGGAGTGGAATGGGGTGTGGGGTGGCAGATGGGACACTGGGAACAATGGTGCTGGAAAATGTGTACTGGTAGAGGGATGTGTACTCAATCATTGTGTGACTGAAAAGTAATCATGCAAGTTTGTAACAGTATCTCACGGTGATCCAATAAAACTTATTCTACAAAAACATGTTGAACACTTAGATTAGAAGTAAAAAGACAGGCTTTATAACATAGTGTGCAATCCCTCCTTACTCTAAGAAGATAAAGTCACTTTTATGGAATTAAGCAAGCCTCCTTTCTAAGTCCAGAGTGAAAGAAAAGTATATCAAAGTAATCAAGTGAATGGAATGAATATTCTAGAGCAGTCTTCTTCAACTGGGGTGTGGGGGGAGACGAGTGTTAGAACACTGGTAGAATTATTAGAACTGGTAGAACAGAGGGTCATAGGAAATAAACTGGGTTCCAGGGAGCCAAAGTAGGAGAAAATTAAGAACTAATATTCTGGAATGAATTTGATTTTTAAATACTTGGGTGGAAACTGATGTATAAGATACATAAAACTATTGAACAAAATTGGCAATATTTAGTAATATTTTGTACTCATGGAGGAAGAATGATAGCAAGACATCACATTTATATCAATTAACAGGAATCCGTCGTAAATAAAACATCTCGTGTATAAAAAGCAAGCTAGAGGATATGTTGATTCAAATGGCAAGGATTTGACAGAACTTGTGCTTCAATTTATTTACTACCAAGGATAAGTTTTTGCCATTGATCAGACTACTGAATTTTCAGATGGAAACTGGAAACAGGTGACCACTGAAATAACCAGAATTTATAGATGAAACTAGATTTTAAAGTGCGGTGAAGGGAACAGGAAATCATTTTTTTTTTTCAGAAATGGGGGTGGTAGGCCATATCAATTTGGAGAGCTCTTTCTAATTTATGGACTTTGAAAAATAAAATTGCTTTAATATTCAGTTATCTGAGTATTAGATAAAATACTAAATGTACAGTTTATTCAATATGAAAGTAATGAATAAATCTCAAGAACAGTGAACATAGGTGAGGTGCTACAAAGTGGAATTTCAAGTTTAATTGACACAAAAGAATTGAAGTAGTCATTTTTTTAATTTCCACACAAAAAAATAATTACCTTGAAGTTACTTTAGGCAGAATCAAAGTACTATCTAAGATGATTCAATGTAATTTTGGTTATTAGAATCTCTAGAATCTTATTTCATTTTATTTTGGATTTTATCAGTAAGTTACAAAAGAAAATTTCTCTATCCCTATTAATGTTATTAAACTTAACACTGCATTTGAAATCTACTAGCAACCCATGACCTATCATGAATATAATTATATCATAGATATAGTAGATCATATTATAGATAGAATCTATACCTTGGATAGAATATAATCTCTTATTAATTCCATGATGGGTTTCATCTCTAGCTGATTTTACTAATTGCAATAAGATGTTTTCTTAGGCAAAATAAAGTCTTTTATTTTTCCTGAATATAATTTATTTTCTATCATCTGGTATATAATTTACATTGTTCATAATATCTTAAAAAGTATGCATTTTTTTTACTTGGGGGGCTAAGGTTTGGGTCATATCTGGAAGTGCTCAGGGATTATTCCAGGTTCTGGCTCAGAATTCACTCGTAAGAGTCTCTTGAGAACATATGAAGTACCAGGGAGTGAACTTAATTAACCTGCATCCGAGACAGATGCCTTTGGTATTATCTTTCTGGCCCATTTTTCTGTTTCAAATACTGCTTTTTTATTAAACACGTCCTAATTTTTTTTTCTTTTTGGGTCACACCTGGCGATGCACAGGGCTTACTCCTGTCTTTGCACTCAGGAATTACTTTTGGCGGTGCTCAGGGGACCATATTGGATGCTGGGAATTGAACCTGGGTCATCCGCGTGCAAGGCAAACACCTTACCCTCTGTGCTATCGCTCCAGCCCCACATTTCCTAATTTAAAAAAAAAATATCTGACTGTTTTAGATCCACCTGCAGATTATTTTTGCTACAGATAAATTAATTTTTCTCAACTATCTTACATTTTCATTATTATTACAGATATCCTTAAATTCTACTAAATATTTTTCTTAATTAATTTTCTTCATTTCCCTCCTTCCATCTTGAAAAGATGGTATATAAACCAATAGTCTTCTTAGACATCTCTGATATTGATGGTTTGTTATTAACTTTTTGTTATTTGGTTCTTGGCTATTAATTCTGTTTACTAAATCACTTTATGATCAAATAGGTTTGTGGAAAATGAAATGCATCTAATATCCTGTAATTAAATGTTTAAATTTTTATAATAAAAACCACTCGCTGTATGCCTCTCCAGTAGAAACGGGATTTAAACACGTCATATCAATCTTTCTGTCATATAAATCTGTCACTTAAATTGATGAATATTTTTTATTCATTAAATAATGTTTCTTGAGACATGAAGTAGGGTTAAATAAAGGCTTGAAAAATAAGCTGATAGTACATTTCTGGAAGATTAATAAGGAAAGGAGAAAATGTGGGAGAACATAGGCAGTTTTTGTTGAAAGTAGTCTTGATGAAGTTACCTACAAAACCAGCATAGGTGTTAACCAGCTATTCTCTTAACTACGTGATATTAATGTGTTATAGAGGAGATTTGAACATCTCAATAGGTGTTAATCTCTGAGATGACTACTATAAATAGGGCTAAAGATAAAATAATAAAGGGATGGGAAACAGAGAGACAAACAGAATGTGGGCGAAAATGAAAAGTTGAGATGGGAATATGAAAATACAAACAGGAAGTGAAGGGAAGAAAAAAGAAAAAGGGAAAAAAGGAAAACGAAGGGAAGCAATATGGTGAAAGGATAAAAAGAAGAAAAAATTATTTTAAAAGCACATCTCAAACAGGATGAGTGAGACGGAGTAAATATCAAACATTATTTCAGATTTTATTTCTTTTGTTTTTATTTTTTGGTTGTTTTGGGGCTACACCAACAATGCTCAGGGATAATTTCTACTATGCACCCTAGAATCATTTCTGGTGGGACCATATGTGGTGCAAGGGTTAAAACCCGGGTTGGCCACATGTAAGGCAAACACGCTACCTGCTGTACTATCACTCCAGCCTCAATAATTTACTTCTTATATAAATTTTCTTGTAACTTTTGGATCGCAATTAATGAGAGTTAATTACAGTCTCAACTCATGAGCCATTTTCAATGGTTTGTATAAAGATATTTGACTCATCTTCCACACCATATTGTCTTCCTATATAGCCTTATACTCCTATATAGCCATCTTAAGATTTTGATATATTTAATGATCTATGTTATTATGTTTCAATTTTTAATATGTCTGTGTGTATATTATTAAATGATATCAATGACACTTTGCATGAATGACTCATTCTGTCCTTACTTTTCCAATAGTATTGTTTTATTGAATATTTACTGTTGTCACTGTGTCTATATTTAGTCTGTGGTTTTTAATGTTTAAGCAGTACATGCAGATGTGTACCTCCAGATTCCATCCTCCATAAATCTACAGTATAGGGCACCTACACTGGTTTCAGTTCTCTGCTATCACAAATAAGATGTCAACAGATGTCCCCACTGATTTATTTCTTTTGGTGAACATGTACTAGAATTTGACATGGATTAACCACATCAGAGACATGATTTTAACTCTGCTTTCTGAATAAATGTACCAATATAAGCTAGCAGTTAATATTTCATGGCATATTTAGAAATAAAAAAATTGCTGTAATAAAACATTTGAGACTGCATTGGTATCTGTAACTGCTGATGGTACTGTGATGCCATCAGCCCACTTCAGCTGCATTCTCTACCTGTTCGAATTGCATGAGCTCAGTTTGATGTAGGATAGCATCAGTTATAAGAATTTTAGCAAATCTGTTTTTCTTTATAGTATGTCCACTTTAGTAATCCATTCATTTAAGCAATTCTAGTTGCTTTGTACTACTTTTATGAGTGTTATCAGTTGATATTCTTATTTCTTAATTCGAAGGGAATCATCATACTAAGTTTTAGGAAAACTGCATTCCATAGGGTGAGACCTCCCTGTCCTTAAGGATCCTTAGAGGTTCAGAGAAATTTCCCCCTGATAGATAAATATAATTTAATCACTGTATCACTGTATCACTGTCATCCTGTTGTTCATTGATTTACTCGAGTGGGCACCAAAAATGTCTCTATTCCTCCCAGCCCTGAAATTTTAGCAGCCATTCCTTACTCATCTTTCCCAATGATTGGAGGCTCTTACAGGGTCAGGGGAATAAGACCTATCGTTACTGTGTTGGGCATATTGAATATGCCACGGGTAGCTTGCCAGGCTCTGCCCGTGCGGGCAAATATGGTGTGGTAATTATGGAAAATTGATAGGAAGTGTCTTATAATTAGCAATGGGATGACAGAGGTACTGAATGGCCATCCTCAGTACTGTGACAGTGATACAATTTATATTTTCCCGATTCTATTGAGGTATGTTTTGTGCACTCATCTGTAGAATATAAAGTAATAGAATGGGAGACTAACACCCAAGAATAGTGGAGATAAGTACCAGAAGGTTTGCTCCATGGCATGGAAGTCAGCCCCACATGCTGGGGGAAAAGGGCAGCTCAGATAGCAAGGGGAACACCAAGTAAAGGGTGCTTGGAGGACACGTTTGGGGTGGGAGACATGTGCTCAAAGTAGACTATACATCAAAAAGGATGGCCACTCAGTACCTCTACTGCAAACTACAACACCCAAAAGGAGAGAAAGAACAAAAAGAATGCCCTGCCACAGAGGCTGGTGGGGGGGTGATAAGGTGGGGGTGTGGGAGGGATACTAGGATCTTTGGTGGTGGAGAATGGACACTGGTGGAGAGGTGGGTACTCGAACATTGTATGACTGAAACTCAAACACGAAAGTTTGTATGTCTGTAACTGTACCTCATGATGATTTACTAATAAAAAAATTCTTGAGATTCTACAGTGTTTTATAGATTAGGATTATATACTGTCATGTACAATTAATTTCCTCCATTTCACCTTTAATATAGGCATTAGTTTTTTTAGTGAGTTATGTGGTTCTCATTATTTTATATTAAACAATACAATTTTAAAGCATTTACTGTCTGGGTAATGAAAGAATGCTGAAAATTCATTTAGAGTGAAGATTGAGTTGCCCAATTAGGGACTTTTTCCTTTTAAAATGGAAACCTAACAAAGACTATATTTAGCTCTGAAATGATTAAGACCAGAATCCCAGGCAAAAGCCATCCAACTGGATTATATGCTATATAGACTTCAGGAGAGCAGTTTAGAAGATTATGTAGGAGTTAAAATATATGCACATATCCCATTATATATCAACAAGATATGTGCTCAGAGAAAACTCCCACACACCACTTAGAATACTGGCTTAAATTTTTCCACCGGTAAAGTTATTTTGAATAAAAAGATGGGGGAAGGAGTAACAGTAGTACAGTGAATGCTACATACTGTAGTTAAATGGCAAGTATTGTTTTGCAGAAAATGAATTTTTCATGAGTGTTCTCTAAAAAATTGCCATGCCAAAATTTTGTCTTTGATATGTCTAGCTTAAAAATATTTCTTACTGAAATTTTATAATTGATCATTTTGCATATGTGACACACTTTTCAAAACAGTTATTAAAATTTTTATGCCAACCTAACTGAACAAATTTTACTCCTAAATTTTAAGAGTCTCACAGTCCAAGAGAATAGATGTGAAAAATACAAAAAAATATGAAAAAATTGAAGTATCAAGTGTCTAATGATTCAACTATTATCTGATACTGCGTGTGAGGAAACACAATAGTGAATATACCCAGACAGATATATTTTTCCTAAAGTCATATCACTACATATATTCCAGAAAACCTTTAGCTACATCTAAAAGCTGTCCCTTATGATCTAAATATAAAAGCTGTCCCTTAATTAAAATAAAATTAAGCTTTGGAGGAACAGTCAAGAAAGATACAGTACATATGCATTTTTACTGGAATTTTATATTTCATACTTAGTAATCAGATACTGAGAAGTAATATTTTGGAGAGCAATTTTGACTACATACAGATTTTGGAGATGTGTCCATCTGTATGACTTTGATATGATGCCTAAGGAATGTGAATGATTTAGAGAAGAAATGCCACATGAGGGGACACATAGATAGTACAGGGGTTAAGGTCCTTGCCTTACCTGTAGTTGATCCCATTTCAGGCACTGGCACTGTGTATGTTTCCAGAAACACCACAGGAGTGACCTCAAAACATAGGAGTAAGCTCTGAGCACACCCAAAACAATAGCAGCAAAAAGAAGTATGAATGATAGTCTTCAATGTAAGTGTGTTCCATACTTTAAGCCATGCTATCTATCTATCTGTCTGTCTACCTATCTATCTATCTATCTATCTATCTATCTATCTATCTATCTATCTATCTATCTCACTGTGTCACTGACATCCCGTTGTTTGCCAATTTACTCGAGTGGGCACCAGTAATGTCTCTATTCCTCCCAGCTCTGATATTTTAGCAGCCTCTCTTTACTCCTCTTTCCCAATGATTGGAGACTCTTTCAGGGTCAGGGAAATGAGACCCATTGTTACTGTTTTTGGTATATCAAATACACCACAGGTAGCTTGCCAGGCTCTGCAGTGTGGGCAGGATACTCTCGGTAGCTTGCCGGACTCTCTGAGAGGTATGTGCATATCTGTTACTGTATTTTGGATATGATTATGCCACAGGGAGCTTGCCAGGCTCTCCCAAGTGAGCAAAAGACTCTCAGTAGCTTGTCAGGTTCTCCAAGAGGGAGAACTAGGCTATTAGATGGCTATTAGACCGCTGCATTGTGGGATATTGGCTTTATAATCTCTGGATGTTGCCGTTGATGGGATTATACAGTGGTCGGAGCACTCTCTGGGTGTGACTGCCTAGCTACTGGGAAATGGGGGATCTAGATGGAAGAGGCCCTGTCCTGATATGAGCAGTCTTTGACATCTCGGCCTTGGGTCCCGCACACGTGGGTTCCTCCGCCAGCTCCCCATGCGTGAGGCTCGTCTGAACGTGTGGAGAGTAGCCCTGAGCATGGCCATGGCTGAGTTCCAGAGGTCCTCAACTATTGAGGCTCTGCTCGGGGGATGGGGTGGGGAGGGAAATGCAACATATATATATATATATATATATGCAATATATATTTAATTTTTTCAAAATTGTATAGAAGTTTATTGGAAATGTTATTTTTTTAGACTTTTTAAACTAACATATTTTGGCATTGAATTTTCGACAAATGTTGAGCATTCATATTTATCTTGAAACACTTGCTGTAGCAATGGCATATAGAGTGACTTTATGATTATCTTTTAAAATGTTTAACTAAGGACCAACTTTCCTCCAAAAAGTCTAAAACTGAATCAGAAGATGAAGCAGAAAGCCTGAGAACAGGTAACTCTTATCTTTTTTGCCTTTTAAAATACTAGTTAAAAAATGTATTTTGAAAGTCGTGTTTCATCACGTTAGATCTCGTGTCAACAAGGTTGGATGAAGTCAGGATGGGTAGAATATTAGAATATCTGATATTTGATTTTCATTTAGCTAGTGTCTTATAATTCATCTAGTATCTAGGCTTTGAGGAGAAGGGGGGAATGTTTTATCTAATAAACTATCGTGATAGAATCACTGAAAATTAGAAATCAATCATGAAATATGTGTGGTTATAGAGCCAGAGAGACATAACAAGGGGCCAGGTGCTTGCTTTGCATGTAACCAACCCTTGTGTGATCCAGAGCACTACATATGGTCTCCGGGACATCATTAGGGGTCATTCCTGAGCACAGACTCAAGTTATATGAAGAAAATGTTCCTCTTTATGTCATCAACCCCCCCTTTTCTCTTTCATGGCCCCACTCTTAAGAAGGAATGCTCTGGCATAACGAGACCCCATGGGAGCCAACATTCTGAGCAAAAGAAATTTCCTCTAGGGAGAACCAACCTCTATTGCTCTTTTTCTTGCTTGTCCTATGATTGTTTGGTTCCAGATGTGGACATACTTCCTTAGGGCAATGCAAAATAAATCAAGTAAAATCCTATATTTCTTGATGTATAAATGACAAAACAGCGGAACTCCAGAAACAGAAAGACCAGGTCAAATATCTTAGCAAGTTATCTCTACCTATAGCACTCTGCCCTTTCGGAGACCAGACAAGATGCCAGGATATAGGAGAAACATTGAAATGGGTCAGTGAAGACATTCAAGTGGCTGGGCTTCCAATATTACCTACTAGCTACCCAAATTGTGTAAGCTTTATCAGAGAGGGAGGATTCTTCTCTAAGCCTCATTCATAGTTGTCATTTATTAGTAATCCAAATTTATCCAGCTTTAAAAAAGTACTTCATAAATGTTAGCTGTGCTTTTTATTATGAGTCTATATTGATACTGTTGTGGTGCTGCTGTCAGTAGTCACATTTCTTGGGATAAAGGAATCATACACAATATGTGGAGCAGTGACAGGGATCACACACAGGCCTCTCGAGTATGACATAAGTGTTCTATCATTAAGCTTCTTCCCAAATAGCGAAGGTACTCATTTATTTCATTGATTTTCTATTTCTGTAGATGAGAAAAATCCTTTCTTTACTTCAAGCCAACAATATCAAGTTTTCTGGATCTGGAACTGGTGCTTAAGTAATTCTAAAACACAGTTAAGATTAAGGGGCTGGAGAGATAGGACGGTGGATAAGACACTTGCCTTGTACATGGCCATCCCAAATTTGATTCCCAGTACCCCACATGGTCTTCAGAGCCCATCAGGAGCAATCCATGAGCACAAATCTGGGAGTATGTCCTGAGCACTACCAGGTGTAGACCAAAAATAAATAGATAAATAAATAAAAGATTAAGATTTACTAAAAGGCTCCTACAATAAAACAGACTCAGTCCCTTCACTTCCTAAAATAACTGGAAAAGGCCTAAAATGAAATCATCTGAGGTGTTCTTATTAATCAGCAGGTGGAGTTTTTCATGTGGGATATTACTACCTATACTTGATGAGAACACAAATGTAGGGGCAATGGCAGGTGTAAGCACAAGGATGTGAAAATTAGCCTCATTCAATTCTTGCTTTCAAATCCAAGTTCCATGTAGAGGAGTGGAAGCCACCTGCAATTCTACAATTATGCTGATTATTTTATAATAAATCAGCCACTTAAAAAAATAAGGTCCAAAATAGCTTTAATGTTTAAGATAGGTCATAGCTAGTCAAGAAGGTTGATGTCATGCTCACCTGTGACTCCAGACATAGTTTACTTGTGTTTTGAGATAATGGTAGCGTAGACCATCAGCAATAGCATAGGAGGAGTCATACTTAATAAAAGAGCACAAAATAGGGTATTACAATGGCTGTTGTAGTTAATGAATTATGCAGAGTAAACAAAATCTAGGTTAATTCCTACGTCATCTAGCCAATAAAAGTCATTGCTCAATACATTATGGTAAAAATATCAACTAATTTATAGTTACTTAAAGCCAGTGGTGTTACCATCTGGAAATATATAAAGAGGACAAAAATATGATCAAGAGATAAATAGGGACCTTCCAAGGTTCAAGGTACATGATTTCTTAACAAATATCCACCTTAGTTTGTCATCTAAGTAAAAAGAACACTTAGGTATTTTAGGAGATATAAATGTGAACTTTAAAGTGATGATAATCAGTATACCAAATGTAATCTTAATATAATAGTACAATATCACAAATGAGGGACCATCTGTTGATCAGAAAAATTGTATGTGGGGAAACTTGCTGTATAGTGCACTCCAAGATATTTAGAGCTTGTGCCAAGAAAACAGAATGGTAAAAGCAACAAAAATATCTGGAAAAGTATTGCACATGGGTAGAGAATATTTGACAGGAAGCTTGAAAAATAAATTACAAAGATCTTTAAGCATTTGTATGACTTTTATTGGTTGAGGACTAAATTGAAATTGTCATGGAAGAGTACTTAGGAACAAATTTTAAAACAATGGGTTGAAGCTACAGGAAATGTTATTTCGTATAAAGAAGTACATTTATAAAAAGCTCTCAGATTGCCCACAAATTGAATAAGCTTCTGTGGGAAATTAATATATTTTCCACCATTCATGTGTTCAAATATATGCTATAATCTGTAGGGAAAGTTCAGAAAATTCAGGTTGCTAATTTTGAGATCCCAAATTAGCTTGAATTTCAGATCAACAAAGACTGCTTGGGCATCATTTTGAGAAGAATTTTAAAAGTCTTATCCTCCCATGGGCCTGCAAAATGTGATATAAACCTGTGATTCAGAACAGTAATCTGCATTTTCTCTCCATGATAGTCATATGCATTGGGCGTATCAATTGTACCGAAATATTTTTAAAATGCACCCCTTTTATTTGCAAGTGCAGCTTATCTCTTCTTTGGTGATACATACAGTGCCTTTTGCAAAGCAGACATTTGCCAATGCCCAGGAAATTGAATTTTTAATATATTTATCATCCACAGTTTATGGCAGTCATACCTATTTTATTTTTTGAGTTTTTAGATAACCAATGAGTCCTCATAGAAAATATATTGGCAGATAATGGAGATTTCCTTTTTTACCTACTCAGTATCTATTCCCATTTTTCTTAATAAATCAAGTCCAATATAATTATATATTTACCAGGGATGTGCCTCAGTAATAAAAAATGTTTTGCACATGTGAGCAATTGGAGTCAATCTTAATGATTGCAATAACAACTAACAAAAAAATGAAAAAAAAAAACAAAAAAAATTTTGCATTTGTTCATCTGTTATCTATGCAGACCTACACTTCTAAGAACATATATCCAAATAGTTCTATTAATGAAGTCAACACATCTCAAATTCCTGACACAATCTTCTTTAAAATATGAGCATATGATCCAAATTGTACTAATAATGATGAGTCAGTGTTTTATATTGAACTGCTAAAGAAAATACATGTTATAAATGTGGTGTCTCTGAAAAAAAAAAAAAAAGATCTGGTTCCAAGAAGGACATTGTTATATGTGGAGTCAGAAGAACTTAGAGAAGCATAGACAAATTTCACCTTAGTGGCAATGCTATAAAGCTCGAAAGATGTGTCAGTTTAGCTCATTGATATTGCCATCCGAAATTAGAAGACTCTAACAAGCACAAGTTTAATTCCAAGAGTATAGTAAACCCCAGTTCTTTCAAATCCTTTCAAAAAAAGGCTGTTTTCTCCTTGTTGATTTTCGGTCTGGTTGATCTTTCTAATAGTAAGAACAGGATGTTGTTGGTGTCTTACCTCAGACCTCTTAGTAGCTGCTTTATATATATGTCAATTTGCTGTTAATTTAGTTCATTGAGGTAATGAGTAATAAGTTCTCCTGATGTATTGATTTCTTAAGATTATATAATGCCGGGGCCGGAGCGATAGCACAGCGGGTAGGGCGTTTGCCTTGCACGCGGCCGACCCGGGTTCGATCCCCGGCATCCCATATGGTCCCCCAAGCACCGCCAGGAGTAGTTCCTGAGTGCAAAGCCAGGAGTAACCCCTGAGCATCGCTGGGTGTGACCCAAAAAGCAAAAAAAAAAAAAAAAAAAAAAAAGATTATATAATGCCCATTCCTACCCGTTTTAATGATATTTTCACCCTGAATTTTTTATCGATATAGTATTTTCTACCATTTCTAGAATACCATTTGCCTGAATAATTGCCTTTCAACCATTTCATGTGAACCTGCACTCCCTGTGTGTCTTTGCCAAACAGAGGAAGGTTGGGCTCTGTTTCCTGCTCCATTCAGTCACTCAGAGTCTATTTATTGGTGACTTCAGGCCATTGATGCTTAGTACAAATATTGATATAAAATAATTTACTTCCCTTTAAAAATATGAATTCTGGGTATTTTTTCTTGTTTGGGTCTTCTCACTTTCTCCCATTGTTCTTTGAAATATGCCTTTTGTTTAATAGTCAGGTTCCATTTGCTTTTCCTTCGCCCCTCTCGGAGAGCCCGGCAGGCTACCGAGAGTATCTCGCCTGCACAGTAGAGCCTGGCAAGCTACCCATGGCGTATTCAATATGGCAAAAACAGTAACAACAAGTCTCAAAACGGAGACGTTACTGGTGCCAGCTCGAGCAAATCAATGAGCAATGGGATGACAATGACAGTGACAGTCATTTTTGTCTGAAGCAAGGAAAGAAATAGAAAGAATAAATTGAATTAAGCCAAACTGAAAAACTTCTGAATTTAAGAGAAACTATCACCACCACCCCCACAAAGAAAGACAACCTATTAAAGGGAAGAAAATACTGCAATCATACAGATGTATGATAAAGGGCTACTATACATATGTATGTATGTACATATATATGTATATATATATATAATTCACAAAACTCAAAAACAAGAAAATTCTGTGAAAGTTGGGGAACAAACACTTCTCTAAGGATATAGAATATTCATAGTCACTAATTATCATTGAAATGTAAATCAAAAAAATGTCAGCTCAAGCCAGTGACAAAGGCAGATATTAAAAAAGCTAGAAACCCGTGGTGGCAGGGAAGCAGAGGAAAAGGAACTCTCACTCACTGCTTGTGTCAATGTAAATTGGTTCAGCCCATGTGAAAAACAGCACAGAGTTTCTTTTCAAAACTTGAAAAACAGATCCAGAAATTTTACTTCTAGGTGTCTATCCTGAGGAAAAAAAAATTCAAACTCAAAATGATAACATTTGGGTATCAAATGCATTTCAGATAAGATCTGGAAACCACTCAAGTGCCCAGTACTCAGTGACAAATCAGTAGATAAGGTTTTGTTTTTTGTTTTATATATGTATATACATATATAAAACAAAATACTTTACATGGAATGAACTGAACAGGATCTGCTTTGTGAAATAAATCAGTGGTAGAAATATAATACTGGATAAACGTTCAAATGGGGTGTATTATTTTTTCAAAGCAAGGCAATACACAATATCCAATAAGAAGAAAGATTTTGTCAAAAGAGTCCAGAATTAAGGTTACTAAGGGTAAGACATGGGGACTGAAATAACACAATGGAATATGCTGGTGGGATATTGGCATGGTTGTAACTGTGGGAAAGTAGGATTGCAACTCCAAAAAGTATAATCATTTTCACTCTTGCATACTAGCACTACCTCGAATAGTTTATCATTTTTTTAAAATTTGAATTCATTTTCCTATTTCTACATCTGAAAACTATTTCATTACCAAGTGTTTCCTAAATAAATCTTGTTTTGTAATGTTTTCATGAATTTTCTTCAGCTCTTTCCTATATTTGAGGATTTTGACCAGTCATCTCTCTTCTATTGCTCAATAGAAACCATTCTCCTTTTAACCTTCAGTCTTTCCTTTCAAAACATGAATAATGCACCTGTTATAAAACATAGTTTGGGGTATAATATTATGTACATGATTTTCCTTGATATTTAGACTATTGTTTCTGATGAATAAAATCATTCAAGTCTCTGTGAGTTTTCAACAGATATTTTTGTTCTTAATCTTCAAAAATCAAATTACTAGATTTTCTACATGTAGTTAGAAAGACTATTTCTGTGACTAAAATGTGAAAAATGTTTTAACTTGGTACCCATTTTTCATCATTTTTATGTAAGATACGTCAGCTCTTTTTAAAAGCACACACGATAGGATAAAGGCATTAAATAAAAGCAAGAGACTTCCGAAGAAGTTTAATGTTAATAAAAAGGTGCAAGTGCTTTGTCTACATGCATGAGCATCTCGAGATTTTAATTGCTTTTTTTACTCTATAAGATTGTGATGTATAAACACTTTACAAATCTGACCTCAAAAAACATGATTTGAATAATTTGTTTTTAATGCAAAAATGAAACATTAATTTGCCCAGTTCTCATACAACATTTATTAAACATTTCAATGGCAATGATTTCTTAAGATTTCAAGAGCTAGACTTATAAAGAAACCAAGACCAATTAGGATTATGGGTGCACATTTTGGACTTTTGTTGAGCAACTTTAAGTAAAATGAACACTACCATCCTTAAGCTTTGCCTGGAGCAAAGACAAAGACATGTAACCAACTAATAAAACATCTAATGATGCCATTTATATTTTGACATTTGATTCTATTATCATAAAGTTAAATATATTTTGTGCTTCTGTGTTTTACTGAAGCCAAATATATCATACTTAACATGAGAAATTTTCATTTAATTCAGATATGAAATACTGAATTTTTAATGGGTCAAATAAAAATCCTGAAAGATAAAGATTTGTATTTAGCATCTCTTTCTTGTCCTTAACCATAGATTATTCAGACTGTTATGACAATCCCAGAATACATATTATTAAGCATGTACAGATTAAGATTTTTTTTTTAGAAATAAAAAATAGTAACTTCTGGATCAAAGAGGGGATTCAGAATCACTAAAATTCTGAAGGAGCATGTGCTTCATTTTTGTTCCTACCAGTTTCTTTTTTATTATAAAGTGGCAATTTTTACTATCATTAGAAATATACATTTATATATAAAGTTTTGCATTCAAATCTTTTAATTTTTGACTACCTATAACTAAAGACCACAAGTCAAAAAACTCTATGTAATATATCCTTATTTCAGAAGCTTATGTATATATACACATATATATTTGTAGAACAATCCACTCTTTTAAATGCGAATCTGATTTAAAAAATGCTATTTACAATTTTATGACAGAGAAATAATCTCAGCCTTTTATGATATTAAAATGAGTAGGGGATTTTACTGTTGAGTGGATTTCACCTTTTGCAGATGAAATTAAGCAACATCAATGGAAAACCTTCTCACAGCAAGGCCTTCTAGACTAAGCCATGAAGGTGGAATAGAAGATTTTCTATTTCTGGGTCTTTATTTAAAAAAAATTTACTGTTGATGAAGTCATGCTTCTTCACCAAGAAATCAAGAGGCCCCAACTTAGGACCCTGAAACTTTGCCTTGCACAGTAAACATTTTAATTCTCTTTTTGAATACTCTGTTAGCTTGCTAGTGGCTCCACGGGACCACTGATTTATCTTGAACATGGATCTACAGTATTGCCATTTTCTTTTTTCTTTTTTTCTTTTTTGCTTTTAGGGTGACACCTGGCAATGCACAGGGGTTACTCCTGGCTCTGCACTCAGGAGTTACCCCTGGCGGTGCTCAGAGGACCATATGGGATGCTGGGAATCGAACCTGGGTTGGCTGCGTGCAAGGCAAATGCCCTGTCTGCTGTGCTATTGCTCCAGCCCCAGTATTGCCATTTTCTTAAGTAGAAGAATTTTTCCAATAAGCTATCTAGGTTAGAATGAGGCCCATAAAACACCACAATTTATATCAGATGGATGTCTTTTTAGAGTGTCAATCTATAGTGACTAAAATGTGCTATGAAATTCATAAGTAAAAATTTCAAAACTCAAAGTATTAATGTGATCAAGCCTAGGTTTCCTGAAGCACAAATGTCTCTGAATAAGTCAATGGAACTTCAGCACCATTTTGTTTCTATACCTCAAACTTCAAACTTCAAATCAGGTATATTGAACAGAACACTATTTCATAAGATTCTCAAAAGTTTAGCTATCAATCTTAAGTTCATTGATTTTAAAACATTATAATAAGGAGTTATGGGATAAACACATCTTAATGTGTATGTACATTGTAAATGACGAGTCTTTACTAAAAGTCACAGTTATTCCTGAAGAAATACAAATGCAGTCAAAAAACTTATTTATAGAAGAATAAGTAATGGATGGATTGAGACCCAGAAATTGGAGTAATGCTATTAACAGTAAATAGCTATTTTTGTTGGAATAAACTTAAAAAATTATTAAACCTGATTTATAATTTTTGGGAAAAATAATTATATGCTTATATTTGGTACTTTGGAAATCTAGTGAATACTGACTTTTCTATTAAAGATTTTATGCACTTATAAAGCAATCAGTTAAATAAATGTTTACTGTGCTCTAAACCATTATTTTTGTCAAGCTAAGCTGTAAAGGAAATATGAAGCTCTTAATTTATTCTCTTACAGAGATAATTTCCAAAACATTCTACTGTGGTGAAAATTTGCTAAGGTAATATGGAGAAAAGAGTATGCAAACAAGGTGGTAAAAATTTTGGGTTTTTCCAATTCTGTAGGAAAAGAGAACAATGAATTTACATAATAAAGGGTAGCCTTTGAAAATAAAGAAAAGAGTTTTTTTGAGATTCATATATCATATTTTATAGTATCTTAGTGGATAAAATATAATAAGAATGAAATCAGCATAAGTGATAGTGTTTTATGAGACTGTCAATTTTATTGCAAATAAGATTGTAGTATGTGTATATACACATCTATATCACCACAAAAGCTTATGTCACTTCATTATAAATGAGCTTGTGTCCCAATTTCTATATCTCTTAAATATTGTTTAAAAAGAAAATGAGGCTTTTTCTTGGGATCTGTTTAGTCCTTGGGAAATGACAGGTGTGTTTACTATCAAGTTGAATCAATTGAGAGTGACAAGGAAAAATACAAGATATGTATTTTTTCACAAGGGTATTATTTTCTTAGAAAAGCAATATTCCTATTTTTTTCAAATTAAATGTCTTTATTTGGTACTTCAACAAATATTTTGCTTAAACAAATATTGCTTGCAAATGTGTGTTCAAAATTCTTGTCTAGATGCATAACTTTTGCTCTTTGCAACTCATTAGGCAAATTCCACCATTTCCTTTTTTGCTAACTTCCTGAAAACACAAATAGAATACTTGGTGAAGGACACAAACCACTATTGAAATAACAATTGTGTGGAGTGAGGGAAACTACATTGACCTTGAAAGAATACAGCAACCAATGGCAAGGTCGTTGAAGTAAGGACCTAGAGCTTCTGCAATGTGTATATATTTTAGGGAGTCATATTTGGAACAATACATGCTGGACAGTAGAGCTATAGGAGAAGTAACATGCTAAGTCTTCTCATTGATAATATCCATAAATCTGCATACATTTTTTTAACATTCTGTTTTGTTTTGATTTGGATGTCTTTATAGCTTTCTTGATTTGTATACTAAATAAATCTATAATTTTCCAAGAAAGTTTCATGACAATCATTTCTTTTCTAATTTTTTCCAAATACTTTAGTATTCCGATATTTGCCTAGTCTTACACATTTTGAAAAACTCTTTTGCATCACTCATACAATTCTATCTTTTGGAGTCACTGCTGTTGATTCCATACTCTTTCCTATCTCTTGATAGTTTTGTGTGTTACAAATATCCTCCGGTATCGTAGGAGACGGTTATTGTCAACTGGACATAAAAAACAATAGCACGCAGCAACAAACAAGTCACTGATTTCAGAAATTGGTAAGTTAGGAATGTCACAGCTCTGCCTCCCAGTTTGTTGGTAGTACATGGAAACACTATATACATAAACTCTAGTAAGGTACAAAGGCAAATACAATTTTCTTTGATCAGTTTTATAGGACTATTTTCATATGCAAACTCCCTTTCTTTCCTGCTGCAAGAGAAGGTCTGAGTTGTCTAAGTCTCATACATGCACCTGTTCTTTCAAAGGTGTCCACAAAGTAGAACATTGGACAAATTACAATATTATAACATGTACATCACTACCTGAGCATGGCAATGACAAATAATTCTCATAAGTCACCTTATTGCCAGAACAGCATTTTTTCTAAATAACAAAATATGATATCTTGACAAAATATGATATTTCCAATTGAGAATCTGAACTCTTTTGTTTTTTTTTTCTGTTTTTTTTTTTTTTTTTGCTTTTTGGGTCATACCCGGCAATACTAAGGGGTTACTCCTGGCTCATGCACTCAGGAATTCCTCCTGTTGGTGATCGGGGGCCATATGGGATGCTAGGAATCGAACCTGGGTCGACCGTGTGCAAGGCAAATGCCCTACCCGCTGTGCTATCGCTCCAGCCCCTGAACCTCTTTTTTAACGAAGGTACCAAATCAGCAAATACCTTAAGTTCATTATATGGGTTAGTATAACCAATCTTAAATAATAACTTAAAAAATAAATTTAAAGTCTTTTCTTGATAAATGATTTCTGATGACATAATTTAGACCATGGGAAGAACTGTCATTTCTACAACTTCAATACCATAACAGAAAATATTCTGGGAACATAATGCAATTATTTGTTAATTCCAGAGGTCTAGAGAAAGTACAAAATCAAAAAGAAAGCATACATCAAAATCAAAAAGAAAGCATATTATCCAGAGTTAAACTATTTAGGGAATTGTGGTGATTTACAAGTTTAATTCTCCAAAATCTCTTCTTTAAGATAACTACAATTTTATCTTTATTACAGTATGTTTTCATTACAATTATAGCCCTCTGTTAATAACAGTTCAGTTAACTTTAATATTGGTGGAGTCTCAGTTGATTTTTCCATTGCTTTGATATGTACTAATCTTTGTGCATGTGCATTTTCTACCACATTGCAACAGGCAAGCTTTGGTACATTTCTTTTTTTTTTCCTACACAGAAGGAAGATTTGAGCGCAGAAACTTAGCCACTAGGTCCCACGTTGCCATTTTACTTTCCTCTCCTTGGGTGGGTTTAATTGGAAGGACATGGGTAAAGGGGAGGGAAGAGAAAGGGAAGGGATGAGAGGGTGACTAGGGGAAAAGTTCTCAGCTATGTTGACTCTTGATTCACAACTTTGCCTCCATTCATGGTTGGTGTCCCAGAACTTTTCCTTGAACGCCCTTGTTTTTCTCCAATTTCATGTAGTGATGGCTCTCTGTACATACACACTGGAAAGAAAAATCACAAGCATTACTTAATTAAATGGTGGACACAAATTCTGCCTTAATGAAAATCTCAAATTTCATTTTATAGCATTCACTCTGCTGTCTTTTCTTTCCATTACATATGAAGGATTATAACTTGTTCATATATATAATGGTTACATATGATTCTCTTTCATGATCTTTATCCATCACAATCTTTAAATTCTTATTGAGTTGCATATTAACTTATTAATTTGCAAGGTTTTTTGTTTACTTTGGGGTTTTGTTTGGGAAGCCATTCCCAGTGGTGCTCAGGGCTTACCTCTGACTCTGCTCTCAGTAATCACTGCTTTGGGAATTATATTGAGTGCCTGGGATTCAACCCTGATTAGCTGTATCCAAGGCAAATTCCATAAAGACTCCAGTCTGAGTCTTTGCTAACTTTCATAACAAGTTTTTTATTCAGAGTTCGTAGAGAGAAATAACTGGGGGTATAACAATTAAAGGGCACACATATCTATTTTAGTACAAAGCCTTCTATTTAGTTTGGGTAGGGGAAAGTTCTTATACCTCTAATCTACAAGAAATATAACATTATTGTATTAAATCTAAATATTTGCTGCCAATTGTCAGGGTATCCTATATAATATATAGTCAAGGAAGAGAGGCAGAGAAGAAAAAAACAAAAAATTAACAAAGAAGACAATATGATATTCCCAATTGCTGCAGGTTACTTTCACCCATGATAATAAATGCAATCCATGACTTCTTATTCATCAGTAGGAAATTTGATTATGCAGTGACGTAATTTTGGTTCACATTGATATTAAACTATTCCTTTTCTCCTCTTTTGTCTTGTCTGGATGAAAAGCTCAGTCATCTATGAATTATTATGGCTGTTGTTAGCATCTTTCAAGGAAAGCAGAGTGTTTAATTTTTTTTCACAGGTACTCCTGTATGATAGAATCTATCAGCATGTTGAGTATATTAAAACAGATTCATAATACTGCTGTGAGATTGACAAATATGACTACATGAAAGACATATGATAATTCACTCAAATATCAGGACTGATTGACATTTTTTGTTTTGTTTAGTTTGGTTTGGGGGCCACACTCTGTGGTACTTGAGCTTATTCCTGGCTCTACACTAAGGGATCTTCACAGTGGTGCTTGAGATAAAAATATTTAGAGCATGGGAAGAATAAGTAATTCCTACAACTTCAATGCCAGAGCATTGATGGTAATGCCCGAGAATCAAACCTAGGTGATCTACATGCAAGTCAAGTGATTTTCACCTGAACTATCTCTCTGGCCCCATTCTTTACAATCTTGATTTAGGAATACACAGTCAAGTGCTTCTATCTATTGAATAATCTGCCATGCTTCTGAATGATATTTCCAGTAAAGGAATTTCTTCCTTTGGCACTTACGAGCTCATTGAATAAGGCTAGAATTTAAGTGACGTTGATACAGTGGTTAAACATACCAGTATACAAATATACCGTCTGTGTTCACATCTTTATTGGACCACTTTCTAGCTCTGCTGATTTGGACAAAATTTGATAAATATAACGTTTTTTAAAATAGTTACACCATCCCCCCCATAGCTGCCACCATGTCAACTTGCCCACTGGCCCTGCTACTCAGATTCAGGAACTAAGTCTCTGAGGAGATGCAAGCCAAGCAGCTGAAATTCATCGGCACACCAGTTCCCCTGGCAGGAAACTCGAAGGTGCAAAGGTGCCTAAATTATTGTTTGCCTGCTAAGGGGGCAGGCTTTGAGGTGGCTGGGAAAACGGAGATAATAGTGAAAGGTCACTCAGCTAGTAGGATTTGTGTTGGGACACTGAAAGCCCATAAGAACTGTATTAAGAAAAACTTTGTAAACCGTGATGTTTAAACAAAGTTTAAATATATAAATAAAATTTTAAAAGTAATAAGTATAAAAAAAATAGGACCAGCAATACGACTTAGCAGTAAAGTGATTGTGTTGCATGTGTGAAGCCCTGGGTTATATTACCATCCCCCCCCTCACACACACATTTCCGAGAGTCTCTTGCCTGCTCACCTGGCTGTCTTCCCCGGGGCCCCTCGGAGGGGGTGGGCTCCAGCTTGCCTCCCTGCCCCGAGCAGCACTCCTGCGGCCGAAGACCTACAGAGCCTAGCCACAGCCATGCTCAAGGCCCCTCTCCACATGTTCGGACGAGCCTCATGCAAAGGTACCAGCAGAGGGACCCAGGTGTGTGGGACCCAGGGCTGAGACCTCCAAGCCTGCTCGGATCGGGACTGGGCTTCCTCCGCCCAGATTTCCCATTTCCCAGTAGCTAGGCGGTCACACCCAGGGACTGCCTCTGGCACCGTGTAATCCCATCAATGGCCAGCATCCAGAGACTTAAAAGCAAGCTCCCAGCGGCTTCGAGGCCGCAAGATATCTTATAGCCTACTTTTCTCTCTAGGAGAAACTGGCAAACTACCAAGAGTTTCCTGCCCACATGGGAGAGCCTCGAAAACTCCCCATGGTGCATTAATATGCCAAAACCAGTAACAAGCTGGGTCTCATTCCCCTGAGTCTGAAAGAACCTCCAATGCAGCATTGTTGGAAAGGACGAGTAGAGAGAGGCTCCTAAAATCTCAGGGTTAGGACGAATGGAGATGTTACTGAGACCGCTCGAGAAATTCGATGATCAATGGGATGATGGTGATGATGATGATGATGATTTCCGAATATATATGTATGTGTATACATAATTAAACATATTTTAAAAATTATCATTGATAATTAAATCTTTTGTTTAGTTTTTCTGAGGTCATATTGCATACAGCTGTGCACCATTGAAAAATCAAGAGGTGTCTATATGATATAAAGTTTAATTTTTTCACTGCATGACTTCACCAGTATCCAAACATGACAGCCTGTGTAAGCGGCAAAGTGTATGGGAATTTCAGAAAGAATTGATAATGTCATTTTCAGATGCTGCCCATAAAGACGTTTCTGTTTTTCTTTAATAACAGACAGAAGATGATCCTATTGAAATACAGAAGTTCCTTTTTTAGTGTATTTTGCTTTAATTTCTGTTATGGTTAAAGTGTTTAAATATAAAAAAATGCATTTTTAATATGTTCAAAATATAATCGTTAGCTTTTCATTGGTGCATGCTCTGGGGAACTTAGAATTATTCTTTAGAGAAAATAGGCATATGCGGCCACATAATATTTTATCCCAACACACACCTATTCAGTTGTGAGACTCAAATATCCCCAGACCTGTCAATAAGTCAGTGTCTCAAATCATTGAAAACATAAATGTATGCAATATATTGATCTACAATTTTTTAAAACTTACACTTGGACTTTCTTAAGGAATGTTGCTTTCTAATTTCTTTGGAAGAATATACATGTAACTTCAGACGTAAGCCTATGGGCTTGAGTATATGAGCATGGCACTTGCCTTGCACATATATGAATGGGCTAGAGCAATAGTACAGTGAGTATGGTGCTTGCCTTGCATGCAGCCCACCTAATTTTGATCCTCAGGACTTCACTTGTTCCCCCAAGCCTGCCAGAAGAGATTCCTGAGTACAAAGCTCAAAATAGGCCCTAGCACCATGGGGTGTGGCACCCAAACAAAATATAAATAAACAGGTAAATTAATAAAGAATACATGTGTAGGTACCAGAGAGATAGTACAGAAAGTAAAGCACTTGCTTGCATGCTGCTGACTTCAGTTTTCGGTTCAGTCCGTGGCACTATATATGATGTCTCAAGCACTGCCACGCTCACTAAAGAGCACTGAGGTAGGAATAGCTCCTGAGCATTGCTGAGTATGGCCCAACCCCCATCCCATAAAGCCCATAAAAATCATAAAATGCATATGTAATGCACTTAATAATATTGAAAAAATATTTCAAATGGCTCCAATGCTAAATTGTTTGCTACGTTTTATGTAAATTACACATCATTTGAAAATTCACACAGAAAAACAAATATTCTGGCTGGAAGATATAAACAAAGACATGACTATTACAGTTAGTGAGATCTTATTTGCATAGGAAGAACCAACAATTTCCCAACAGTTTAGAATATTAGAGTTAGCAGAGGGCTTCAGGCACTAGCCTTGCATTCAGCTGACGCTGACTAGAACTAAAATTATAAATGACTCTGATGAAGTAGGAAGTTATAAAAAAAACTTCCCGATCTCCTTGGACATGGCCTCCTTAAATAGGCAGAGTATCTTGAGTTGCTCATACACGGTATGCTGGATCACAAAATAGAAGTCTATCAACCTTTTTTATTTGGTTAAACTAAAACCACATTATTTTAATTCTATGCTTGACACTTTCATTTACATTTCTTCTTTTCAGTTTAATTCCAAATTTCAATGAATTTTTTGCTAATTCCCCTAAGTGAACAGTTCAAGAAATAAATTGTTCACTTATTAGACTAACAGCTGCATATTTTTTTTGTGTGCAAAAGGCACTTTGGTAGATGCAAGAAATTCTCTCTGCCCTCAAAGAAGTGTAGGCCAGGAGAATAAGCATTTCACACATCCAAAGGGCCAACCATCAGGCCGGAGCGATTGTACAGTGGCTAGGACATTTGCCTTGCATGCGGCCGACCTGGGTTTGATCCCTGGAATTCCATATGGTCTCCTAAGCACCTCCAGGAGTAATTCCTGAGTTCAGAGCCCAGAGCAACCTCTGAGCATTGCTGAGTGTGGCCCAAAAAGAAAAACAAAAACAAAAATAAAAAAACCCACAAAAAACAAAGGGCCAACCATCATGGGGAGATGAATAAAACAAATATATAAGAAAAAAACTAGCCATTTGATGTTAATTTAGCCTTAAAAGGACAATGATAAATCAGTAAATAGAATGAACAGATGAAGTGCAAAATATATTAGATAAACAGGGACAGATCAAAGAATGGGCTGAAGTAAAAGAAAGAAGTAGTGAAGAATGTGATTGACAAGGATAAAATGTAAGATCTCTTGAATTCCAAGCCCCACACATTACTTCTATTATTATTATTATTATTATTATTATTATTATTATTATTACTATTGGGCTGGAGCCATAGCACAGAGGGTAGGGCATTTACCTTGCACGCAGCCGACCTGGGTTTGATTCCTCCGCCCCTCTCAGAGAGCAGGGGAAGCTACTGAGAGTATCTCACCCACACGGCAGAGCCTGGCAAGCTACCCGTGGCATAATCAATATGCCAAAAACAGTAACAAGTCTCAAAATGGAGATGTTACTGGTGCCCGCTCAAGCAAATCGATGAGCAATGGGATGACAGTAACAGTGACAGTGACAGTGATTATTGCTATTCTTTTGTCATAACTGGCAATTGGACCCAATGCTTCACACAACCAAGGCGGATACTTTACTGCTGAATACCTCTCCAGCCCTAAGTCAGCCTCCATTTGACAATGAAAGAAGTTACTAAGACTTAATATATTCATCAACTATAAAATGTGTAGGGAAGATTTATTTATTAAAATATAAGTAATTAGGGCTCAGAGAAACAGTAGAGAGAGTAAGGCTTGTCTTGCTCATGTTCAACTCAGATTTCATCCTTAACATGCCATATGGTCCCCTCAGCCAAAGTGCAGAGCCAGGAGGAAGCCCGAACACAGATGGGTGTGACCCCCAAATCAATTAACAAACACAAAATATATCTAGAAGAATGTTTAAGCATGTTTACATGGCAAAACACACAGTCTGTTAAGTCAAGAAAAATCAGTCAGCCTGAATCTTACTGCTGGATTCTAAAAAAATTATCAGGAACTTGGTCATAAATTTTACTAGTTATTCAAAGCCTTGCAAACCCAGCCTCAATTTCTTAGGAATCATCCTAGTTGAGACACCATTATGTATGAGAAGTGCTATCGTTGCAAATTGCATGCTTTGAGCTGCAACTGAAAGGTGAGCTCATTTATTCAAGCAAATCAACACGGTGAGAAGGGCTATACTTTTGCTTTGGTGTGAGTTCAAAAAGACTAAACAAGCACCAAAGATAAATAAGGAATGCATTCCTACATTCAGAGTTAAAAAAAAAATACATTAAATGAAGCATTCCCCCTCATTTGCAGACACTGGATAAGTACAGATATTTAATAACACAGAATATACTATCGTTACTTTAAGGCATATCACTTGCTAAGAATCCTTGTCTACAGAATAATAAGCAGATCAGACTTAGGGGGAATTCAGACACTGTAGTCCCATCATCACGACTGCCTGAGACGCATTGGCTCTGTATCTCTAGAAAGTTCTGTAGGCCCAGTATCACAAAAAAGAAAAAAAATACTAATTTTGTAACAAGATTATGGTAATTTTTCTCTCTCTCTTTCTCTCTCTCTGTCTCTATCTCTTTCTCTCCTCTCGCTCCTGTATTTTTAATTCATGATTATGTCATTAGAATGTAAAAAGACCAAATATATAACACTGGCCTTTGAAGTCTTGTTTAAAAAAAAAAGAAAAAAACCCTCATCCTTTCTTTTTTAGATGGATTTTTTTTCAGGGCAGGCTTTTCATTTAATATTTTCCCATTATATTCTTTCACTGGCACATCTGTTGCAAATGCAGTTATCAGAATATGCAGCCGCGCCTTGCTTTTATAATAGCACAGATTGCCCATTTGTAGTCTGAACATTCAACAATCACTTTAATTTTAGTTATCATGAATTTCTCCTGCAAGATGTAAAACTAATGCAATGGCCTCCACATATATATATATGTATATATATATATGTGTGTGTGTGTGTATATATATATATATATATATATATATATATATAAAATGATATAATGCCATCGCAGGAACTGGAGCGATAGTACAGCAGGCATGGTGTTTGCCTTGCATGCAGCAGACCCAGGTTCGATTCCCAGCATCCCATATGGTCCCCTGAGCACTGCCAGGAGTAATTCCTATGTGAAGAGCCAGGAGTAACTCCTGTGCATTGCCGGTGTGACCCCAAAAGAAAAAAAATTCGATCTCAGGTGTTGTTGTTTATAAAACAAATGAATCTAATGAACTCAGGAGCAGACACCATGGCATGTATGCTCTCCCCTAAAAAGCTGGTATCCTTTTAATCACAGTTAATATTATGTAATTGTCTAGGGACCAGGGAGATAGCATAGGCAGAGGGTACCAGAGCCAGGTCTAATGACTGGAATCACGTGGCCTCCTGAGCATTAATGGGTAAACACTCCTGAATATCCTGGATGTGGCCCTCTACACTCCGCCAGCATCACAGGGCTGGGGCAGCACCACCTCCTGCAATTCTAGCCTGTTGGAGCATCACTGGTGTGGCCACTCAGGGCCCCTGAATATAACTTGGGAAGTCCCAAAACTAACACATTTTTAAAAGTTTTGCATGTATTTTCACATCATACACATGATGAGTATTCAAATGACCTTCAAAGGTAGATACTTTTATTGGCCTTTTTATTTTGCCATTCAGGTGACTGAAAAACAACATGTATACTTTACCAATGTTATGCAATTCATACAAGGGAGAGTTGTGCTTAACTGCCTCTATAACTAACTTCAAAATTCTTTCTTTAAACAGTGCCATTAAGTAACTGAATATGTCTAAAAAAAAACACAAAGTTCCCTGATTAGTCTATAGTGAAAATCTTGACCCCCAAATTCATGGGTTGCTTATATATTTCCTTGAATGTTCGAAATTTTCTCTACCCAATTCGCTTTCCCATTACTTCTAGGTGACTTATCTTTTTTCCTCTTTCCTCCTTGAATATACCCTAGACTCCGGGAATCAGGATCCTTTTTGTTTGTTTTTTATTTCCTTCCTCTTCTCTTCCTTCTTTTCACTGCTTCTCTAACAATCCTCCTGTTGACCTTTTAGCTCTTCCCTCCTCACTTCCTTCCGTGTTTTGTTTTTGTACCACATCTGGCAGTGCTCAGGACTTACTCCTGAGTCTGTGCTCAGGGATCACTGCTGGTTGGCTAAGAGGACCAGACGGGGTGCTGGGGATTGAACCCTGACACATGCAAGGCATGAACCCTACTTTCTGTACTATTGCTCAGAAAGTAGAACTGTCTTCACTAACATTCTGAAATTACTTTGTCAAGTGTCCTACTGACTCCTCATTACAAACCTAGTAAAGACTCTTCCCTCAGAAACTTAGTGGATGCTCAACTGTGTTTTTAAGGAGCACAACTCTTACGTAGAAAACCCTCATGACTACACAGAAAAACTAGAAATAATAGATTTGTACAGTAGTTGGAAGATTAAAAAATCAGTGCACAGAAACCCATGCTTTTCTATATGCATGTAATGAAATAGAAGAAGAAGAAATTTTTCTCTCTTTTTTTTTTTGTTTTTTGGATCACACCAGCAGTGCACAGGGGTTACTCCTGGCTCTGAACTCAGGAATTACTCCTGGCAGTGCTGGGGGACCATATGGGATGCTGAGAATCGAACCTGGGTCGGCCGCGTGCAAGGCAAACGCCCTACCCACTGTGCTATCACTCCAGCCCAAGAATAAATTTTTTAAAAAATCTCCTATCCACAAGAGTGTCTCAGAAAATCAAATACCTAGGAATTATGTTGACAAAGACATGAATGATGTATACAAAGAAAATCATAAGTCACTATTGAAATAAATTAAAGAGGACACAAGAAAATGAAAATATCTTTTGTTCATGAATCAGAAGGATAGATAACTGTCAAAGTGACAATCTTGTCCAAAGCACTATACAAATTCAAAGCAGTCCCTATAAAAATGCCCGTGAAATTTGTAAAGATATAGATCAAACACTGTTAAATTTCATATGGAGTAATAAAACTCCAGGATATTCACTAGACCAAACAAGTCTAGTGGAAAAGAAGATAGTGAGATTTCGCTTTTACCGTTTTAAAATGATACTATAAAGGTATAATAATCAAAACAGGCTGATACTGGAATAAGGACAGAATCTCAGACCAATGGAACAGAATTGAGAGTACAGAGACAGATGCTCAGTTATGTGAACAATTTATCTTTGATAAAGTAGCAAAAAGTTTGACGTTGAAACCTCTTCAACAAATGGTGTTTGAAAAACTAGTCTTAAAAAAAACCCCTCAGACTCCTTCCTAACAACATGCACAAAAATCAAATCAAAAAGGATTAAAGATCTTTATATCTGATCTGCATTCATAAATTATGTTGAGAAGAACATAAGTAGACCAATTCTAGTTATTGAATCAAGAGGCATCTTAAATTATTCAATGTCATTGTCCAAGCAAACAGAAGCAAAGACAAACAAAATGGGGCTATCTCAAAGTAAGATTCTTCTGCACAGCAAGAGAAAAGATGACCAGAATAAAAAGACACTGTACAGACAGGGAGAAAACGTTCTCCCAACACTCATTTGGAAAAGAGTTAATATCTTAGATATATAAAATACTGGTAAAATTTCACAAGAAATTACCAACCCCATCAAAAATTAAAAAAAAAACAGAGATAAAGATGAAGAAAAGAAACTCTATCAAAAAAGGCATACAGATGGCCAAAATGTATGAAAAAATCCTTTGCACCACTTTTCACCAAAAATGCAAATAAAAACAATGAGATGTCTATCTCAAACAGTGAGGTTGGAATGCATGACAAACAAGAAAAAACACCTTTTCATTACTGAGGAAGCAGGACTAAAGGGCCCCTCATTCACCATGAGTGGGAATGTTTACTGGCACAACCTTTATGGAAAACAACATGAACACTTGTCACAAACTTGGAATTGAGCATGCATATAACACAACAAGTCCACTTCCTGGCATCTACCCCAGGGACTCCAAAACTATTGAGAAAAGGCATTCGCACTCTTATATTCACTGTGGCACTATTTATAATAGCCCAAATCTGGAAGCAACCAAAGTGTCCAAGAATAGATGACTGGATAAAGAAACTATGGTTACGTATATACAATAAAATACAGATTATCACGCTGAGTGAAGTTAGAAGCATAGGGAAAGATACAGAATGAGCTCCCTTATATTTAGGATATAAAGACATGGTAAAGAAACAACCAATGCCCAAAGGCAACAGAAACAGAACTGGTCTTCCATAGGAAGCCTGTCACTGCAGGAGGACAATGGGAGGGGACAGAGGGGAGACAGTGGAGGAAAGCTGACACTCTGGTGGAGATTTTGGCCCTGGAATGTTTTGTGCAGGAAACCCCACCATCAGGATTGTAAATCGCAGTGCAGAAAATATTTATTTATTTTTTAAATAAAGCATAGCTCTGTTTTTTTTTTTCTTGTTACAGCTGTATGAACCTGGGTGAGTTATTTAACCTCTCTTAAACTCAGTTTCCTCTTGTTCCAAATGGGAATGATAATTTTTGCCAGCACACTCCAGTGTTAATGACTAGCAAATGATACTCTATTTAGGGAAGCATGCTGAAAATAAAAATGAGCCTTGCAGATGGAATATAAAGTAGTACAACTGCTACTTATTATTACTTTTATATTACTGTTGTAGTCTTGCAAATCATTATGGAAGTCCTAAAATTTACGGGGAGAAATGGGTGTAAGTATTTTAATGTTAAATTCCTCCTCAAGACTAAGTTGGAAACATGTGTTGTGTAATTATAGTTGTTGACAAATCCTGTGTTCAAAATAGAGGCAATAAAACTCCCAATTCAGACAAAGTACATGACACCCTATGAAGAAGCTCCTCTAGCATTTCTCATCAAAAACGAATGAAGTATGATTCATTTTTTATTACTACCAACATATTCAAGTTTTTTTTCTTGACCCTTTGTGATTTCCAGTTAGTGGAAAGGTTAGACTGTTCAGTTAGTTAATGTAGCATTAAAAATATTTAATTGTTTTAATAGCATATCAAGAAAGGGTGTAGGCAATTAACATGAAGCAATTTCACACCTTAATTAATGTCACATTCAATCCCTTTAGAACTGTAAGAGAATTTTAAGTACTGATTCTGCTGCAACGTATTTCCAACGGAATGTGCCCGGTATGCTAGAAATAATGATTATAATGGGGCAGGAAGACAGCTTGCCTGGTATTTCATTCCATGAACACTGCCATATATTGCCCTGGTGGGGCCTTGCCTGACCCCAGAAGTGCCATATGGTTGGGTCTGAGCATCAAACCATTAGGCAAGAAATGCTGGGCTAAATATTGCTGGGAGTGGTCCCTCGGACCTTGAGTATTGCTCATAAGGAGTTAGATTCTGTAAATAAAATATGTATGTCTTCATTTAGAAGATCATAAGTAATATGTCTTAGCGATGGAAATACAAGTAGTATGGAAAAGAGGGATGAGAGGTTTATTAAAAATAAATTCCAAATCAGAAACAGCTGCTTTGAATAATTACAGTGATATGGAAGGAAATGTCACAGGCCCACTGAGAGCCAGAATTCAAGACAGAGCATGTGTGTATTGCAACTAGTATCTTTCCTATAATTAAAACAATTAGAAGAAAATACAGTATGTTTTGTTACATATTTGTTTTGGTATTTTTTATACAAATACACAATTTGTCTTCTGTATTTCATGTTTGGGCATGAAAAAATATTTTTAAGAGAATTTTTATTTTTAATTAGTTTAAATAAAAATGTCAAAATGTATTTGTCATTGTGTTTAAATGAAGTTTAACATTATGACTTCTGATTTCTTTGCAGTTTTGGTATCACAGTATGTATTTTTGGAAAATACAATTATTTTTCTTCTTTGAGTCAAATCTTATATTAGACTCAAAGCGCCACACCTTGAAGTAATCTCTTCTGCAAAACCTAATAACATAGTGACCAAACTCCAAAGGAAAATGTAAAAGGAATTTTGTGTTGATCTGATAGATTTATGAAATTTTGACTATCATACATTATCTAACCTATAAGTTATTTCTATGAAGAATAATTGAAAATTAATAATGCTAATCAGCAGTAAAATAAAAACATTTTATTTTCATAGATTACTAAGAGATAACATGTTAAAATATTTCCTTAAAAGTTTCAGGAAATCATTAAGAAAACATATTAGGTGTGTTGTACATTTATTTATCTTTGATTAATTGATTTAATTCTCCATGATCAAGTTAAATAACTGCATTACTGTTACAAGGCCCACATAGTAATCTAATCAGCAATAAAACAAAACCATCTTAATAGTAGCATGAAATGTAAAATATATAAGATATCTATATACATGGTGTTAGAGTGACTATTCTCTGTTCAATTTGGTTTTGTCAATATATTTATCACAATAATTTAAATGAATTAAAAAAGTTTCTCATGGTCAGATTTGACTAAAATGAATCGAGAAACACAGGATCCCTTTGAAAACATTGAATCAAAGACCTGGTTTCCATTGGGATTGTTTAGAAAAAAATTTTTTTTTCTTTTTGCTTTTTCTTTGGGCCACACCTGGCGATGCACAGGGGTACTCCTAGCTCTACACTCAGGAATAACTCCTAGTGGTGGTCAGGGGACCATATGGGATGCTGGGAATCGAACCTGGGTCGGCCATGTGCAAGGCAAACTCCCTGTCCTACCCGCTGTGCTATCGCTCCAGCCCCTTAACATTTTTGTTGTTGTTTAGAAAAATTTTAAGACCTATTTATTCTTCATTTAAACCCAAGTAAACCTAATCAGAGATTTTTCTTTCCTTTTTTTTGTCTTTTAAGAATATATCAGGTTACAAGACACTGATGGGATTTAAGTTAGGTTCTACTAACCTAAATTATTTATAAGGGGGGGGGACAGGCAATGTGTTACTTCTTTAAAGTTTTATGTGTGCATGTGTGTATGTTGGCATGTAAGTACTAGTCTTGTCTCTCCCACAGGAAATTGTTGGAAAATGGTAAACAAATGCTCATCTTCTTTGTTTAATATTTCTAAGGCAAGAGCTCTCAGTCGATACTAATTTTATTTTAGAAACATAAACAGGATTAAGTTCTCGAATTTTAGATCTTTGGAAAGTGCACATGTTCTTTTTTAGGGAAAAGCGACTAGATTTTGAATACTCAACCACCTGCAGGAGCTGAGTAATGAGCTTTTTGAAGAAGGAGGGAGGAGAAAAGGAGGGGACTGCATTTTGCTCTTTGTTGAAGAGTATTTGGATGCTATATCTGATACTAAAGGGGGAGGTCACCAAGAAGACAATTTAATCTGGGGGAGTTACTTCTCTGCAGTATGAACAATGCTCTGAAAGGGCAAACCTGGGATTTGCAAAGTCTGCAGTGCTGCATTAAATTTCAAGGGAGGGGACTTATGTAAGTAAAGGTTGATGTGGCATGTACCTCGTCATGGCTTTAAATATCATGTCCATCCATCTGTCTCAATAGATGCCCTTACAACCCCTCATTAACACCTCCTAAATTCTAAACACAGGCTGGAGGGTGAAATTGAGAAGGGAAAGGGCTGGTGGATAATTATAATCACGTAATCAGTGCAAGATCCTCAAACTAGCAGAGCTTAATTTGGGGGAATCCTGACGTTCAAAATGATATAAGCAACAGGACTTAGAAAACAGCATAACTATTGAAACAACAAACAAACAGAGTATAATAAGAACACAAACCTACTCTGGAGCTATCTTCAGCTAGGCCAATTCCCTACACAAAAATGGGGGTATATATTGCCTACACACTGTATAAAAACAATGGTGGCAAGCTAACCTATTTACAAAATCCTTTTAAAAAGTATTTAGAGAAGTCAACATTTTTGGACAAAGGAATGTGACTAATTATGAATAAAACTATCATTTCCTATTACTTGTCTAAGTGTTTCTTCTATTAATATATATTATATTTTACTATAGAATTTTATAACTTTTTGCAGATATGAATTCTGCTTAAAATACTTCTCATCTTCTTCCCCTTACAGCATATAAAATTTTCTGCATTATGAAAGAAAAGACTAGAATAAAAAGGTTGCATACTGGTGGGAGAGAATATTAGCTCACCAACATTTGATAAGGAACTAATATCCACAATTTTTAAAACACTCAGTATTTAAAACCAAAAATAAAACAAACAATAAAAGTAAAACTTGATGTACAGAATTCAGAGGTGTATGCTTTACACTTCTCAAAGAAAACGTAATGATAGATATATGAAAGTGCCCTTCTTCACTTATGAATGGGAGATGAAAATCAAAATAAGATACCACCACCCACCAGTGAGAAGAGAATACATCAAATAGACTGTGTTGGATGTATGAGCTGGACACGGTGTGAAAGGAAGCCTCCTCTGATGTTTTGGGGAAATCTTCTAAGTTACCCTATATGGAAAACAGCGTGAACATTTTTTTAATTAAAATAATGGGTTTTAGAAAATCCACTGATTCCACTTGTTCTTTTTGTCTTTTTGTTTTTTTTGGGGGGTTCTTTTTTCTGCTTTTGTACCACACTCAGACTGCTCAGGGATCACTTCTGGCTCTGCACTCAGAAATTAATCCTGGTGGGGTGGGGGGATACCATATGGGATGCTGGAGATCAAACCCGGATGGCCTGCATTATCACTCTGCCTGATTCTACTTCTTAACATCTATCCCAAGAACTCAAAAAAACTAATTCTAAAATATATCTACACTCCTATATTTACTACAGGGCTATTCACAGTAGCCACAATCTGGAGACAATCCAAGTTCCAAGAACAGTTTAATGCACTGAAAAATCGGGGTGTATATAAACAATGAAATACTACTCAGCTATAAGAAGAGGTGAAATCCCACAGTTTTCTGCAACTTAAATTGAAATGGAGAGTATTAAGCTGAGCACAGAAGATCAAACAGAGAAGAAAAAATACCAACTATCTCACTTTTTTTTTATTTTTTGGGGAGATAATGGTGGCACTCAGGGCATACACCTGCCTCTGCACTCAAGGATGACTCCTGGCAATGCCTGGGAACCAAAAAGGGGACCAGGGACTGAATCAAGGTTGGAATCATTCAAGAAAAGCACCTTCCTTGCTGTGTTATCTCTCTAGCCACAGGTGATCTTATACTTGAGTATAGAGAAATATGGCAAGAAAATTAATGACCGCCAGTAGTGAGTCTAGCAGAGTCTAATTAAAGAACTGAGTTTGCCAAGTGGTTGTGGGAGGTGAGAGTGGACTGCAGACAGTGATGAGGAAGCTGATACTCCATGGTAGATGCAGTATAGAAACATGATATTTCTGAAATCTTAATATTAAAATTAATGTAAATCATGGTGTCTAAATAAAAATAAATAAATTAGGCCCTCTATATTTTATATCAAGTGGACATTTTATATATCTAAAGATATTATAGCATGTGGCGCATATGGTCCTTTGTTTTCATGTTCTCTGTTCATTTGTCTATTCACATATTTATTTAACTGAAAACTAATTCTTGAGTATCTCTCTGATGTGCCAGATATTTTACAAAATACAGGAGATATGAGCAAAATAAAACATTCTGTTTATCCAAATAGTGATCTAACAAACCATGTAAAAACAAAACAGGATGGCAGTAAATAAATTTATCACATTTCTAGACAAGAGAAATGTATACAGTGATGATATAATGTTTGACTCTATTTCAGGGAAGTTAGGGAAGCCCTGAAAGAAGTATTGACTTGTGAATTAATTTTATACAAGGACCATTATTCATTTCTAGGCAAATGAGTGAATGGAAATGTGAAGAAAAGAGGATAAAAAACATGAGACCATAAACAAAATGTGTTGCAGGAAAGAAAGTTTCATGTCGTAAGGTAAAAAGCACAGATGTCTGGACTGGCGAATATGAGAGGGACTAGAAACTCTGAATGTCACATTCTGCTCTGGGCTTTGAAGAAAAGCACTGTTTTAACATGCTTGCTCATTGCAATAGCTATAGGTCCTTACATCAGGCATTACATCTATATACTAACCTACCTCACATGGCAGTTGCCCTACCTGCAGTTGCCATGTGAGGTAGATTAGTACGTAGATAATACAGTGACATTATATATATGTATATATATATGTATATATATGTGTGTGTGTTTATATAAAACAATGATATATTATCCTCCACAAATGTATCATGTGATATGTATTACACATATATCATAAATATTATAGATTACATAGACATAAGATATATACCTAATACAAAGTATCCTACAAAACAAATCGATCCTACAAAATTACATTTATAACAAATTGTTCCAATATTCTCATTTTATCAGACAAGGAGCTTAAAATAATATTTTTTTTTTTATTTTGGCTCATACTCAGTGATGCTCAGAGGGCTATTCCTGGCTCAGGAATTTCTCCTGGCAGTGTTGCGGGGGTACACCTGGGATTCTGGGGTTGAACCTGGGTCAACCTCATGCAAGGTCAGTGCACTACCCACTGTACAATCTCTATGGTTCCTGAACTAACTTTTAAGTGGCTACAATGTATTATTTTTAGACAAGAATGATAGCTGTTAAATGTCAAAACCTCTCTTGGTTTTAGTCTATACTTAAAAAAAAATAATAGAAAACAGCCTGAATGCAGTAAATATGGTCACTCCAAGGATACATTCTCATCCTACCTACAGAACAAATTTAGAAAAAATAGTTTTTCTCAGCAAAAATATTATTATTCTACTGCTCACCTTGAAATAAATTTGCTTCCTGTTAAGTGTTCAAAAGAGGAGAAGGCTTTTGGCTCAACTAAAATAGCTAAATTTAGATCTACAAATATTTATTAATAAAAGTAAATAGCATAAAATTTTATTTTAAATATGCAAAAAAGACTAATAGATTATGTTGATAATTTTTTCCAACTGATGTAGATATTGGGCGAGACAGATTTCTAAAATACTTTTGAAATGTTTGGAGCGATAGCACAGCGGGTAGAGTGTTTGCCTTGCATGTAGCTGACCCGGGTTCGGTTCCTCAGTCCCTCTCAGAGAGGTCGGCAAGCTACTAAGAGTATCCCGCAAGCATGGCAGAGCCTGGTAAGCCACTGCGGCATATGCCAAAAACAGTAACAACAAGTCTCACAATGGAGACCTTACTGATGCCCGATCAAGCTAATCAATAAACAATGGGATGACAGTGATACAGTGCTACAGTAATAGTATTATTGGTGTCTCAAGAGTATGGTCTGAGAAATTATATTAAGCTCAAAAAAGAGTGAAATTATTCTCCAACACTAATTTTTCTAAATTAGTCATTTTCAAGCTTTCATGCTAAAGCAGTGCTTTGCCAAATGTCAAATATTTATAAGAGAATTTACTCCTTCCATTCTTGAATTACTATTGTGATTTAGAGTCTTTAGTCTGATACAGTGCAGCATTCTAAGTAAGCTCTACAGAGCAAAGGAACAAAACAGAATTGGCATTAATACAATGGTTCAGTCTTGAAAAAGTTCGTTTCATACCTTCAATCGGTTTGGGTACAAAATGTGATGAGGGCTTGGTTTTCTTCACTCTGTTCCCCTTCATAATTTGACCTTCTTTATTGAGTCCCAAAAACCACGCTCGGCCTGATTCTTGCTGACGGTACAGTGTAGAAGAATAAATCACATAGTAGTTTTCAAACACAGATTCCTTAAATTTGCATTCAGGAGTGAACACATCCTACAGAAAATATAAAAAGAGAGAATACATTTAAAATTGAATCAGCAAATCCTGAAATTCAAGGAGCATAAAATCCTTTGTAGTACTCCTTATATCTCCATTAATAGGAAATGAGAAGCACATCATTTCTAATAGCATTTGATGATAAATATTCATGCACCAAGAAACAGTATTTTCCCTCTAACCAACCTGATTTCAAAAACATAACTGGTCGGGTTTCTGGCTCTCATAGGTTGAGTATCATTCAGCATTGCCTATGGCTGAACTTTGATCTTTGCACTGTTTTTGTAAATTAGAATTACTGTTTTGCATGTTATTGGTCCTTACCATAAAATATATACTCCTGGGAATTAACATGAAGCAAAACACAGTAAATGCAGGTTCATTAATGTTTTTTCAATACAGACTATTCTATATTGAAAAATGGCAAATACACATCCAAACCCTGTAAAATTACCAACATTACTAAAAATACTGCTCTTTGAATAATGTCAGTAAATGTCTCTTTAATTTTTTGACATAATTTTTACTAATAATCAAAATATCAGACTAAAAATATTTGGGTATAAGTAGTAGAAAAATTGCTATTACATCGTTCGCTTTTTAATGAAACAGAATCAGTTTTGGCTCAAGAAGTAATCTTTAAAAAAAATCTTCAACTCCATTATTTGATAACTGTGAACACCAAAAGGTCAAATAATTGATTCAAATTTATACTAAAAATTACTGCATCAATGCCATAACTAACATTTATTGATTCATGATCACTGGCTCTCACATTAATCATCTTTTCTGCCAAAGTCTTGTTTAGTGATTTACAATGACTTTTTTAAGCAATTGAATAAAATAAAGTCTTAAAATGAAAACAAACAAAATGTATTTAATGGAAAGAAGTTCCCTTTTCTGTGATAAACATAATAAAAGCAAAGAATTAGCTACCTTAAGAAACCTAAATGACAAACACATTCAAAATTATCATTATTATGTTTACTACATACTGGAAAAATACCTTCCATTTAACCTGTTCAGTGGAAGGCATTCATGGCTTAAATTCACACCTGGAGCTAAGTGACTAAGATATAGGACCCAAACTGGTGAAAATCACATCTGTACATGCTCTTATATTTGCAGACTTTATTGGTAGAGTTCAATTGCTTCATTTGCAAAGTATTACAGTGATATTTCAATGCAAATTAATGGAGAGCCTCAGGAACAAAATGCTAGTGTCTTTTATTTTAAAGACTACTAAAAGGGCTCCTTCCAAAATTTAACTAAAATAAATGATAAGGGGTATATGGAAAGGTAGTTTATGAACATAACTGAGACTTTAAAATAATAATTATAATAAATTATAACTATATTATAAATATCCATTGTGTAATAAATATTAACAAAATAAATAACATGCTTTTAAATAATACACATTGCAAATATAATATAAAGATAATGTATGCTAAAGATAAATTATTATATGAGAACTTCCTTTTAAATAATAAAATTAACTACAATAATCATATTAATGTCTAAAATATGTCCATAGCTATTTTGTGGATCCACAACCATTTAGTGAGCTTACCAAGATATTTTCCACAAATGCTGAGTTATTTACATTCTGACCAGCAATAATATGGAGTTAACCATCTTTTATTATTATCTCTTTTTAATATGACCAACACAGTAGATATGAAGCAGTATAGCACGTGTTACTCCAAGATTATTCTGCAACACTGATACAAAGTATGTGAGGATACTTATAGAGAAATAATAACTCATGCATAGCTAGTGGGAATATAAATAATTCAACAATTGTGGAAAATAGTTTGGTGGATCCACAAAATTTTAAAACATACAATTAAAAATCATAGAGCAATTCTAATTCTAAATAAACACCTCAGAGAAACAAAAACACATATTCACACACACAAAAAAACATATACAGGCGTACATAGCAAAATTAATCATAATGTAGAAGCAATTAAAATTCTATCAATGGATGAATAGATTAAAATGTGATATAGAACTATTACTCATTCATAAAAACAAGTGGAGTAGTGATTCAAATGACAACATGAATGAGCCCCCAAACATTATGTCAAGTGAAAAAAATCAAAACATAAGAAGACATATGTTATATAATATGTATATAAAATATACTGAATAGATCAATTCAGAAACAAATATAGATCAATGGATGCCAACAGCAGAAAGATGAAGAGATGGGGAGTGACTGTTTTTCTGGGGAGAAGAAAACCTTCTGGAATTGGGGAGCTTTTGTTTGTACATACAAGTTAAAAGGAGCAACTGAAATGTTAATCTTTAAAAGCATATGTAATACATGGTTTTTGTCCCAACATTGCAGAAATCAATCTGTGATTAATTCTTTTTCACATCCATTAATATGCCTGTATAAATATATATATATGCCTTATCCTTCTTTGCATAAGAAAGTTAACCATTCATTTGAACTCAAATTATAAATTAATGCTAGAACATAAAGTAAGCCCAAAGCAACCATTAGGACCCTTTCTTGTCTTTCTCCATCCATTCTGATTCTTACCTACTTTCTCTGGCATTCTCTCTGATTCCCAACTTCACCATTTTATACTCTGACATATCATTCCCATTTTATATATTGTCCTGACTCTTCATTTTGCACGAAGACCATGAATATCCTACACAGGTTCTCACTTCTTCAGTTTAGAATCTGTCATTCCCAGGAGAAAACCCTTCATCCTAAAACAGCCTCTGATTCTACTAGGCTTGGACATTCTCGTCTCCACTTCAGTGACATTCTCCTTCAAACATAAATACATGCAGAATAAAGAGACACATTTAGGGATTTGAATGGGTCTACATAGAAATGTCATATGTGTCTCATAGTTGAAACCATACCAACAGTACCAAAAGTGTTTTCATTATGCTAAGTCCTTTGACATGTTCATACAAGCCTATCTTCAAATTACACTTCTCTTAAACTGTTCTCTTTACTCTGTACAGCAGGATCAGGACAGATGTTCTTTCCAATTATTTCATGTAATTGAGAATTTTTCCTCTTTACCTTTTCACAGTCTTGACTATTTCTTTTTGTGTTCATCACATCTGCCTTGTTTCTTTCTCTTTTTTTTTTTTGTCTTCTGCTTTTCCTAGACAATGGGAGATCTTTCCTAACAAAAACCCAACCCTAAGGGTCAGGATAGTCCCCTGGGCAAAACAGCCTAGGGTTTAGAATATAATTAGAAAGCAGAAATACGCTCAAAAGGAAAGAATGGAATGGTTTATAAAATAAACAAAAGTATGCTCAGGAAAGACTAGAATAAATAGTTTTAGGGTCTTAGATGTGGAGGGCAACATAAGCAAAAACAGAAGAGGAAAGAGTAGGACTTTACTCTGTACTTTAAGGGTGCCTGCTGATTGGGCTATGTGAACTATCCCAGTCTCTGCTCTTAATGTACCCCTGATTTTCCACCAATTATTTTCTAGCTAAACTTCGACAAATCAGTTAATCTCTGTGAACCTCATCTTTGAACACTGTAAACTAAAGACACATTTACGATTTACTCTAGAACGTAGAGATGGAACTATGATGATCTGTGCAATTATTTGAGCCTTTTAAACTTTTACATAATATTTATATCAGATATTTTAAACTGTCTATAATTTAGTGGCATCCACCTGGAGGACATTTCTGGTTATTACAAAATACTGCATGATTAACTCACAATCATTTTTATACCCTCTGCTTTACTTGCAAAATGTATGATTTCCAACTCAAGTAGGGAATGATCATTTCTGCAATTCAGCATAGCTAACAGAGTAAAATGGTAACATTACTATGATTTATTTTCATTCTGCCCTTTGCATAACTGTGTCTTTTCTGTTCTACTCAGGCTATAGTAATCCATAAAATGAATGAGCACTGAATGAAAGTGCTCTTATTGTACTTTAGAGGCTGGACTCTTTGCTCTTTCACTTTTTTTTTAGTTATTGCTGTTATATTTGTTCTCAGGCCACATTTAGCTACACTCAAAGGTTTGCTCCTGGCTCTCTGCCCTGGGACCACTCTGGACATACAGTGAATCACACTGGAGTCAGCTGCATGCAAGGCAAGTGTCTTACTCACTGTACTTGCTCTCCAGTCCTCCTTGCTCTTTCTCATAGGCAACAAGTGTAATCCATTTCTTTTTTTTCTTTTTGGGTCACTCCCGGCAATGCACAGGGATTACTCCTGGCTCTGCACTCAGGAATTACCCCCTGGCAGTGCTCAGGGGACCACCATATGGGATGCTGGGAATTGAACCCAGATCGGTGGAGTGCAAGGAAAACACCCTACCTGCTGTGCTATTTCTCCAGCCCCCTGTAATCCATTTCAAGTCCTATTCATATCCCTTGGGCTATGTGTCTATCAGCAACAGCACCAAGGCCTGCGTTCTGAACTTATTCAGGTCACTGTTTGAATGTGACTCTATCTCAGACACCACTTTCACCTACCCACAAAAATTACAGCCTATTCCTGGCATATGCAAACAATTTAACTTGATTTGTTCTTCAGAAATTAAACAATATCTGGCATTATATTGCCTATGTATCTCTGCAAGCTCTTTAAGGAAAACACCAATTATCTTCCCCTCATATTTTCTTTGTCATCTCTTGCAGTGAGGACAGGGGCCAGGGTGAGAAGGAGGCAGCTGTGGGAGCTGGCCTGGTCTCCTGGGCGCTCAGCAGTGTGGAGGTCCGGGACAGGAATAAAGCACCAGCGGGCTGTTGGAATCTCGGCTGAAGGGACAAATAGCATGTTTGGGAGAATTTCTTGGAGTTTTGATTTCCAAAGTGGAATTTTATGCACAGAAAAGGTAGATAGTTTTTAACTGCTTCTGAGTTTGTAAGTTAGAATTTTTTTCTAGTATCCTATACATTTATATTTATTTGTCTAGTAAATGAACTCAATTCTGTTTGATTACATGTGCATCACCTTCTAATTTGGATTAATTCCTCCAACATTTTAAGTTCCGCGGTCAATAATTCAGGCTGGTGTGATAGCACAGCAGGTAGGACTTTTGCCTTGCGTGCAGCCGACTTGGATTCGATTCCTCCGTCTCTCTCAGAGAGCCCGGCAAGCTACAAGAGTGTCCCGCCTGCACGGCAGAGCCTGGCAAGCTACCTGTGGTGTATTCGATATGCCAAAACCAGTAACAACAAGTCTCACAAATGGAGACGTTACTGGTGCCCGCTCGAGCAAAGATGAGCAATGGGATGACAGTGATACAGTGACAGTGATATTTTCTAGTTATTATAATTTTTCAATATTTAATCCAACTAAGTAGTTTGGTTAAAAAAAAGACAACTGGATATTTACTATTCTCTAACTTATATCCTAAATGGAAAGTCTCTATTTTCATTAGGTTGCGTATTTCGTTAAATGTAATAGAGAAATGTTTGTGGAACTAGGTTATATCAAAAGTCACTTTCACATTTGATATTTTTATTAGTTCTATAAAATATTCTTGGAATGAAGTAGAATATGTAGACTATAAAGTAGAGTATGTTCTTGTAGTAAAGGAGTCAATAGAAATAGCATAGGGATTGGAGATGAACGCATACGTGTGCTCATTTGTGGCACTGCTGTTCCCCTGAGTATTTAGGGTATGGCCGGTGGTCTCTAAGAACTTGTCACATGGGCCTAAAGGCCACTGACACATCAGGGTCCTCTAAGCACTGCATCCTCTGGTTAAATCATCTGCCCCGGTTGGCTGAGTTTTCGCTGGCAATGGCCTTCACAACCTGCTTGGTAAGCTCCAACTCCCCAATATTGAGATTTCAAGAATGGAGCTTATCTATCAAAAATGCCAACACATTACAAGTCACTGTCACTGTCATCCCATTGTTCATCAGTTGCTCAAGCAGGCACCAGTAACGTCTTCATTCACCCCTGTCACGTGCTATTGTAGCTCAATGGCATCTGCTCGCTCCAGGAACACGAAGAGCATGTTGTTGTTACTGTTACTGTTTTTGGCTTATCAGATACGTCACAGGTAGCTTGCTAGGCTCTGCCGTGGACGAGATTACATGGCCCCAGGGGCAGTATAAGTAAAAAGTAAAATATTAAAGAAAGCCTTGTTAAGAAAATTAAACTTTCCATCTCAAATGAGTAATGATTCCTCCTCTGACAAGAATGTTTTTAAATAAATGCTAGATAGAAAGGATTCTCATATTCTGTTTATTTTATTTTCTAATTAAAACCTCGAATCATGGGTAGGGGATATAGTTCAAAGGATTAAAGCACCTGCTTTGCATGCTGGAGGCCCAGGTTAGATTTTTCCTTTTTTCCTAGTACCACATAGTCCCTCGAGCACTAAGTCAGGACTATCCCTAAGCATTGCCAGGTGTGACCCCAAATCCAAAACCTCAAACATAAAGGTTTTGTAAACCCTTTAGTATACAAAATTAAGTTTCCCCATTTAATATGGAACCATTTTTATTGGGTTAGTCAAAGAAGGAATAAAAAAATGATGATTTTTGCAAAGTAATTTACACCCAACAATCCCAGAGATAGATAATTCCTCTGGTAATAACTTTTGAATATTTGGTTGTGGTATTTCTGGTTTGCTAACACTTTTAATGGCTTTTAGGAGCAGAGAACTTGAAAAATCTTTAGTATATTAGCAGTTTCTCTGTCAACTGTGTTGTCAGACATAATTATATTAAATCAAGCAAAAGAACCATTGTTTTCTACCCTGACAAGAAGCAAAGAAAATGCTAAAAGACATTATCTCCAATGAAGCATTTTTTTAAACGAAGTTCCTTTGACTAGAACACATCTAATTTTAAATCTTAAAAAGAACTGCAGATAGGAGAATCTTTATATACTTTTGAGATATTTTTACTGGAAAAATACTGAGCTAATTTCTCTAAAAATAAAGGTCCTTTGTTAACACTCTTTGCAACATCTTACCTAGCAACAAGGTAAATTTATGTTACAAAATAATCAAACTTGTGCTCAGTTGGAATACAATATTGTGTACAGACAAAGCACTCAAATTCTTGATATTTAATTTGAATAAGTAAATTTCTATGAGGCTGTTTCATCATTTCTACACTGATATTAATCATATTTCACTATAAAGTTGAGGTTATTTAAGTATACATAAAATAGCACCCAGTCGACTGCTCTCATTTCTGTTACTTAGTTTTTTCAGGTGGTACTTGATATCAGAAAAGGAATGGGTAGCCTAGGCATAAGTTGTGAAAAGACACTATCACAAATTCCAAAAACAGAGTTTGCATTATACCCCATATCAGACTAATCAAATCTGTCTTGCTGTCTTAAATTCAGCCATTTTTGAAATATACACAGAAATCTGATAATTTCTCTTTTATTGAAGAATTTTGAGATTTTTTTCTTGGAGTCAGGGTGGGGGTATTTGGGCCATACCCAACATTGCTTAGTTTTTTTTGTTTGTTTGTTTGTTTTTTTGTCCCCTAGCTCCGTGCTCGGGGTTGGAATGATAGCACAGAGGATAGGGCGTTTGCCTTGCACACAGCCGACCTAGGTTTGATTCCTCCGCCCCTCTTGGAGAGCCCGGCAAGCTACCGAGAGTATCTCGCCCGGAAGGCAGAGCCTGACAAACTACCTGTGGCATATTTGATATGCCAAAAACAGTAACAACAAATCTCACAATGGAGACATTACTGGTGCCCGCTTGAGCAAATCGATGAGCAATGGGATGGCAGTGACAGAGATACAGCTCCGTGCTCAGAGATTGCTCCTGGTGGTACTTGAGGGAATATATGTGGTACCGAGAATCAAGCCACATGAAAGGAAAGCACCTGATCCCTTATATCATCTCCCTATCTCCAGAATATGTTTTGTCATCAATCAGAATTAAACTGATGCAGTGACTTTCAAGGCTTTAACACCTTCTAGTGAGACAAAGTAGCACATAGTGGTATTTTTGCCTCTAGCCCAGAGTCTGCAAATACAGAAAACAGCTGTTAATGATTTGTTGGAGAACTCAAGGGATGAGGAGATGCATCTCACTACAGTTCAGAAATTTCTATGTTCTGAAGACAAGAGAACTGGGATTAGAGGAAAAGTGTATTTCTAGTTATACACACAACTGGATCAGAACTGGTCTTATGGGCTGCAGTGATAATATAATCAGTAGGGTGTTTGCCTTGCAAGTGGCCAACCTGAGCTCAATCCACAGCAGCGCATATGGTCCCTTGAGCCCACCAGAAGTGATCCGTGAGTGCAAAGTCCTGAGCATAGCCAGGTGTGGTCCACAAACAAACAAAAAGAACTGATTTTTAGCTGGAATCTGCCACTGGACAGGGAGAGAGGGGGATAGGCCAAGGAACGGAACACTATGAAGAGCAATGGAGAAAAGCACCTACCACAGAGGCAGGGTGGCGGGCAGGCAGGAAACTGAGGAAGTTAGCTGAAGGAAAGTAGATAAAGAACAAAGGAAGTGGCTCAAAAAAACAAACCAAACTAAAACTAACCAATCAACCAACCAACCAACCTACCAACACCAACACAATTGGTGTTGGAACACTGTACACCTGATGAACTCTGTAATTTTGTAATCCATGGTTATTCAATGAATGTATATATTTTTAAAAAGCGATAGCGCAGCAGGTAGGGCATTTGCCTTGCATGCGGCCGACCCGGGTTTGATTCCTCCTCCCCTCTCGGAGAGCCCTGCAAGCTACCGAGAGTATCTCACCTGCACGGCAGAGCCTGGCAAGTTACACGAGTATTGAATACCCGTGGCGTATTCAATATGCCAAAAACAGTAACAAGTATCACAATGGAGATGTTATTGGTGCCTGCTCCAGCAAATCGATGAGCAACAGGATGACAGTGGCAGTGATACAGTGATTTTTAAAAAGCACCCCTGGATATTATGAAATGAGTATGTATGAATTATGTAACCAAATGTTCCAGGATAATTTGAAAAATTGGACAAAAATGTCAAATGCACCTAACACATCAATGAAAAAAAATAAAAGAGGTGTACCTCAGGCACCTCAGGCTTAATTTTAATGTTAGAACCGAAATTATAGAATGAGACAACATAATAATGGATATACTTACTGAAAGACTAGAAACTGGCCAATGAAACTATCAATGAAATTGAAAACAGAATCATTGACATTATTCTGGATGGAATGTACATACATAGCACTGTAGCACTGTGTCCCGTTGTTCATAGATTTGCTCGAACGGGCACCAGTAACACCTCTATTGGGAGATTTTTTTACTGTTTTTGGCATTTTTAATACGCCACAGGTAGCCTGCCAGGTTCTGCCATGCAGGCAGGATACTCTTAGTAGCTTGCCAGCCTCTCCGAGAGGGAGAGAGGGACGGAAGAATGGAACCCAGGTCAGGCGCATGCAAGGCAAACGCCCTACCCGCTGTGCTATCGTTCCAGTCCATGGAATGTACATATAAAGAGTAAATATACACACATACAAACAAGATCTGGTAAACTGCTGATTATGTATAATAAATTAACATGTGAAAGAAAAAGATTAAAGCAGAAAAATAAATAATACATTTTATAAAATCTGCTCTGAGTAAAATTTCTTACAGATACTGATCAAAAACAAACAAACAAAGATAACTGAAAACTCCAAGCAGGATAAATACCAAAGTTTAAGATATGGTCAAAGAATTATTATTAAGGAATTAGTATATATCCTCATTTTCTAAATATTCTATATATCCTCATTTTCTAATTTCTAAATAAAGACTTTCATCAATTCACTGTCACACTGTGACTGTCATCCTGTTGCTCATTGATTTGTTCGAGCGGGCACCAGTTAACATATATCATTGTGAGACTTGTTTATACTGTTTTTGGCATATCCAATGCGCCATGGTTAGCTTGCCAGGCTCTGCCGTGTGGGCGGGATACTCTTGGTAGCTTGCCGGGCTCTCCAAGAGGGGCGGAAGAATCGAACATGGGTTGGCCATGTGAAAGGCAAAAGCCCAACTGCTGTGCTATGGCTCCAGCCCTTTCACCAATTAAAAAAATTAAACTTTAAGACAGAGTTGTATAATTATGAAATGCATGGTCTGAGATAGTAGAGCAGGTAAGGAGTTTGCCTTGCACACCACCCACCCATGTTCAGTCGCTGCCACCCCCTCTGTATGGTCTCTCAAAACTAATTTATGAGTGCAGAGCCAGAACCACAATACTATTCAGGTCGTACCCTGAGTACAAGCAAGTGTGTCCTGAAAACAAATTTTAAAAAATATAAACCTAAAAAATATTATGAAATGGAATATATTGAAGATTATATTATGGTAACTATGCTTATAGTATTTCTAATATCAAATTGCTAAAAATAATTTTATATGTCCCTTGAGACATTGGTTAAATAATTCCTGGCATATCCACACAATTGAATTTTATGCAATTGATAAATACAATAAATCCATTAACTAGTAACTCTAAGATAGGTTGTTTTGTTATTGTCTGTCCTTTTTTTTTTTTTTTTTTTTTTGCCATACCCCACGGTGCTCAGGAAACCATATGTGGTACCAGAGATCAAATCCAGGCTGACCACCTTTGAGGTAAATACCTTACCGGCTGAACTACTCTTCTGGCCCCTCCAAAATATGGTATTTTTTTTTTTAAGAAAAGAAGAAATCTGTATGTTTGTTTTTACCTGCCATCATTTGTATTACATGCCCCCATCCATGACACAAGCACCTATGCATTTCTACATGTCACTGCTTGATTTTACCTGGAGTAATGTGTCACTGTAAAGAATGCTATATCACTATCCCTACTGCCACTGAAAACAAACAACCCCAGAATTTTCTTGTGTTGCTTGCTCATTGGGTTTGAATGATACTTCCACTTAAACATCTTCCTGGAAGTGATTACAATGCTCAGTGACTGAAACACCTTTCAGCGAGGAATGACGCTAATGGTCAGTGAATGAGAAACGATGCCCTGTGACTACAGAGCACCTCTCATGCAGGATCGCTGTGATGTGACTTTGAGGTCCAGCGGATACTACAGTTCCTTTGATTAATCCAAAAGGAATGACTTTGATTTTTTCAAAGGCAGAGTGAAAGAATCCGGGTTTCATGCAGGTACCCAGCAGGTGGAAGCCGACGGAAACCTGACATTATATCCCTAGCAGCACAATAAAACCCCATGTCTCGTGTGTCTGATCAGTCTCAGCGGATTGTGCATGTACGTCACACTAGACACTTTCATGTCAGCAGCCTAAAAATGCTAAACAAACAGTTCTGAGAGAGCTGAAAGTGAAAAGAGTTTTTTTTTTTTTAAAAAAATCCTTGCTGCAAGGCTTCTTGCTGTGATGAGTTCTCAGAAGGATAATTCAAAGTAAACACATTGACAATGAAGGAGGAATAAAGAGAGAGTTCTGGTTTACTGTACGTTTTTCTCTGAAGTCCTGAATTTAGGTCTAAAGACCTAAATTGTTGAGTATAATTTATCTTGATAATGTTCTGAATATACTATCACTCAGATACGAAGATAAGGAGCACGCATTGGACTGCATAAAAGCTACTGAAAACAAAGTAAGATAATAAGTTCTGTCCTTTGGAGGAATATAGAACTCTTGATGTTTTGAACTGTAAGTATGGAGTTTTGACTCTCAGTTTTACAAGTTCATAATTCTGGTCCACAATGAGGAGGAAATGATACAATCAAATACAGGTAGCTAGATAGCTGGTGAGTCCAGATAAGAACTGAGCCCTAGTACTGATCTCTCCCTTGTGAGGCCTTTGCTATGATTGATATCTTTCATTAGGTTAAGAATGGGTAGGAAGATCCAAAGCAGCTGCACACGACACGGCCGGCCCTCTGCTCCTTAAAGACTATGATCCAGGAGGTCTACTAACACATTTTGGCACCCAGAGACTTATAGAAATGCGTCTAGATGTGAGCTGAGCTTAAACAACAGAAATCCAAAACCTATAATCTTCATTCTCAGCAATGGAAAACAAACTATCAATGAAACCTTTTCAGCAGGTTTGATTGTTGGGGGAAAATTCCAAATAATAATAATCAGTTCTCTGTTGAAATATTGAATGTGTTCAAAGTATAGAAAGAATAAAGAAAGGGAAGATCGTTGGCCACTCAGGTGCGGGGCTTGGGGTGTGGGAGGGAGGTACAATGGGGTTCTTGGTGGGGGAACAGGTGCACTGGTGAAGGGATGGCGGTTTAATCATTATATGACTGAGACTTTAAAAAAGAATGGGTAGGAAGAATATTTTTAGTTATAATTTTATACATTTCCCATTACTCAAATGTCTGCGACCAAATTATTAGTCACTGTCATCCCGTTGTTCATCGATTCTTTCGAGCGGGCACCAGTAATGTCTCTCAATGTGAGACTTATTGTTACTGTTTTTGGCATATCCAATACGCCACGGGTAGCCTGCCAGGCTCTGCTGTGCGGGCGCAATACTTTCGGTCACTTGCCGGGCTCTCTGAGAGGGGCGGAGGAATCGAACACGGGTTGGCTGCGTGAAAGGCGAATACACTACCGCTGTGCTATCGCTCCAATTACTCTGCCTGTTATTATGAGATTAATCATTTTGACTATGTAGTAGTTTGCTCTAATGGGTCTACAAAGGCGAAACGTGTGACCATTTTCACATAAATAGGGAAAAAATGAGTAAACTTGATTGGCGAATTTAACTAGAGATGAATGGGGAAGAGATTATATTGTTCCAAGTGAAGTTGGCACTTGTGAACAAAGAACACTAGGTAAAAGGACAGGCAGGCCTATATTAATAGCTATTGTACTATTAAATGGTCCTATTCATGTACATTTTGCGTTTGATTCATTTGTTATTGAGGAGTTATGACTTAATTCGGAGAATTTTCTGTTATGAACTAAAAAAAGGGAAAACTGCATATTGAAAGCATCTTCTCAGGACCAATAAAAACGTAGACACATGAAATGATTCTATAAATATAACTGTTTATCTATTTTTCTATTTGTGCCATGTTTCGTTATAAATCCATAAGACAGATTATTTGATTTTACATGAATTATTAATGTTCTTTAAGTTTTCCATCAGGTTGGTAAAATAACTCATACATACGCATCTATCTAAATCAGTTGTTATATACTTGACCACCTCCCATCAAATTTTATCACAATTTACACAGATATTTCATTTATTATTTCTGCTTCGCTTTCATGTGTGGCTAGTCCTTCCATCAATATAGGCGAATCCAAATATCACTTCATCTGAATACCTGCTTCAAATTCAATTCCCTTCAAAAAAATCTTATCTTGGCAACTGAAAATAAACCGTTACTCTTCTTTTCCTAAGTTCTCATAACATCACTGTCACTATCACTGTCATCCCACTGCTCATCGATTTGCTCGTGCGGGCACTAGTAACATCTCCATTGTGAGACTTGGTGTTTCTGTTTTTGGCATATCGAATACGCCTCGGGTAGCTTGCCAGGCTCTGCCATGTGGGTGAGATACTCTTGGTAGCTTGCCGGGCTCTCCTAGAGGGGCAGAGGAATCCAACCTGGGTCAGCCGAGTGTAAGGCAAACACCCTGCTGCTGTGCTATCGCTCCAGCCCTTCATAACATAATTAATTTTATTTCATACTACATAAATGTGAAATTATGACTTTAATGAATACAACTTGAGTCATGGTCTCTTTTTCTATTTCTCCTTGACTTTTGTATATTACCTTGTAGCTGATAGCTTTATATAAATATTAGTAAGTGAGGGAGTAAAGGGATGAACATTATCAGTTCAAAATGTCTTCAATAACCTGATTACATACTGTTTATATTATTGACACCTTTTAGATATAAGCATCTTTTGTTCAACTTAAAACCAGTTTTGCATCCAGTATCATTTTCTTATTTCTTTCTGTGTGTTATAACTAAAATCTGAGAGATTTACAGGTAACAATCAATAGATAATAGTCTCAAATGAAGTAATCATTTAGTCTGTCAGAAAACAAAAGGGGAACTTTAAAAAAATAAGAATATACTTTCTCGAAATGCCAACAATATAACAGAAAAAAACATGGATATGAATTAACAAAAGGTTACAAATAATAAAGATTTTATGTAAGCTGACTGTAGGAATACTATTCTTTCCTTGAATTAAAATTCAAAAAATTCATAAAGTTAAATAATACATTTTTAACTTATAAAATTCATCAGCATGAATTACCAACAAAAGCTGCAGCAAATGTTATTCTGAGCCTTGAGGATGTATATAGAATGCTAATGTTTCTCTCCTGATCTTAATATTTTCAGAATGACATAAGAAACATTTAAGAGTAAATCTATTTTGCATACACTCCAAAATGTTGATGCTCCTGTTCATTTCATGTCTTTATACCCCACCATTTTGTACAAAGTAGTACATAAAATAATTCTAAAATTCATACAGTAAAGTACATTTCTATTTGGTTAGTAATATAGAATTTTTGTTTCAAAACTGAGTTCACTTGTTGATAAGCAATTGGTACTTGACTTTGGTTTCTTCCTTAATTATGTCCATCTTGAGTCTTTGCTTTTCTTAACTACTTTTCAGCTCTGAGTTTTAATTTTTTTCCTCCTGAGTGGAAGTGTGGCTTAAATAAATGGTCTCAAAGGGGGAACAAAGGTGTTGTTTAGATAAAACCCAATAATTTTGCAAAAGGGAGAGTCAGTATTGGAAGCCAAGTTCAACACTCTCTTAACTTAAAGCCAAGTGAGTATCACAGCATCTCACCAATTTAGCTTGCATTCATCCGGAATAGAATATGACCATTTTCCCTAATAAAATCAGCATGCAAATTTCTAGCATTCAACTTCTGAAAAGCTGTATTTAAAACTACTGTGTGGGAGAGCAGAACAATATGTGAAGGAGAGATTATGCTAGACTCGACAAGTTTTCAATTCTGACACGTATAGTCTTTATTTGAGCAAAGGAAAAATTTTATATAGCCAATCCTTTTTTTATACTTTTGAAAAAGCAGGACAATAAAAGCTGTAGACATATATTTGCAGTCACTTTAAACTTCAATGTATATTTTACTTGTAGTCCAGTTCTAGATGCGCCAGTCAAGATAGGTAAAGATATTTTTATGTAGAACTGATAAAATAGTGGTTTGTATGTAATTTTTAGCTAGTCATGGAAATGATGATATAATTTATACATACTTTTAGCTGAATGTTAAATTAAAACCATGTTATAATTAGTGAATAATATAGAGATTAATGGGCTGAAGCAATAGCACAGCGGGTAAGGTGTTTGCCTTGCACGCATCTGACCAGGGTTCAATTCCTCCACCCCTCTAAGAGCACGCAGCAAGCTACCAAGAGTATCTCACCCACAAGGCAGAGCCTGGCAAGCTACCCATGGGCATATTTGATATGCCAAAAACAGTAACAAGTCTCACAATGGAGATGTTACTGGTGCCCACTTGAGCAAATCGATGAGCAACGGGATGACAGTGATACAGTGATAGAGATTAATAAACAGTCCTTACAGTCAATGAGTTTGGTGAGTCATAAGTGTGAGCAATAAAATCTTTTGGGGCAAACTCAGAATCAAGAAGAGTTCTTAGAAATTGTATTTGACCCTTGAAAAATGTGCAGGCACTTAGTAGTTAGAGAATGAAACAGAGGGACAGGGAAGAGAAAGAAGGTGAGGAAATAAATATTTTAATAGTACAGTAGTCATAGAGTTATTTGAACAAATGGAATCAGAATTCAAATATTCCATTAGTGAGATCAACTGACCAAAAAAACTGGTCAAAAAGCATGAATTCTAGGCACAACACCTTGATGCACTGTGCTCTATACAAGCCAATACATTTAGGGAAAGATAATTCTGACCTTTCTAAATGCTTAGGTGGAATCTCAAAAAAGTTTTGCTTATGTTTCCCTTTCCATTTTGTTTTCTGGTGGAGGTACTTACTCTCCAATTGGAGAGTGCTACCACTAGGTGGAGTGAGGGTGACTTGGTTCAATAAACATCCGTTGGTGTAACAAGGAAGAGAGGCATCTCAAAATTCTAATTTCTATTTCTTTTCATGTTTTTAAATGAAGGGATAATAAACATGGCTCATATTATCATATAGTATATTTAATAAATATGGTTTATGTTTGGATATAATACCATGCTAAATATAGTTCATATCAGATTTACAATAGGATAGCTGGATTAACTTACATTGTCTGAGTAACAGAAAGTAAAGTAAAACAAGTGGGTCTGTTGTTTTCTTTGTTTAAAAATAAGATATAAGACTTTAATGCTAATTCTACATAGTTGGATGAGCAGGGAGGAAAAATACCTATCACTTTCTTCATTTCTATGATTTTTTAATATTTTTCCTATATAAAATTTAAATAATTGTGCCCATTCAACATGTGCATATTGCAAGCTGGTTAGAAGAATTTCACATAGATAATTGATTACTTGGGGCTGGAGCAATAGCACAGCGGGTAGGGCCTTTGCCTTGCACGCGGCCGACCCGGGTTCGATTCCCAGCATCCCATATGGTCCCCTGAGCACCGCCAGGGGTAATTCCTGAGTGCAGAGCCAGGGGATTCCCTGTGCATTGCCGGGGATGACCCAAAAAAGCAAAAAAAAAAAAAAAAAAAAAAAAAAAAGAAAGAAAATTGATTACCAATTTCTTTTTTTTTTTTTAGGAGTTATCCTTTATTTATCCTTTTTTTAAAAAATTCTTTATTGAGTCACCATGTGGAAAGTTACAAAGTTTTCAGGTTTAAATCTCAGTTATACAATGCTCGAATACCCATCCCTTCACCAGTGCTCATATTCCACCACCAAGAATCCCAGTATAGCTCCACCCCAATTACCAATTTCTTATAACAAGCCTGACATTTAGATGACATTGAATATATGTTTCACTTTCTAAGAATTGATGGAGATATATTACCTAGGTGCCCTTCCCTCCACTTAACACTGGTTAACTAATACATTGAAAAAGACTTGCCTGGTTCTCCGATTACTAATGGCAAAAAAAACCCCACAAAAACTGCATTTTCATACGAGTTAACTGTTTGCAAGCTTTCTGGGCTTCAAACTATTTCATCAATCTGAGTTTCTCTGAGTTTTTCTGATCTCCTTTCCCAATTTACCTTCCATGCTCTGAGGAATCCAACAGAGAAAAATATTAGATGATTTCTTTAGGAAGAGCACTCCCTTCAATAGAAAGGCATTCTTCTGAGTTCCAAAATAAGAGGAAAAACTTGACTTATTCATGTAGGAATGATATGCTTATCAGATTGATTAATTTACCTATGAGGTGGTTTATAAATGTAAATTTAAGCATCTTCTCTCCTGCCCTTCCCTTCTCTTTTAATATGAGTGATCTCTCTCCCACCAATTTATACACTGATGCCCAAACACTGCTAGAGTGTATGAGACAATATTAGTACACTTTTAGACAATATTTAGAGGCAAGTCCTTTGAAGATGTAATTAAGCTAAAATTAGCCTTTGGGGTTAAACTATAAACATGACTGGTTATACTACATAAAGAGGAGGTTGGGAAGTGCATATAATGCCTGTAATTCACCTTGCACCTATGGGTTGCAGAAAAGCGAACATGTGAAGAAGCAACAAGACAGTGTCAATCAAGCATTGAGGAAGTCTCAGAGGAAGCCAGCCTTGCTGCCACCCTTGTCATGGACCTGGATTGATAGCACAGCGGGTAGGGCCTTTGCCATGCACGCAGCCGACCAGAGTTCGATTTCTCCATCCCTCTTGGAGTGCCCGGCAAGCTACCGAGAGTATCCCGCCTACATGGAAGAGCCTGGCAAGCTCCCCATGGCATATTCAATATGCCAAAAACAGTAACAACAAGTCTCACAATGGAGACATTACTGGTGCCCACTCGAGCAAATCGATTAACAACGGGATGACAGTGATATAATGTGACACTGATACCGTGAGAAAATTAAATTCTATTCTTGAACTACCTAGTAAGGGGTATTTTGTCATGGCATACATTTTAAGCAATATTCAGTGATCTGAGAGATGAATATTCTGCTTTGAATATAGAATCTTTTCTCTTCCCTTTGAGCTGATATGTTCAGAGTATTTGAGTGTCAGGAACAGAGAGCATAGGATTCTGAAAAGCCACAGAAAATGAAGGAGATTGAAAAGGAATTGTCTTACATTGTGGATAAATAAAAAAGTATGAAATGGTGTAGCTTACAAGAGTTAAGGAATATTACGCATGTGTTTTTTTAAAAATCTGTTTTGAAGGTCTTATTTCCTAAGATCCTACAGAATTGACATAAAAAGAGCTGTTTTGAGATTATGTTTTAATCCATATCATTGCTTCAAAATCAAACAATGGTTAAAGTTTTAAATGTACATCTATGTACTAAAAAACTGTATCTGAAACACAAAAAATAAAAAAGATACATGCATACCTACATTCATTGCTGTGTTAAGTACAACAGTCATGATATGGATAAAATAACTAATGATATTTTTCTAATGTCTAATTATAGGGAATAGATAAAGGAATATATACACAAAGAAATGTTATACAATGGTAAGAAAAGACAAAATGTTGAAGTATACTATAATGGAGGGCATCATGTTAATTGACATCAGTTCCATGAACAAGGATATTTGGGTGATCTCGCTTATATGTGGTATATGAGGAAACAAACAAGAAAACAATACTGCATAATAACAAATCTTTGGCCTTTGAATGTAAGAATGCAGATTAATAAGCAGTGGGAAGACCAGTCATTAGGGGAGGAAGAGTCGGTCTAGAAGTGACATGAGGGCAGGAGTGGAGGGTCTTGGGCACTTTCCTGGTGTTGAAACTGTGGTAACTTTGTATATAAAAACCATAAAGTAACACTACTATAATCTTGTTACCTAAATTATAATTGTTTTTAATTTGAACGTATATAAAAAGAATATATTTAAGTGACAGTAATTAATTTCTTTAAAATAGTTAAGCATCACTTGTCAGGGGTATGTTCGAAAAAAAGCAGCAGTTAAAAAATTTCATCTTTGTGCAAATGTGCCACATGGTATAGCTGATGCAACACACATTTATAAATATATATATCACTGTCATTCCATTGATCATCGATTTCCTCGAGCGGGTACAGTAGCATCTCCATTTGTCCTAGCCCTGAGATTTTAGCAGCCTCTCTTTACTCGTTCTTCTCAGTGGTGCCACATTGGAAGCTCTTGCAGGGTAAGCACAACATAGATACAGCCCCATTGATGACCAAAATGTCAAAAATTTATTTTAATTATAACACAAGTAATAAATTACCCAGTAACAAATAAACAAATAGAAATGTTTCATTAAAGTTGTGGTTGGCATAAAGCTTTGTTTTTTAGAAATTTCCATGTGCATCAAAAATATTTAGAAAGAAGGAAGACAAGTTATATGTTTTTCAAAAATATTTTTAAAGTAACTACATTTTAGAAGAAAAATAACAGCTACAATGTCTCTTTCATATAACACAACTTTATATTAATGTTTGGATTCTAACCAATTCTAATTCCAACTCAACTCTTCTAAAAATACTCTTCTTAAACCCAACAGGTAAATATCTCCCATGAGAGATGAATAAAAATACAAATGTGCTAACTTCAGTGAAAAAATATTGAAAGTTTGGTGCAGAGCTATAAAAGAGCAGGTAGGGTGCTCGCCTTGCATGAGGTTATCCTGAGTTTGATCCCCAGCACCTCATATGATCCCCCAATCCCAGCAGGAGTGACTCTGAGTGCAGAGCCGGGAGTAAGTCCTGAGCCTTGCCTAGGGTGACACCACCAAAACAAAAGATATAGTAAATTATAAAACCGAATACATGTGCAAGGAATAATCATTGATACCTATAATTTGATAAATGAGCTATTAAAATATAATTTTTATCCCTTATACTATCAGAGTGAATATAAAACAATAATAAATTCTGAATATAAAACAAAAATAAAACAATAATAAATATTAAATTCTAATTTCTATCCATCTCTTTATACTCTCAGAGTGAATATAAAATAATAATAAATTTTGGGCAATTGTATGAGATTATTGTAATGAATCCTTATCATCTTTTCCTGGAGAGTACATGTTCCTTATCAATACTGCTATTATTTGTGACTTTCATTAAGTTTACTCTCTTACCAAACATATCTCTTGTCAAGGAGACTGGTTATGAGTTACCTCGGTTAAGGCCAGGTCATCTTTCATGGTTATGTCTCAATGTCTTGTTCAAATCTCACCCTGTCATCCTTCACCTCCAAAACAACTGATGTGTTTTGCTTTCAAAACAAAGTAAAAATTGTTTACTTTCAAAACAACTATTGTTTTGATATTAGATGATGTCAAAACAACATCTAATATCCAAATCCACGTTGTCTATGAATGAGTCCCCATTCTATATTGAAACACTTTCGCATGTTGAGAAGTGGCCATTCTCTTCTTTGTTTTTCAAGGGCATTTTAATCTGAATATTAATTTTTGTACATGATCCATCACAGAGTTCCCTCTCCCTCCAGTGGTTTATTAACCCAAGCAGTTGCTGTTGGCTCACCTCTGTGTAGTCAAATTTGACTGTGGTAAGTGACACTGGTCTTCATCAAGTCTCCTCTAACCAAATGGCACACACAGTTTTGATTAATACATATATGTTATGTGTTATATACGGTCATCACTATTCCTGCTAGCACATCTCTTCTACTCATACCTCACATAGCACTGGATTTGTGCTTCACCTAAAAGAGTAATTGAAAACACTTGAGGAGGGGCCAGAGAGATATCAGAGAAAAAGATGCAGGCCTTGCACATGGCTAGCTCAGGTGTGATACCACATATGTTCCCAGGGCTTGCAACAGGACTGTTCCCTGAGAACAGAGCCAAGAGTAAGCACTGAGCACAATGGGGTAGGTTCAGAACCCAAAAGGGAAAAAAGAGTCCCAGGGAGGGAGGGAGGGGGAATATGTTTGAAGATTTTGAAATTGAAGCATAGTTTTAACTGTTCATTTTTTGTTTTTCTGGTTTTGGTTTTGGCCACACCTGGCGGTGCTCAGAGCTTCTGCCTGGCTCTGCACTCAGGGATCACACGTGGTGGGCTCAGAGGACCATATGGAATGCCAGGTATCAAACGCAGGTCAGACACATGTAAGGTAAACCCCTCACCCACTGTGCTATCGCTCTCGTTTCACCTTCAGTGGCTTACAACTTCTTATTATTTCATAAGACAATTTACAAAAAAGAAATCCATTCAAATTGGTCAGAGATTTATTTTTAAAAAAGAATAATAAGATGGCCGGAGCAACGGGACAGTGGGTAAGGCACCACATAGCTACCCGTGGACTCACCATTTCCACTGAGACTATTGTTACAATAAGCACAGGCACTCAGGAACTTATCATCAAGAAGTGACAAAGTAAAGTAAGGACAGAAACTGAATAAATAAATTCAGAATAGATTTTACTTGAAAGAAGGTAGAGAAACTTGCAGATCATGGGAGGGATCTCCTTAAGTAGGAGTCCAGAGACTGACAAAAAACTCAAATTTTAACAAAAGTGGGCATGGGGAGCATTTTCCATTGCATGGAACTCAGACAGACCAGTCAATGGGGGTTACAACGCTAAAATGTTTATCTTCTGGTGCCAGGCCATCATCGATGTTACTCAAGTTATCAGGGACATCCTGGGCTGCCCCTGTGACAGTCTACACTTGCAATCCTTCCGTTAACACCACTTTCTTCACTGTGTCCCTCCAATTTCCCTTTCCCCCATTTCTACCTCAGAGTCAGCTAGAATGGATATTAAGGGTCCCGGGAATGACCAAGAAGGTCTGCCAGTGGTTATGTATTTTTAAAAGACATCCTTGAATCTTAACTCTGAAGAAAGAACAAATCCTTTTACATTTAATTTGTGATTTGGCCCTTAAGCTTAACTTTTCATAAAGGCTCTATTCCAATTCAATACTATTTAAATTCTCAAAGATAAAAAACCAGATTCTATTCATTTTAAAAGATATTCAAAGACTATTTTCAAAATCTACACATAAAAATGAGATTTTTTTAAAAAGACCTCAATGAATAACATATTTTAAAATGACTCAGGCACAGTTTCTTAAATGGGAGTGTTAGAATAGAACAAGATGTAGAAACTTACAAGTGAGAGATGGTTATAAACAGTAGATATAGGAAATGTCACCTCTATTTTCTAGCCAATATTTAGAACTTATAAGGTAAGAATATTTGATGGTGCAGTAGAATTTTTAAATTGGCCGGCAATCAAAAAGATAATACCAACCACATATGAAAGTAGGTAGCAACAAATTTGACTATGAGGAATGTCAAATGTAGATGGGATTGGTATCAAAAATATTACATACTGCACATTTATTCCCTTCAAAAATATTCTCAATGTGAACCAACAAGATACACTTGACTTTTATTTTGTTGTTGTTTGGTTAGTTTGTTTTTGAGTTATGACTGGCTGTGCTAGGGGGACCATAAGCAGTGCTGGGACTCAAACCAGAATCAGTCACATGCAATGCAAGTTCCTAAATCCTATGCTATCTTTTTGTACGACTTGAGTGTTTTATAACACTCCTTTCAATTCTATTTTGCTTTCTGTGATAATCTGGCAATCTTAAACACTAATACCAACTAGGACATCATTAAAATTTTGGTGTTTTTTTTTTTTTTTTTTTGCTTTTTGGGTCACACTTGGCTCTGCACAGGGGTTACTCCTGGCTCTGCACTCAGGAATTATCCCTGGCGGTGCTCAGGGGACCATATGGGATGCTGGGAATCGAACCCGGGTCGGTCGCGTGCAAGGCAAACGCCCTACCCGCTGTGCTATCGCTCCAGCCCCTTTGGTTTTCTTTTTTGAGCACATTTTCAAAGACAAGTGTCTACTTTTGTGATATAGAAAACAGTTTGTATGTGAATGAGTTGAGTCTTAAGAAACATAATTACCTGCTGAATAATTTCTGCCTTATGAATAGAGGGGCACTGCTCATAAGATTTTTGGGAAATGATAAAACTAAGAAGACATGAAGGCCACATCTCTTTCAGATGCAAACACCAAGTTCTATGGAGATGGAGAAGATAAGACATCACCCAGATATAGAAATTAAGGGAATACCCCCTCTACACAAAAGGAAGAATATAAAATGTCATTTTATAATGCAAAGTTTTCCCCTTTCCAATGCCCTAGTAACAGATTTAGACAGCTAGAGGCAGGTTGGAAGAAGTCCACATAAAATCAGTTTTGTAAAGGCATGTGGAGCTCATTCTTTATTCTGCAGATTGGCCTGCATCTCAAACCTGTGATTTCTACTTTTAACCTTCCCTTCCGCCCATGCCCCAGAGTCAGTGTTCCCTCTTGAAATCCCTCTCTTTCCTCTCTCTTTGTCTCTCCCTCTGCCTCTGTCTCTCACTCACTCCCTCTCTCCCCTCTAATTTCTCTAAGCACGTTTCTTTAAATAAAACTGTTTTACTTCAAAAAAGTAAAGGAATATATGACTATAAAGGGATCCTTGGGATCTCTGTTTTTGTTTGGTAAGATGTACAGTTACTAGAAATCTAAGGAAAGGTAATTAAAAACATTTTACTTGATGTTAGTTATCTAAATATATAATAATGAATTACTGTCCTTATCTATCAGTTGCTATGAAGTGGAAAGCATAAACTCTTCTTTAAAAGCCAATATGTGATTCTTTATGAAAATGTCAGGGAACATAGGAAAAAATGAAAAAAAAAAAAGAAAAGGCCTAGTATGAAATAAAATGCTGTTTTAATATCATATTTCAATTTAATTCTGTATATTTCCCAATACCTACATAAAACATGCTCAATCACTGCTAGTCTTGGAATCATGCAACACATCTAAATAATTAACATTCACATTCCTTAGATGTGTTTAGTATTCAGTGGGATTATTTGTAATAGGGAAGAAACCTAGTGTGAAGTATGTATAATGAATAATATTATATATAAAATTAATATATAATATATAATATAATATATATATCACTGTCATCCTGTTACTCATCGATTTGCTTGAGAATGCACCAGTAACGTTTCCATTGTGAGACTTGTTGTTACTGTTTTTGACATATCAAATACAGCATGGGTAGCTTGCCAGGCTCTACCTTGTGGGCAGGATACTCTCAGTAGCTTGCCAGGCTCTCCGAGAGGGGTGGAGGAATTGAACCTGGGTCTGCCACGTTCAAGGCAAACGCCTTACCCCTGTACTATCACTCCAGTCTAGTGTGAAGTATATGAAATTTAATAGTTTAAGCGATTCTATTTGAACAGCACTGTTCCTTTGTTATACTCCCTTTCCTTATAAAGTTTTAGAAAATACTCTTAGGTAAGCACCAGAAAAATCATAAGGGACTGATAATTCTTGCATTTGAAAATAATGCTCAAAAACTAAAAGTTTCACTGCTGTTCAAGGAACTCCATAGGGCTCAGACAGACTGGCATTGGTAAAGTGTTCTCCAAAAGAAGGCAGATTATGTTCCTTATTAATCTCTTAAGGGCTTCTAAATGTCAACCAACAACGCTATTGTTTTCTTTTAAATTCTTTATCTTTGAATATCCAATATTTGCTGCCAACAGTTTTCTTGGTTCTGTACTTTGTTGCAAATTTTGACGAGAATAGAAAGATAATCCAAATGGTTCAGCATCTTCATTACAAAAAAAAGATATACTAATCAAATTAATCACATAGATAAGATTACGAACATTCAATTTTTCAAAAATCCAAAATGTTTTCAAGTACCTAATTAGAAGTGAAATGTTCATTGATGGTAATTAGGAATTAATGACATTTAAATTGACAATATAATTTTATTGCTTAATTGAATATTTATTCTTTAACCTATATTGTAAGTAAAAATGACACTGCATATTAGAGTAAGGAAGACAATCATGCAGTAATAGAGAATTGAAATTAATACTAATGTTCACTGATTTAATAAGGGTTGAGATATTGCTTTGCTTTTAATATTTTCACTTACAGCACTTAAAAGTGGCATTAAATATACTGAAAGAAAAATTGAGATAAACTTGAGATTCCAGCAATAAAAAAAAGGTAAAAAAATCATATTTTTTTAAGTCTGAGTCTTACAGATTCTTGCAGCTTGCATATGTACAATTTTTACTTAAGTAGCCCTCTATGTATAAAAAACTGAGAAGCAGTTTAGAAAAATCCTTATTTATAATAAAGATGTTAGTGTTTATTCTTAAAGAGAAATTTCATATTGACCTTTTCAGCCCCTTCTTTGGCACTTCAGTGGCACCAAGCATATGACCATTCTTTGTGTGCTCATATCCAACCTTGTTCTAATTATCTAATATCTAATTATCTAATACTTCATCCAAAGGATAAAGTTTCATATAAAACAGATAGAATAAAATCAGAGTCATTTCTGGTTTTTTTCCTTTTGAGAGGGCTTGGGGCCTAAGAGAATATAAGATAAAAACAATCGCATTGTGGAAAAATAACAAGTAGCTTTATGAAGCTAGCAGACAGATGTAGGTCAGATGCGTATGTGCTTTTCCTCCAAAAACATGATATAGGACATAAAAACCCGCTAAACAAGCAATTGCTTTGAGGGTCACTGAATAGCATTCAGGAATACAGGAGATTTATCTGGTCATGTGGAAAAAAACTAAAACTTCTAAGTGGTTATTTAAAGGTACAATAAACAATATTCTTTACCAATGTGGAAGAGTGAAGAGAAAAGAAATAAATTTAGCAGTGGTGAGTTATACTGCTCCTCTTTTCCCCCTCACTGAAATCAGAAAATATGAAAGTAATTGTATCACGTATTCTTTGGTCCAGAAGAATGAAACTATCACAATTCAGATAAAATAGAGTATGATCTTGTCAATGACCGGAATGATTCATATGTCAAGGGTCAGTGATATACAGGTGCTGTAAGAGGAACCATCAAGTCAATTTATGAGAGATTAAAGGTCTGTTTCCTGACTCTACAAAGCAGCATGCTAAAAAGATCAATGCAGGAGACAATTGAAACTACTCATGTTTTAGAACACAAATACATAAAGTCAGAATGAAAATGAGAACGCTAATCAAGCAGAAAACACTCTTCATGTACTATTTTTTCTCCTTCCAGTTCAATACTCGATCCAGGAGATATGTATATTAGACAATAAGAAATGTCTTAATGTTCACCATAGGAAGCCAAATAAATCCCTAAATCATTTTCCTAGGTTCACTGACTGCTGTGTCATTTCTACAAGTCAGCAATGATCAAAACCTCACAAAGGTAATTTTAGTAATAACAAGTGCTTGCTGACATGGACTAATTCTACCAGAAATGTAATCCAGAAAAAGCACAGTATCATTCTCACCTCCTAAACATTAAAGTGGGATTAGGAACACAGGGAAGGATACAATTAAATTGATAGCCAAGAGTTACATGTATTTAGTTGTCTCATGATAAGACTGATCTTTAAGTGTTTTGATATCACAACGATGCTCTATGTTCCATATTGTTGATTAGATAAGTAATAATGTCTACTAATAACTCCTCCCAGAAGCAGAGGAATCAGGTTTTTGTGTACACAATGAATAGGTAAGCTATTTGAGAAAGCACTGTATGTAAGCACTGTCATCCAGTTGTTCATCGATTTGCTCGAGCAGGCACCACTAACGTCTCCATTGTGAGACTTGTTGTTACTGTTTTTGGCATATCCAATAGCCACAGGTAGCTTGCCAGGCTCTGCTGTGCTTTCGGGATATTCTCGGTAGCTTGCCAGGCTGTCCAGGAAGAATGGAGGAATTGAACCTGGGTCAGCCGCGTGCAAGGCAAATGCCCTACCTGCTGTGCTATCGCTCCAGCCCAGCTATTTGAGTATTTTAATGATTTATGTAAATACTTCGCTTTTGACAGCCACAGAAAACTTTAATTAAAACATGTAAGTTTTGGGTGGAATGATCATATGCTCAAAGATACCATGTATTGTTGATTGTGAAAGGTCATCTAGAAGATTTGCTTACTAAGCTAATATAAATTTATATATAGACTCTCACAAAACATGATCTCATCAGAAGCTTTATAACACAATTAAAACAACTTTTAAAAGTCTGAAATGCCATATAAATAATTTTCTACAAATCCTTAAATAAATTAAATAAAATTGTATTCAATAACTGATTTTCTACATCATAAAAATAATTCCATAAGTTACAAAATCAGCTTTAAATAAACAGATATTTTATAGTTAAATTATGAGAACATACACTGAGTTTTAGTAACTCTGACTTCTCTAAAATAGTTAAAATAACAAGTAAAAGTTAGAGCCTAATAAATTAAATATATAATTTCCTAAATGAGATTAATTAATTGATATTGGATATATGTGTATAGACATATATGTACATATATATGAATGACTTGAGTAAAATATAGTACTTAATTTAGGATTTTGAAAGAAAAATTTAAAAAAGCACTACTTATAGATTGGATGGAAGTGGAGGAAAAAAATCCATAGAAAACAGAAATTAAGAAGATGACATAGTTTCCAAGAAGAGAGATTGAATTTGTGGCTCTAATAAAAATTTTAGGACCTAAATAATATTTGGTGTCATGATTTGGAAAGTCATAAAAATTTTCTTTATTTGATAACAAAATTTAAATTTTTAAATCACATACTTATCTAAATATTCAGACTTAATAGTCTGTTTGGATAAACAATTGTTCCAAAAATCCCAGAACTAAAAATCATCCTTGATGGTGATAAAGTTTCCTCAGTAATAGCAACAGGACAAAAAAGACACCTCCCGTTACTCCGTTACTCCTTTTCAACATCTTCTAGTACTACTAACACAGTCATCATCATCATCATCATCATCATCATCATCATCATCATCATCATCATCATCATCATCCCGTTGATCACTGAATCTCTCAAGCGGTCTCAGCAACTTTTCCATTTGTCCTAGCCCTGAGATTTTAGAAGCTTCTTCTTACTTGTCCTTCCCAACGATGCCGCTTTGGAGGCTCTTTCAGGGTCAGGGGAATGAGACCCAGTTTGCTACTGGTTTTGGTATATGAATACGCCACGGGGAGTTTGTGAAGCTCTCCCATGTGGGCAGGAAACTCTCGGTAGCCTGCTGGCTCTCCCAGAGGGAGAAGTAGGCTATAGGATGTCCGGGAGCTTGCCTTTAAAGTTTCTGGATGTTGGCTGTTTAACACAGTAAAACCAGAAAAAGAAATCAAATGTAGTGCACTTGCGTTTGCATGGAGTTGACCCAAGTCTGATCCCTGGTACCGCAAATGATCACTCATGCCCACCAGAAATAATCTCTGGGCTCAGAGCCAGGAGTAGACACAAAGCATCTGAGCCTTTGCTACTATGCTCTCTAGCCCCAGGACTGCCACTTTAGAATATATTTTAGTGGTTTAATCACATGACTAAACATTATCAGGATCCTTCATATTCACTCAAAGTAGTTGAAAACAAGTCCACATGAAAAACTTCTAAAAACATGAGATGTTCATAGAATCTTTACAATTGCAAAATCCTGAGAATAAAGAAAACATCCTTCAACTGGTAAATGGGTAAATAAATTATGTTAAATCCAGAGAATCATATATTACTCAGCATAATAGAAAAAAGAGCTAAGACTTAAAAAGATATGGAAAAACTTCAAATGCATATTGCTAACCAAAGAAGCCAATCTGAAATGGCTTACTGTCCGATTCCCAGAATATATCTGGAAAAGCAAAACTATTGAAACAGAAAAGTCACTGATTTCCAGGGATTGACAAAAGAGGTAAATGAATTTTGAGAGCACAAAATATTTTTAGAGCAATCACACTCTGTATGATACTATAATGATGGGTGATTAAAGTCAATATATATTTATCCAACAGACATACATAAAGTAGACCATGCACTATGGTAATTATGATGTTTCGATGTAAGTTCATCAGATTTAACAAATGTGCCATGTAGTTGGGGAATATTAATGGCAGAGATAATGCATATTTGCTTGCAAAAGATATATAGAAAATCACTGTACTTTCCAATGTATTTGTGAACCTAAATCTACTGTAAAAAAATCAGTCTTTGATGTTGAAAACGACTCTCTATGCTTGGTCTTAGGCTCGTGGACTTTTTCTCACTAATTAATGCAGGGAAAGATGCTATATTTTGCTTGAGTCCATGGATTCCCAGTGTTATACACACATGGAGCTCAGAAGGTTGTTCAATGTCAAGGATCAAACCTAGGGCCTCACACATATGTGGGATGTGCTCTACCACTTGAGTTACATCCCCGGCACAAAGAACTCATTTAATCCCATTATACATATTCTTATACTGATTGTGATTTTTCCCCATCAATAAAAATGGTGCTGATGAAAATAAATGGTGCTTGATAGTGACAGTATAATGGTAATCTATTTCATCAATGGAGCTATTTTTAAGTTTTTCAGAATGGGTTCCAGGATTCTGGGGAACAGACTAGTCAAAATGGTTACTTTGGACATTTTATAAAATTTCTGAGAAAAACCCTTATTTATTTATTTCTTATTGAATTGTTGTGAGGTATAGTTACAAAGCTTTCATGATTGAGCTTCAGTCATAAAATGATCGAACACCTATCCCTTCGCCAGTGTATATTTTCCACCACTAATGTCCCTCCCAATAACCCTCCCACCACCAACCTCTCCCCCTGGCTCCACCACCTGCCTCAGCACCATAGAAAATCTCCATCTTATTCTCGCTCTATTTAGGGGCATTATGGTTTGCAATACAGGTGCTGAGGGGTCATCATGTTTGGTCATTTACTTTCAACACACATCTCCCATCCCAAGCAATCCCTCCAACCATCATTGACTTAGTGATTCCCTTCTCTATCCCAGCTGCCTTCTCCTCTGACTCATGAGGCAGGCTTCCAAATGTGGAGCAATCTTCCAGGCCCTTGTGTCTACTGCCCTTGGGTGTTAATCTCATATTATGTTATTTTATATTCCACAAATGGGTGCAGTCATTCTATGTATGTCCCTTTCTTTCTGACTGATTTCACTTAGCATGATTACCTCCATGTCCATCCATTTATAAGCAGAGAGAAAAACTTTTAGTGCGTGTATGTGTGTGTGTTTGTGTATGCGGTATGTGTGTGGTGTTCACATGCAGACATTAGATAAAAATATTCTTTTATTTCTAGTTGATATTTCTGATAGGATTAATTGAAGATTTTTCTCTCCTAATAAATTGCAACTTTATTTGCATTTTTTTCTATAACCTGTTTTTCACCTTGACCTAAATTAATTATCTTTCTAAATAAGATGTTCTCTAGTGTAAAGTAATTAGAATTATGTGAAATTGACTAATGAGGTACAGCTTCATTTCCATTCATTTGCTCACAGCTTTATTGAAAAGTGTCAACAAAATTAAGACTTATAAGACCAAGTTGAACTTTTCTATAAATAACACAAATCTATGTATCTTAAGACATGAAAACATTTCACATTTGCATTGGCTTCAGCATTGTTACACTCATGATCTAAGCTACACTTTTAAATTAGAAGGTTCTCAGACTCCCTTGCATAACTGATTGAACTTTGAGTAAGTGGAAGCTGGCACTTTATGTTGCCCTAGAAAAATTAGTCATGTAAGACAACTGATTTGAGTAATTCATTTAACAATAAAGGAAGAATATGACATATTATTTATAATTGCTTGATCCAAATTGTAAACCTTTGGTAAAAGAAAATTTTCACTTACTTAAAGTGTTAGAAAAAATGTGATTCATAAAAACTTAGATAAAGAATTAGTCAATTTTTTTCTGTCTCAAGCACCTCAGAAACATAATAAACATGTATACATATATATATATACGTACATATATATAAATATGTATACATATATATATATACGTACACACATACATATACATACACACTCTACTTATTTTGTACCAAGAATCTGAAAGCTCCACAAGTGAATTTTTCTGATGATAAAAATGGTCTTTTTCTTCACTGATCAGTAAAGTAGCTACAAGCTATTTGTGACTACTAAGAATTTAAATTGTATACAATCTAATTTAGGAACTAAAATTTTAACTTAAGGTTATATAGCAAATTTTTAGATTTAAATAGTCACATGTATATTGAATCTACAAAATAGATCAGTTTAGCTTATTATTATTTTTTGGTTTTTGGATCACACCCGGCAATGCTCAGACGTTACTTCCTGGCTATGCCCTCAAGAATTACTCCTAGCAGTGCATGGCGGACCATATGGGATTTCGCCCCCCCCAGTTTAGTTTTAAAGTATTATAAATTAATTATACTTTACTGGGGCTAGAATTATTAATTTCTATATCATAAGAAAATAAAAATGTCTCAGTAATCTTTGTGTCGGGTTGTTGCCTTTGACCCTCTGTCAAGGTTTCATCTTTTATTTCAGTATTATACTGAAAATAACCATAATTCACCAGAATTTTACATAACTTTGCTTCAATACCCATTGCCTTTTTTCTTGACAAGAAATGGTTTTTGTTGACTTTCCTACTCTTATAAGCTTGGACTGTTCCTGGCAATTAATACAAATGCAATCTTTGAGTGGATAGCAGTATGAGTATTAGATATAAATTTGGGGGAAGTGAATAAATATGTAGTCCCTAAAAAATAGCACTGTAGCACTGTCGTCCCATTGTTCATAGATTTGCTTGAGCAGGCACCAGTAACGTCTCGATTGTGAGACTTGTTGTTACTGTTTTTGGCATATCCAATAGCTTGCCAGGGTAGCTTGCCAGGCTCTGCCGTGTGGGCAGGATACTCTTGGTAGCTTGCCAGGCTCTCTGAGAGGGACGGAGGAATCAAAGCTGGGTTGGCCACATGCAAGGGAAACACCCTACCCACTGTGCTATTGCTCAAGTCCCCCTAAAATATAATGCAACATAATTTGGAAGATCCAACTATAACAGATTTGTGAATACTGTGTGCCTAGAATTGTAGCTATATTTAAGATGAAAAACCTTTATTATGCACCTTACATTCTACATTAGCTTCCTAGAATTAAACCCTAAACGATCTAAAGAACGAAGAGATGGAAGAATATGAGCAACCATGATTTGTTTCTCTTTCTTCAAGCAAATACTAATAATGGATTATAGATAGAAGAAATTTTCTTAAAAAGTATTTGAGGAATCTTTGTCACTAATCCTCCATGTGCATTTTGAAAAACAAACCAATGAACATTTTAGTTCGGCAGGGTGGATGACAGGAATCCCATTTATATGTTTTATTTTCTTGTTTGGAAAACACTCCTCATTGGAATTGAAAAAAAAATCTTGGAAGGAGGAATAAGATAACAATTTGCCACTAAATTGAAAAGAAGACTATATTCAGTTCTGAAGTACTATCCTTGTTCTAACCATTCCTGAAAGCCTTCTTTGAAAATAGCTCCGGAACTCCCTTCACACTAACCTCAGTGATGGGAATCTTGAATTCTAAGTATGAACATGATTTTTGGAGAGTCGAAGGCCAATTTATTAAAATTTTCATGTTTTCATTTTCAATCAACATCCTTAGGCCTGTCTGATGGTGGATGGTGCATGTTTTAGTAAGAAAAAGTATTATATTAGGAAAAGTAATCGGACCTGGGTTCATCCAAGGTGAATCCAACTTAAGCATTTTCCACAATATAAACTTGACTGGGAGAATGACCAGAAGAAATATCTTTCTTGGTAAGGTTGCTGCCCAAGCTGTGTTCAGGGACCCAGGGGCCACTCCCAGTGATTTGTCCCATCAGATTCATGGTTTGATACTGAGGCCCTAGAATGTGGTGCTGCTTGGATCCTATGATCCTGGGAATCATAAGTGTAACCCCAGCACTGTGTGGGAGTGAGAAAGAGCTTTAGAATATTTTAACATTGAATACGTATGTCTTGAAGAAATATATATTCATTGATGAAATAAATAGAAATAACAAGGTCTTATTTTACTGAGATGATCTAATATTCGCAATGCAATAGTACCTAGGATTCAGCAAACATCCAAGTGTTTCATAGTGTTTCTAAACTTAATATCCAGTTGTATATTTTAAGAAAGACATGTATTATTTTCATGGGGGGGGGCACAACCCGTTTTGCTCAGGGCACTCCTAGCAATTCTCAGAGTACCATACGGAATGCCAGGAATCAAACCCTAGTCAGTTGTGTGCAAGTCAAGAATCCTACCCCTATAATACCTCTCTGGCCTAAGACAGACATGTAATGATAATTACGACAAATGTAAACATCGTACTCTCAGAATCAAGAATAGATATGTGGTATTAAAGAGACAGATGATTCACTTCTTTTGAAAAGCTGGGACAAAAATATTTGACACAAAGCTTGAAGACAGAGAAAGTTTTCAGGAAAAAGTGAGCTTTGACACAGAGCATAAATGCATAAATATGAATAACTGCTAAGAAGAAATGTTTGGTAAACTTTGAGAGTGGGGAGAAATGATGTACAGCCTAGAGATGTACATGTGGAATAGAGAAGGGGATGACAGAGATGTTGCTGAAAAGTAATTGGGGCCAAAATATCAGGGGCCCACAGTGCTTCTCAAAAAGACTTGGTATTCACCCAGAAGGCAAGGGGAATCTCGCAAAGATTTTCAGCAAGGCAGTGAAATAGCAAGGCAGTGAAATGAGTGGATTTGTTTTTTAGGAAATATTTCTCTGGCATCAGAGTGGGTGATGAATTAGAGTGGAGAGAAACTGGTGTCACGTCTTGAGAGCAATTGCCTCTTAACTGGGCTCCCTGCCACCTCTGAGGACTTGCCTCAGTCAGATGCCTGCAGGACACCAGTGCACACCCAACTCACTAAGCTAAACATAGGAAAGTCCCACTTAAGGCCAGATAAATTACAGGGTAATTATTTCCACTGCAGAAACATTCCTTGCTTTACAAAAAAGATTCATCTCAGGATCCCTAAGTTCCTTTAAATAGAAAATGTCTTAGTACATTTAGGCATTCCTTTACAGCTCATTAGCTACTAGACAGAAGTGGAGAAAATTGAGAAAATCTTAAGGATATAGTTTACAGAGTTTATTATTAAAAATAATGTTGGAATGCAGATAAAAATAACTTTTGCAATTATTCATCAATGAGAAAAAGGAATTTGATAAATAATTTTGATGCAAATTACAGAAAAAAATCATCTACTAAGACAAGGACAATGTGTGCCATGATACTCACACAGAATGTTATCACCAAAATTTCAAAAGCATCACTTTAAAACACTGTTTTGAAATCCCTTTAGGATTGCTTCCAGTACATTCTTTGAACTATTCCAGTGTAGAGATCTGTCTATGAGTAATTCATTATGTATACATAAAGTATAAAAATTAAATACGCCTTATATACTTCTTCATGTTGAGCTAACATGAAGAATTCCCTAAAAGAATTCCATTTAGGGAATTCCATATAAGTAATGAAAAGTCATGTGGCATAAACAGAAAGTTGCCTTTTAATATATATTGTTGTACTGGATTAAAAGCTATTTGAAACAGGTTATTATAGGTTGTTTTCTATAATATAGCATATTATAGAAAAATACATCTTTATTCCATTTTCATTGTAAGTTTCATGGTTATCTGTCTAAATAGAGGTACTGCAGAGTTTTTTTTAAAAGTATGTTATGAGATAAAAAATGATTAAGAATCATTTTATAGGAAATGATTTAGGAAATGATTTAGAGGAAATAATTTTGCTTAGAGGAAAACTTTCTGTAGTTCTCTGTTCTTCCTGATGCAGTCATGCAACTCAGATATAATGATGAGAATTACAGCAACATCTTGAATCAAGAGGTGATGGAAGCTATTGCTGATAACAGAAAAGCAAAAGCATAGAAACTGGTGCCCAATGTCCTCTGTAAACCTTATGCAAGCTATAATAACATATCTTGAGGTCTATTTATGTAATAGAAATAAACTTCTACCTTGTTTAAACTACTGTGAATTTTTGTTGTTAAAGTAAAACTGTATTCAAAAGAGAATATTTGTATAAGTTATTATTTGTGTAAGTTCTCAGAATAAGCACACACAAAATGAATTAAGGAGGAATCTTGTGTCACTCTGAATTTTCTAGTTTGACAGATACTGATGATGAGAAAAGGAATATTCCTTCATATAAGCACAGGATTTTAGAGATACGGATTTTTATATCCATGACCACACTTAATCCTTGATGTAGCCGTGTGATAAAGCAGCAGGACTTCAATTCCCCAAGTAAACAGATGATGAAATTAAGACTCAGTGTCCTTCTCAAGGTCAAACTGCATTTGATGGAGTCAAAAAAGTCCTATGAATAACAATGTATCGCTTTCTGTTGATAATATGCAAGGTCCTATAAGAAATATTAGTTACATTATTACATGTCATTAATTATTTATTTCACTTATATGTTCCATTGACTATTTACTTATTTAAAATTTGATTGGGATAGTTTCTCCCTGGCTTTCAATTAGATTCATTCATCACTGCCACTGTCATTAGGGTAATGGTGTTTACTGTACCTTTTCATTTTACACAACCAAAACCAGATAATAATATTTAGACATTGATAATCACTCAATGAATAAGCATCCTTAAGAAAAGCAGAGCAGATCCAGTGAGCATTATCAGTGCTTCAGGAAGAAGTTCTTAAGCAAGGAACTGCATTGCATGGAAGAACAGAGAGTCTATAACTTACTCTGAAGAAGCAGAAACTGTTGTTTGAGGAGATGAGATGGCTATAACCACAGAGCAGAAAACTGGAGAGAAGGAGAAAACTCGATTTCTGCAGAGTCCTCTGAGGATTCTGATGGGTACTGAGCTGCCCCCATACAGGAGAAAACTACCCAATGCTACAGAAAGAACCTCTTGAAAACAGAAAGTCAAATCAATCATGGAGTACACAGAGTGCAAGTACATGAACCCATATGTCAAGATGCAATGACCTGGTCATCCAAGAGGCTTTGGAGAGATATCTCAGAAGGAGGCAGCATTGCATATGTTCAAGTTAATAAAATTTTCAAATCAAAACTTATAAGTAGAGGGAAGAATGGACAGTGGCACCTGGAACTTCAAAAGGCTAAACTTCAATAACAATTATTGTTTTTCAGCTGGATCAGATCAACATCTCTCATAAAAATAGCTGAATAATTACAAATCATTATTTATGAGCCAAACACTGTTCTACAAAATGAATGATAGTAAGCAAGAGATTGAAATTTCTATCTTCTTACGATTTCAGTAGAAAAAGTAAAAGAGAAAACCAATATGGCAAATATACTGGGGGAAATAGTGCTGATAAAAAAGAGACGAGCAAAAAAATGGTGTGCCAAGATGGAAGGGGGTTTGCCAAAATTTTAATTCCATAGATTTTTGTCACAGTAGTTGAAACAAGTGAAGATTACCAAGAGAAATAAGCGCGCGCGCGCACGCGAGAGAGAGAGAGAGAGAGAGAGAGAGAGAGAGAGAGAGAGAGAGAGAGAGAGAGAGAAATAAAGAGATGAGGCCAGCAATGTTGGGAAGGATCCAAGAAGGTCATTGTAAAGATTTTGCATACTAGTGAAAAAGAAAGATATTGCAGGACTTAAAGAAAAATTATTCCATATGCCAGATCTACTTTGAAAGGCTGCTTTGGCTACTCTTGGGTGTAAGTTCCAAGAGGCAATGGCAGAAGTTGAAAGGCCAATTAGCAGGTGACTCTCATGCTCCATAGAAACACTGATGGTCGCACTAGTGAAAAATATGCACAAAGAAGTAATCAGAGTATACTTATATTTGAATTAAAAAAACTAGAAACTACAAAAAATTCTGACAGATGATAAATCGAATATATACAAATGAAGAAGTTAAAGATAATTTCAAGACTCTTATTGTGGTTTGCTTTTTTTAACAAACTGGAAGAAAGCATGATATAATTAACTGAAAAGAAGACAGATTGAGAGTAGATGGAATAAAAGATCAACTCTGGAAAAAAATCAATGGCAACTGTTGATATTATGAATATTTATTTTTTGGTCAAGTTTATAAAAACTATGATAGGCTGTGAGATCATTTATAAACCTTATAAGATGTCCCAAAGCAACATCTTCCCTCTTCCCCGACCAGGAAACTAATAAACACTACATAATTGCACATTTCAAGAAAACTAAGAAACACAAAAATTTACCCTTGCAACAAAACAAAGTCTCCCACATATACAGAGAAACATCACACAGCCAACCATGTTCCTCCAAACAGCCCATTCTTTAACTGGAACAGCCTTATAAAGGGGAGACTGAAAATGGGGAAGAAAAAGTTTCGGTTTTTATGTTTGTTTTTTTTTAGCTATTTAACTGCATTATCCCATAAGTACACTGAACGTCCCACAAGAGACCCCAAGTCCATCACAAATTGCAAACAGGAACTATGGGTGATCGTCCTAAAGGGGTATGGTTAAAGATGACTGATTGTTTGCTTCATACACTCCTGTTGTCACCACTTAATCTTGGTTCTGTAACAATGCTTTGCTGTGCTTGCAATGGACTTACCACTGACCACTTACTTCATCCTTGAAGGCCAAGTGGGATAAACAAAATTTGCAGGTGCTTACGAAAGTGACCGGACACCAAGATGTGTTTTTCCCTCAGAGCTTCTGCTCTGAGGCTGCTACTCTTGCCTAGCAGGCAGTCCGCCAGCCTGTGTGAATTAAGACTCCTCCAAATTCTTTTTTTGGGGTCTCTGGGTGGTCTTTTGATCACGACCCCACAACACTATATTACAGTTGAGCTTATATTTTGTCTAATTCATTTTAGACTGAGATTAAAAACAAATTGACATTCTAAGAATCTGATTGTGGCTCATGGGTTGTTATCAGGATTAAGAGTTATGCTCTCGTAAATGATGGCTGGAGGAACCAGTCAGGATGGGAGATGCATGCTGAAAGTAGATAATGGACCAAACATGATGACCTCTCAGTGTCTGTGTTGCAAGCCATAATGCCCAAAAGTAGAGAGAGAGTATGGGGAATATTGTCTGCCATGGAGGCAGGGGGAGGATGGGAAAGGGGGAGTATACTGGGGATATTGGTGGTGGGGAATGTGCATTGGTGGAGGGATGGGTGTTTGATAATTATGAGATTGTAACCCAAACAGGAAAGCTTGTAACTATCTCACGGTGATTCAATAAAATTAAAAATAAATAAATAATATATATAGAGAGAGAGAGTTATTCTCTCATAGAGAATAGACACAAGAAGAATATTTAGTTATAAGCTTGAGTCTGAGCATACACACTGACACTGTTAATTTACAGTTTTGAAAGCTGAAGGAGGGGAGGGATTTGACATCACTCAGTCTGATGTAGCCCGGCTACTAGCTCCGAGGAAAAAATTACATTTTAGCTTGTTATTTAAAATAATGTGGGGAGGAAAAAAATGGTTAAATTCAAATGACATGTTATTTTCAATAAAATAAGTGGCAAGAAATATTTTGTGTATCTGTCTGACCTCTTTTGCTGTAAAAAAATGTACTGAACTAGGCCAATAATTTATAGTTCAATTTGCAGAGCCAAAAGGAAGGGTTCTTCTACACAAGACCATTAAAATCAAAGGTTACATTTAATATCAACCTATTATCCTACCTGAACTCAAAAGCACTTTCAAAATCTGTCATCTAAAGGTTATAAACCGTGTATGTTCTTTTGTGGCATCCCCAAGACTAAGTGTCTTTCCTTTCCCATTTTCTTGAGCATAAAATTCACAAAAGTGGAAAAATTGGAAAAAGGAAAAAAAGAAAAGAAAACAAAGAGTTTTTGGCAAATTATGTTAATGTCTTCGAATACTAATCTTTCAGTTTCGGAGTCTGGGGTGGGGATAAAATGGTTAGCATACAGGTTCCTCAAAGAGTTGGAATTAAAGGAGATTTACTTTTTTTACAAACAAGTGCTTGTGCCTAAAAGCAGCTGCTCCACTCAGAACTCCGTGCCTTGTATTTAAAAATGTCCTGTTTGGGGCTGGAGCAATAGCACAGCAGGTAGGGTGTTTGCCTCGCACTCGACCGACCCGGGTTCGATTCCCAGCATCCCATATAGTCCCCTGAGCACCGCCTGAGTGCATGAGTCAGGAGTAACCTTTGTGCATCGCCAGGTGTGACACAAAAAGAAAAATAAAATGTCCTGGAGCATTCTGGGGCCAGTGGAGTTTGCACTCTGCTCTTTCTTCAGCCTCCCTTGTTAGGATATGACCTTTGAACCCTTTTGCAGCATGCTAACTAATGTGTTTTTGATTTCACTTTTCGAGAAATGTTGGCCCAGCAATTCAACTCCTGAGTATTTATCCAGAGAGAAAACAATTTCAAAAGAGCTATCTATTCACAATTGCCCAGACACAGAAACTAAAGCATTCAACAACAAAAAAATGATGGGCCTGCCAGTCCTTAATCAGCGTTAAACGTTCTTTAGAACCTGGTACTAAGTCCAATGTGCTGAGTCTTTCAGGCAAGAAAATGCTGCAAAGAATCTGTCTCTTTTTCCTCAGAACAGTTTTCTCAGGAAGCCAGCGCTAGAGCTCAAAGTGCACCGCCTACTCTTTTCTGGAGACAGCATCTATAGTCAGTGGGGAGTTCTGCATAAACAAGAGAGGCAATCCTTTGAAAAGGTAACACCTTCGGAGTGTTTGGAACTCAATAATCAACAATGCTCCTCACGAGAATTATAAAGCTCTTGTTTTTACAAGTACTTATGTTATATCCTCATGTATAAATATTAGTTTCATTTCATTTGCATCACCATTTTAAGTTGTAACTAGGTCACTTTGCAGTGACAAATAATGCTTAAGTCAAGTAAGGGAGCTGGAAAGATAGTACAGTGGTTAGGGTGTTTGCCTTGCAGGCAGCTGACTTGGGTTTGATCCCATCACCCCAAATTGTCCCTTCACAATTTCCAGGAGTAATTCCAGAGTGCAGAGTCAAGAGTTACCCCTGAGCAAAGTCAGGTGTAGCCCCCAAACAAACAAACAAACAAACAAACAAACAGAAGTTACCCAGGATTCCTCAGCTTGGAAGAATCAAGACCAGGGGAGGGTCTCACCCAGGTCTCTCACTAGATCTCAAATGCTTCACCTAAGGAATTCACAGTATCCATTATTCAGAGGAGTTTATATGCCAAAGAACTGATCCATTAAATGTAAGGAGACCTGTGTATCTCCGGGATCCAACAGAAGTTGGATCATATAGCTCAGACTTGCAGAGAGCTTGATACTAAGTTATCATTTACTCAGTGTCCCTGGGGTTAATCTCAGTAGAGTGTCTACTTGTGGTCCATTTACTCCTAAGGGGCTTCTTTCTGCACGGATTATTGTGAGGCTGTGGCATGTGACTGTGAGTACAGCCTGGCTCCAACACTAAGTCCAAGACTAGGTAACTTCTTGCAATGTTAAGGCAAGACAACTGATCAAGGAAGAGGAGTAAGACATTTCCTGAAACAGCTGCTTTCTTCCATGTGTATCAGTGCAATTTATGGGTAACATGTGGATGTCAGCAGACCATCAGACTCTTAACTAGGTCATTTCTGAATCCACCAATTGCCCCTTCTGCAAAGGAGATCGGATTCATACATCTACATGATTGTGTCTCAAGCATCTACATGAATGAGCATCTAGTTTTACTAGCACTTTTAATTTACTTTTATTTTTCACAAGAACCATGTGAACTCAATGTTACATTCAATTTACTACAAGGAATCTGTCATATAAAGCAATTATTCAATACTTTATACTTAATCAGTGAGAAAATACAGAATCAAAGCTGAAAGATAAAAATGCAAAGACTGAATAAGCATAGTAGCTTTTCTCCACACAATGCTTGCTGTGTTTAATTTTTATTTTAAAATATTCTTTTTTCTAGTGGGTTTTCTGTCAAAAATTGGATGTAATCAAAGTAAAGAGAGACTAAATTGAAAATCATCTTCCACACAGGCAGGGGGGTTGTGAGAAGTGGGGTTCTTGGTGGTGGAACATGTGCACTGGTGAAGGGATGGGTGTTTGATCATTATGTGACTGAGTCTTGATCCTCAAAGCGCTGTAACTGTTCTCATCGTGATTCAATTAAAAAAAAATCTTTTTTGGAGAGAGCATGGTGCTCTTCCAGAGTGCCCAAGTCAACACTGCAATGTAGTATGCATGTTTTCATAAAAATAGAAAAAGGAGTTCTAATCTATAGATCGAATTACAATTGAGTCACATTTCCCTCCATAGTTTCAGTTGTTAAATCAAGCAATGGGCATAAGAGCCCACCAATAAAGTGAAAAAAAATTGGCAATAAACTTGTTAAAAGTGCTAAACCACTAGTATCCTTAGATTATCTAATTTGAAGTCAACTAAATATGACTTTTCTTAAATATCATACTAGAACAAAACTAAATATCATTCATAGCTATGACTGCATATGAATGGTTTTGAAAGGAAGGAATTATTTCAGTAGCCTTTCTTCTGTAAAGTGCAGGCCAGAGGTAGCATAGGACAATGGTGGAGGCTCATGGCCACTTCAGTGGTGGTAGTAAGCAGAAACTTTGTACATCAATAGTGTCAACTTAATTGTCACCAAATTACCTAAGCTATAACAAAATTTATTCTAAGAAAGAACAGAATGTCAATTCAAATGAAGCTATGTGAAAATAATAGTTTTTGACAGTAATGTGCACACTACCTCTCTATTCAACAATGAAGAATTTATTTATGAGCGACTGGAGCACTGCTGGTAGAAATTTCTCCATCTCTCAGTTCTGCAAAGGTCCAGTGAGGAGAGTTACCCTACCCAAAGTTAGGACCTCTTCACCGACCAATGACTAAGCACCTCAAGGGCCATCTTTCTCATTCCCACCTAGAATCTGAGTTGTCATTTGAACTTCACAAGTCCTGTGGGACTGCGTGACATCTCTCATCAAAACAGTATTAAGCCAGGAGCTCCTCTGCTTAATCTTACTTTCTTAACTTTCTGCTCATAGGTGTTGACACAATTTTCATTCTCACGTAACCCCCAGGACTAGTTTTCATTTCCGTGTGTGTTTTACTAGGTCAGTGACGAATACAATTGGGGAATACCTAATAACTTCTGTTCTATCCATCTTAAAAGGTTTTCTTAACTACTAACTTGCAGCATTGTAATGTAAACATTTCTTATATGTGATGGTTATGTTTTGTCAGAAACAGTCATGTTTATTCAACTGAAATTCACTGTTCATTTACAATAATATTAGATTCAAAACTTCAGTGTCCTGTTCATAGTTATATAGGTCCTAAGAGCCAAAAAATGAGGTCATGACTACTGAATGCCGGAACCCTTTCAACAACATTCTTAGCAGATATAAATCCATTCTCTTTTAGCAGTTTTCTAATTGTAAGTTTCTTGTGGCCTCCCCAAATAGCTGAGGATAATCTTTAGACAGATTGAATTGTTCTCCTTATTTTCTTCAATTCATTTTCTCCTAATGAGAAGATTTTGTCACTTTTTTCTTTTTCTCATATGTCTCTTAAAATCATATGAAGGAAATCCAAGCCTTTGATATATTATAATTCTTTAGCTACACAAAAACAGTTTTCTGGTTTCTCTAAAAATTTCATCTAACATTCATATCTTTAAGCCTTTCCCCACAGGAATAAATTTTAAAATTTCTTCTTTCATACCCTCTTCTTTAAAACTCTACTTCATAGTCATCAGTAAAATAAATAACCACTAAATATATGGGTTAGAGAAACAGTATAGTGGGGTAAGACTTTTTCTTGCCTTGCATGTGGCCAACCAGGGTTTATTCCCCAGCACCCCATAAAGATTTCAAGTCCCAATTCACCAGGAATGCTACTATGGACAAAGCACCATGCTAGACTCAAAGCCTTTACGAACACATATTCCACAATAAATTTAAAAATACTTATTTTCTCCTTGAAACCAATTCTTGGGCCAATTTTACAAAGTGTGTAATTTTTATTGGGACAAACTGACCTCAATTTTTTTCTACATAGAATTTAAAATTTATCTCCAATTTAAATTTTCCCATGTAACTTATTACTTTTGTTTCCAAGCATATAGAACTGCTCTCAAATTACTGTTAACCTGAATATCTTATAAATTGGACGGTGCCACATCAAGTTATTTTCTTTTTTTTTTTTTTTTTTTTTTTACATCAAGTTATTTTCTATCTGCACCTTAAATAATAGAGTTCAATCTTGAATATTCCAGTTTAACTGTCCATTGTCTTGAACAGTAAAATGGAATTTGTTTTATTAGACCTTAGTGTGAATGCAAAACAGAAGTCCTCTTGCATGCAAAGTAAATGATTTTATATTGTTGTAGAAAAAGAAATGTGTTATCATATAATTTGCACATGTAGAATACTTTCTCTCCACAAAATTAAGAATATTTTCATGCTTCATAATAAATGTTATTTTTAAGTGCTAGTCAGAAATTTCTCCTTTAAACTCTTCATATTATAGAAAATTATTAATCATGTTGATGTAGAGAAATCAGGATAGAAAACAACATCCAGAATATACTCTCATACTTTTCCACATTCACGCAAAATTCTTCTAAAACTAGCACCCATTTTAAAATCAGATCCTGGGTAGTTTTAAGAAAAAAAATTTAATTTGTAGTTTATTTTGCAATCCCCAACTAAATCTTTTTTTTCTCTTTCTGAACAGTCCACTAACAAGTTTTCTTAGAAGCAATTAATCTCAAGCCCCCAAACCCTTTCTTCAGCAGTTGCTACTAAGAAACTGGGACTTTATATCCCTTGTCCAAAAAGATGTGCAAATGAAATGCTTCTCACTTCATCCTGATTATCTGGAATCCCTAGAAGTCGTCCTATTTTCCTTTGGGACATGAATTCAGGAACAATTCAGCCTTTCCAGTTGCAAGTGGTTCCCCCCCCCAAAAAAAAAAACTGTTCTAAACAGATAAGCTTAGTGGCTTATAACCTCCAAAAGCACAGTGTGTCGGGTGTTTGCCTTGGATGCGGCAGACCTGGGTTCGATTCCTCTGCTGGTCTCGGAGAGCCCAGCAAGCTACCGAGAGTATCTCGCCCACACTCCAGACCCTGGCAAGCTACCCGTGGCATATTCAATATGCCAAAAACAGTAACAAGTCTCACAATGGAGACGTTACTGGTGCCACTCAAGCAAATCGATGAGCAACGGGATGACAGTGATACAGTGATAATTTTCCACATTATTTCATAAAGAAGTTTTAATCCATTGTATTTTGGATCTGCAAAGTATCTCCAAGGCCTCATCTTGAAATGAAAAAGCTAAGATAATGCAGTGTTTGTTTAATCTATTAAAGAGAGTATATACTTGGGCTGTACAGAAACTGTTTCAAATGATCAATTCATTAGTGTTTTCCTAGATTGTATTATTGTGATAAATGATCTGGGGAGGCAAAGATTTGGGCTAAACTCAGAAGTACTCAAGTCTTACTCCCTGTTCTGTGCTCAGAGTCACTCCTGGTGGTGCAAGGGAATGAACATGGGTCAGCTGCATGAGAGGCAAGCCCTTGTACTAGTTCTCTAGCCTCCCTATTTTCATGGAGGTGGGAGTCAGTTCTTTAATAACTGAATGTGGAAAATGCAACAAGATAATTGTCATTTCTATTTGTTTGGGTTGGCAACTAGATACACTAGATTTATGAGTTCATAAAATCATTTACTTAGAGAAATATAACCAAAAAAGTCTATTAAGGAAATAGGGGCCCTCTCAAAGAACAAGCAGGCATTTAGAGAGTGAAATACTTAGTACTGTCCTTTGCTAGCCTTACATACCCTTTCTATTTTCTATTTTATTTTGTTGTTGTTTTGGGCTGCATCCAGCAGTGCTTCAGAGGACCAGTGATCAAACAGAATGAACCATATGCAAGGCAAACAACTTAACCCCTACATTATCTCTCTGGCGTTATTCTTTTTGTGTTGTTTTTATATACCCTTTTGTGGAAATGGGTTTCCACCTGTGCAAGGCTATTGGTATGTTTTAGGCCTCGGTGTGTGAATTAGGTCCGGGAGCCAGGCCTGAACAATAGTCTTTTCTTATTGCTCAGATGCTACCAGAATCCTACAGAAAACTATTTCACTGTGTTGCTCTCAATTAGAACTTGGTCTTTGACAACGAGAAGAGAAATATGCTGAGACATTCTGCAGAGACTTGTCTCCCCATGTGGGTAGGTACCTGAGATTTATGACTGGCACCTGTGACTCCCATGTGAGTTTCCAAATCCTGGTTTGTGCCTGGAACCTGGAACCTACTGAACAATGGTATTTTATGAGTGTTACCGCTTAGCCTCAAAATGGAGTTTGCTATTTAATATTCATCACTATTGTCACTGTCGTCCCATTGCTCATCGATTTGTTCAATCGATTTCTTAATAAAACATGAATATGACTTTATTATATGTTAATCATAAAGGATTTTTTAAATGTTGCTAAAATCACTGAGACTTAACCAAGTGTTTACTTTTATTTTGGCGTCTCCATTGTGAGACTTGTTATTGTTTTTGGCATATCCAATACGCCACGGGTAGCTTGCAAGGCTCTGCCATGAGGGCTAGATACTCTCGGACTACAGCTTGCAGGGCTCTCCAAGAGGGGTGGAGGAATCAAACCTGGGTCAGCTGCATGCAAGGCAAATGCCCTACCTGCTGTGTTATCACTCCAGCCCATTCACCACTATTACATCTATCAAATAATCTATTAAGGAAAACATTTTGAGTGCTGTATTATGAACATACATGAATAATCATTAAAAATATTTTCTTGGCAATTGATCAATGTTGGTTCAAATAATATCTGATATGGTAAACACTACATGTGTCTTTGCTGTTGCTTTGGCTGCTGTTACTGTCATTGTTTCTAGCCTCACAAAATAACTTTTCTCCATGCTTCTCAAATTAGTTTTGTCACTCTTGCACTTGGTATCTTTTGTTGATAAATATCAACCCAAAGCAGAGAAGACTAATTAAGTTAGGGAGGAAGTGGGCACAGGAGTTAAGCCCAGCTACTATGGATAAATATTTAGTGTAACTAATTTCAAGCCAAAATAAAAGTAAATACTTGGTTAAGTCTCAGTGATTTTAGCAACATTTAAAAAATACTTTATGATTAACATATAATAAAATCATATTCATGTTTTATTAAGAAAACTATACTCAAATTTTACTATCGTTTAAAAATATTTCTCTCATTTTCATGACTTTATGCCCAATCTAAAAGGAGGATGCAGTGAACTGGGAAACCCCTCACCTCACCCCAAGACTCACTTCAAATAGCAGCTCTTAGAGACCTCAGATCTCTAGAAGTCATTTGATCTTGGAATAAATCAAGACTCTAGTTAACCTAATAGAAAAAAGAGATCCCTTAGAATTTGTGGGACTTGGGATAAAGAACAATTATTTGCTGTAATATCAGAGCAACGACCCAGGTTCAACTCATCTGCCCCTCTCAGAGAGCCCAGCAAGCTACCGAGAGTATCTTGCCCACACAGCAGAGCCTGACAAGCTACCTGTGACATATTTGATATGCCAAAAACAGTAACAACAAGTCTTACAGTGGAGACATTACTGAATTGCCCGCTCGAGCAATTCGATAAGCAATGGGATGACAGTGACAGTGAGCAATATAAAAGCAAAGCTATGTTTCTGGGTAGTCCTGATACTTTTATTAAGCCAATTGGCTTTTTATAGGAGGTTAGGAACAAGTTTGGGGCTTACGTGGTTAAAAGAGTAATGAGAATGTGGTGGTCTATGCTGGCCTGAGGCAAAAATGCTAGCTTCAGTGCTTAGAACTACAGCACACATGAGTTTACCTCAGGTATTTCAGGAAAGGAACTATCTAAGATGCTGTGATTATGCCCGCTCCACTGTGGAGATAACTGAATCAGCTCGCCTCTGTACATTATTGGAGGGTAGTAAAGGCCCCTGAAAAGACCCTGACATTCTGAAGGACTATTTACTTTTACCACTTGACTTAATTCTGCATTATGTGATGTATGAACTTTTTCATATTAATTAAAATTCTCCTTGGTGATCTATACTAAACTTTATCTTAGCTATCTTTATATTAAAAAGTTTATTGTGAAAAAAAAAATAAAAATATTTCTCTTTCGACCACTGCTGAGATGTGACCCCGGGGGCTGCACGCACGTGTGGCCCCTCCGCAGCTGCACAAGCGTGAATCCAGACCCAACTGAACCAAATTCAACATGGGCAGCTCCTTGCAGAATGTCTCCAGCCAGAGAACTAAGCCGCGGCCCCATGCCCGCCCAGGAGGGGAAAGGTATTTCTCTCTCTCGCCTCTCCCTTCCCGGGGATGAAGGGCGTGGTAACCGCCATATTATGACGACCACAGATGGGGTTTACAAGCTTGCAATGATCCAATATCTGGAAGAAATCTCCCTGGACTTAGTTGTTAAAGTACAGAAATCCAAAACTGCGTAGCCGCAGTATCATTCTCATTTCCCTTCACAACAGGTCTGACACTAGTGGGGTGCTCCTAACAAGAATGGTGAGGATTGTGTTGAAATATTGAATGTAACCAAAGTAAATAGAAAGTAAAGTGAAATTTATCAATTACAAGGAGGGGGTTCGGGGGTGGGTGGGATGGGAGGTGTACTGTGGTTTTTGTTTTTTTTCGGTGGTGGGATATGGGCACTGGTGAAGGGATGGTTGCTTCAGCATGGTATGACTAAGACTTAAGCCTGAAAGCATTGTAATTTTCCACATGGTGATTCAATAAAATAAAATTAAAAAAAAATATTTCTCTTTCAAGTGTTATAAATACACAGTGTATATAGCTCTTTCTTCAAACTTATTATTAAAAAATCAAGGTCAGATTATATCTATTTGCAATCTAAGATTTATGACTTATTTATAAATCTGTACCAATATTCTGCACCAAAAAACATACTGTATTAATAAATCTAAAAGGTAAAAGTTGTACAGATTTTTTAAAAAAAGTTAAATTGGAGTGCACCTGTTAAGATGGTACTTGTGACATGTGGAGAGTACATAATAAGGAGTTAATGGCATCTTTGGGACCAATTAATTTAGAATATATGATTCATATCTGGATACAGGCAAACTACTTTCACTAAATATGGGCAAAAGAAAAAAGGGAAAACATCCTTTAATGATCACTTTAGTTAGAAAATACCAAATTTCTTTGACTTACTTTGATTTCTGGGTTTGTGCAGCATTCATGTTTTACAAAATAAATCAAATTTCATAATCACAAACCAATTTCACTTTTCATGTCCTGCTATGCACTTCATGCCAAAGCAAGATTTCATAGCTACTTGTGTAGCTGGTTGGCATACTTAGAAGCACTAATATTTTTATTTTGTGGATGATGCAATGCTATAAAATTAGACATTTTACATCAAATTAAAAAGTTTAATTTTCAAATATCAAAAGATCTGAATAATATTTTTCAGTTTGGCTTTTTGCAGTTCCTTTACAAATAAGTATTTCTAAATTGCTTTAGAAATGATCATAAGTCTGTAACTGTACATCACAGTGATTCTCTAATAAAAAAATTTAAAAAATAATTTTCCAAGGTTGCCCAGTACTGAATGACAGAACCAAGAATATATCTCCTCTCAAAGAGATTTCCTAAGTAAATTAATAAAATGTCCTAAATGTTCTTTAAAAAAGAGAAATAACAATTTTGTTATTTTTAAAATAAAAAAAATCTACTTAGAATTGATAAATAAGAAAAGTATGAGCACAGATATTGATACTCTTTAAGGCCCAAACCTGAAACAAAATTCATTAGAAAATAATAGCAGATCTTGAAGATATTGACTGACAGCATCACTTGTTTATATTTTAGAAATGAAATCATCAGGTTTCATTTTCAAATCATCATGCATGTAGATTTAGCACACAGTGGGAGATTCTGGGAGTGCAGTTTAGGAATATGCCTTTGCCAGGTAATTTTTTTTTAAATTTTATTGAATCCCCATGAGATATAGTTACAAGCTTTCATGTTTGGGTTACAATCTCACAATGATCAAACACCCATCCCTCCACCAGTGCACATTCTCCACCACCGATATCCCGGGTGTACCCCCCTCTCCCACTTTCCCCCTACCTCCATGGCAGACAATATTCCCCATAATTTCTCTCTACTTTTGGGCATTATGGCTTGCAACACAGACCCTGAGAGGTCATATGTATTGCTCATTCATGTACCATAACCAACAATGACATAAATCCCATGGCACTCTAGAGTATACCATACCCATCTTATATTCCAGTGACCTACCTAATACTTCAACTTGCATTTGAATATCTCTCAGTGAGCTCATTTTAATTTTTTTCAAACTCAATATTTGGGTCTGTCTATGAAAGACAAATACAATTTTTCCATTGCTAATTATGATAAAAGGATATTAAACAAAATTCACACATTGTCTTCTTTTCTGGTGCCAATATTCTACCTTCTCAATATTATAATAATTCCTTCTTTCCAGTTCTACAGTCACTGTTTCAGTTCAGGCTCTCATTACTTCTTATCTGGACTGTTAAAACTGCTTCCTAACTAACTTCCCTTGCTCTAGTACCTGTCCACCCCAATCCATCATACATACTGCTGGCAGTTTAATCTTCTTAAAGTGCAAGCCAGGTCATAAACTCCCTCAGCTCAGAATTCTTCAGTGACTCACCATTGAATAGTTCAGTTTACTCTGTCCTGAATCAATGGCAGTCCCTGACCTGGTTCCTACCTTTCTACACTTCTCTCTCATTATTCACTTCACTAAAATTCACTTTACTTCTAACCTAAAATAATCAGTGTGAATTTCCTACTTCATTTCTTTTTTTTCATTTTTTAACTATTTCAGTTCATTCTTTCCAGGAGGATTTCCTAATTGTGATTTTTGTTTCCACAAACACCAATTACTTTCTACATTAGCACTGTTGCACTGTCGTCCTGTTGTCCATCGATTTGCTCAAGTGGGCACCAGTGCATTAAAACAATGTAATATTTTGTTAATTAATTTGTCTTCTATGAACTAAGATCTGGCTAAGTAGGCTGATTACATTTAGTAAGTCATGTCCTAAAACAAACAAAAAAAATAAATCTACAAGCATCATTTCAACAGCTTCTTTTAAAGGATTAAAAAGAAAACAAAGCAAAAAAAAAAAACCCTAGCTGTAGGATATTACATATCCCAGTAATTTTCTAAAGAGGATAATATGGGAAAATCCTTTGTCATCTTATAAGGTAATTCTCTAACGTTATTCTATATGAGGTGAAATGAAACACAATAAATTCATGCACACCGTGCCACAAACACTGAGAGAGGGATAGACTCAATAGAACCTTCTGTGCCAAGTTGGTTTGAAAAAAAGAGGGCTGGAAACTGGTGTTAGACTGGTACTTTGTCTATCTTGAGTACTATTTAGATTCTACCAAAACATAAAATGCTTCAAATCCTTTTTTTACTTGAATAATTAATTATTTAATAAACATTAATTCTGTGATAAACGCACTTTCCACACTTTCTTTTCTATATAAAATGAGCATTTTTTTTCTTGTAAACACTTTTGATGGAAAACAGAAATTATAACAGTGAACTGAAAAATGATAACAAGGTTTAAGTGTTACACTTCCTAAATTTAGAATTTAAAGAATGTGTTTCATGGGCCACAGACCTCATTAAAAGATACAAGTTTGTGGGCAGGAAGACAACCTAGAAAGGTATTGTGTATCTTTAGACTGTGACGCATCTCCAAATACCCATAGTGTCAGAAGGTAGAAGAGACATCAACAGCACAGGAACTAACTGCCTGGGCCTTTAGAAAATTGTAAGTGGTTGTACGAATAACTAATTTTTTTTACTGTATTACCCTAGATGCTTTTATTTCTTCTTTATTTATTTCTTAATTTTTTTTAATTTTTTATTAGTGAGTCACCGTAAGGTACAGTTACAAACTTATGAACTTTCATGTTTGCATTTCAGTCATACAGTAATCATTTACCTATCCCTCTGCCAGTGCCCATTCTCCTCCACCAATGTTCCCATTATACCTCCAACTACCCCCACCCCATCCCCCACCACCTCTGCCTCTGCAGCAGGGCATTCCCTTTTGTTCTCTCCCCTTTTGGGTGCTGTAGTTTGCAATAGAGGCATTGAGTGCCCTTCATGTTCAGTTTATGGTCTACTTTCAGCTCACATTTTTCAACCCGAATGAGTCCTCCCAACATCCTCTACTTGGTGTTCTCTTCTCTATCGGAGCTGCCTTTTCCCCCAGAATGTCAGACCAGTTTCCAAGCTGTGTGGCAGACCTCCTGGTCCTTATCTCTACTACTCTTGGGTGTTAATCTCCCACTGTTATTTTATATTTCACAGATGACTGCAGTCTTTCTATGTCTGTCTCTCTCTTTCTGACTCATTTCACTCAACATGATACTTTCCATGTTGATCCACTTATGTGCAAATTTCATGACTTCATCTTTTCTAACAGCTGTATAGTATTCCATTGTGTAGATGTACCAAAATAACCAGTCATCTGTTTTGGGGCACTGAGGTTTTTTCCAGATATTGGCTATTGTAAACAGTGTTGCAATGAACATACAAATGCAGATGTCATTTCTACTATACCTTTTTGCCTCTCTGGGATACATTCCCTGGAGAGGTATTGCTGGGTCAAATAGGAGCTCAATTTCTTACTTTTTGAGAATCGTCCATATTGTTTTCCAAAAGGGCTGAACCAGTTGGCATTCCCACCAGTAGTGAAGGAGAGTCCCTTTCTCCCCACATCTGTGCCAACACCGGTTACTACTGTTCCTTTGGATGTGGGCCAGTCTCTGGGGTGTGAAATGACATCTCATTGTTGTTTTAATCTGCATCTCCCTGATGATTAGTGATGTAGAGCATTTTCTCATGTGTCTTTAACCATTCAGATTTCTTCTTTGAGAAAATTTCTGTTCATTTCTATCCCCCCATTTTTGATGGGATTGGATGTTTTCTTCTTGTAGAGTTCAACCAGTGCCTTGTATATCCTTGATATCAACCCCTTATCATATGGGTATTGGGTGAATATCCTTTCCCATTCTGTAGACTGTTTTTGTATTTTAGTCACTGTTTCTCTTGAAGTGCAGAAGCTTCTTAGTTTAAGATAGTCCCATTTGTTTATCTCTGTTTTCACTTGCTTGGCCTGTGACGTGTCATCTTTGAAAATGCCTTTAGCTTCAATGTCGTGGAGAGTTTTGCGAACCTTGTCTTCCATGTACCTTATGGATTCTGGTCTGATGTTGAGATCTTTAGTCCATTTTGACCTGACTTTTGTACATGGTGTTAGGTAGAGATCTGAACCCATTAAATTTTAAAGAAGCAACTTAAAGATGGAGCAAATTGGGGGGAAAGATATGCAAAGATAATATAATAAAACATCTTCTTAGTCTTAGAAATTGATGAGTAAAACACAATTCAGCTCAGCATTTAATGATCCATGTTAATAAATATTACAAACATATTTAGGATGCCATTCCTGTTTCCAGTGATGACAAGCTTTATATTATTATTGTTGTTATTACTGTTTGAGTCTTTGGTTCATACTACTGGTCAGGGGCTACTCCTGACTCTGGGCAGGGGTTTCCCCGAAGTGCTCAGGGGGCCATGAGGTGGTGGGGATGTAATAAGACCACTTGCATGCAAAACATGAACTCTTATTCATTGAAACTATCTCTCTGCTCCAAATAACTACTATTATAAAGATAGCTGATTTTCATAAGATATAATTGTTTTGAATACCATAAAGTTTCAAAAGTTATGAGGATTTGGAGATGTACAACTAACCCAGACCAGACTGTGTCTGGGAAAGCTGGGGGCGGGGGGAGGAATATTTCAAAGGGACAGAGAACATACTCTACATGTGGAAGACAGATGAGCTTGATCTGTGGCCCAGCATAATCCCATGAGCACTTCTGGGAGTGGCCCTCAAGTACTGACTCATACTGGGTAGGACAAAAAATGGGAGAACATCTTAGTACTAGCTGGGCAGAAGAAAAACAAACAAAATCAAACCAAAACAAAACAGTGAAAGCCTGATTTCTTTTCCTTATAAGTAACAAAATTCTTGAGTCACTGTATTAATAATAGCCAACTCCATTGAGGAAACTCAGATAAGGTTTTCTGGCTTATAATAGCACAATAGAATGTTTAGAGAAATATCAGTCTCCATCTCAAATTCAATTGCATTACTCTAAAAAGAAAAAAATCTATGAACTCTTTGGACATGTTTATTCTTAGATTCCATATTCTTTTTTTCACTATTAAAATATAAGCACCTGAAAATCCAAAGGGAAAGAAATAAATTACAATTTGTTCCTGAACATGAGTTTCTAACTTGCTGCAATATGGGAAAGTGATACATTTTCTACAAAATTGTGGGAATAAGTCTTATCTTTATAATACACTGAAGATCCCAAGAATAGCATGATTCTGTAAGCATTGTTGGGAGAAATCCTTGAGCAGTGCACTGGGAGTATCCCTTGAGTATTCCTGATGCATATCCCAACCCCACAAGAACTAGACAAATTAAAAATAAAAGTAAGATGGTTGCAGATTTAGTAAATGGGCAATGCATTCGCCTTGCTTGTGGTCAACCAGGTTTAATTCTTGAACTGCACCTGGTCATCTGAGCACTGGTAGGAGTGGTCTATGTACAAAGCCAGGAGTACACCCTAAATAGAGTCAGGTGTGTGCTACACCCCCGCCCACTTCATCCAACCCCTCCAAAAAAATCATTGATACTTTTCTGGTGAAAATAGCAGAACATTGAAATCATTGGCTAGTAGCTCCCGTCATATGTCGAGTGGGCACCAGTAAGGTCACATTCAAGTCATCTACCATCACAAAATAGAACAGAAAATCTATTCAACTAACAACGTGGCTATTACTTTCACTAAATTGACTACTCACTCTTGATTTTCATAAACAAAAAGAAAATTAGCACAATTTAATTCTTTTGTGCAAAAACAGTTGAACATTAGAACTTACAAAAATGAATGTTAAACTAAAGCTCAATAATTCAGGGAGAAGGGAATGAAGAAGAGGACCAGAAGCAACATATGGACATTGGTGTAGGGTTCTGGGCACTTCGGTGGTGGTGAGGTCCCTTAATTCCACATCAAGAGCATATACATTAACATTATGATCAACATGTTACTTAGTTGTAAACAACAGTGAAAACCAGCAAAAGCCTCAAAAATTCAGGCCAATGAGACGATTCATCAGGTTGAGCAGATGCCTAGCATGTGGGAGGCCCAGTCTGGATAACAGCAGTACATCATCTCCCGACACCACCAGCAGCAACACCTGTTCATGAGCTGGGAGAAGTCCCTGAGCACTGCCAGGTGTGGCCCAAAAGTCAAAACAAAATGTAACCTACAATATTTTCATTATAATACCACTGAGAATCCTTTTCAAGTATCATTTCCTTCCTTTTAAGTTGAAAACACCACCTTTACCTCCTCCTAACAATTCTTCACTGCAATTCTAACCACAAAGAGATCACCACCGCATAATCATCAAGCCCTTTTTGAAAGTAACATCAGCACAACTTTTTAAGAGTTTCACATGCATACACCTTAAATTTTTGGCATAAATATGTGCAATAATGAGTGGTAAAATATAGTACTATTATATAGTAGATTGTTAGTCTGAATCTGAACTGGTTAATATTTTCAAATAAAATAAAATCATAAAGAAATCCTGGAATCTCATAATATAAAACCAGTTGTGTAGCTTAAAATGCTGTGGAGCTCCAACACATTTTACTTAACACAGGGGCCTAAACACTGAATATTATAGGTTGCCAAGGAAACTTTGTGACTCCACTTTCTAAAAAATCATAAAACCTTCCCACTGAACAGGAATGAAGTTTGAAAAATAATCTATTCTGGAAGTAGTCAAACAAATGATTGGCAAGTAAGTATTAGGATACATGTTCCATTCTGAGTCTCACTTTTCAATATTATTCCTCAATTTTCTTCTACTACTGTCTCTTCTGTTGCTCTAAAGAGCTAAAGAACGTAATAATGAATCAATAAATATTTAGATTTTTGCCCACTGTGATACATTTAGCTGCAACCAGTTGTGGTTCCTTAAGTGGTGTAATAAATCATTTGCATGTATTTTAACGTTCATTAATGTAAGATGATCATCCATATACTGTGTTTGATACAATCCTGGTTAGCTTTGGCCCCAGCAAAATTCTTAATGATGCCTTATTATAATTAAAGAGTCGTCAAGTTTTGAATAAATTCCATCGATCCTATCTATTCATCAACTTGAAATGCACACACACTTGAAATGCATGTGCATGCATGAGACATGTTAGGAACTGAACACAGAAACTCAAACAAACAAGACAAGTGCTCTACTTTGAAGCCACATCCCGATCTCCATATCGTTTTTCAACTGTCTATTAGATATAAGCTGTTTTGAGGATAATTAAAGTAGAATAATCAGCTAATCTCTCTAGTATCCCATACGGTCCTTTGAGCACTGAGCAAGGGTAATCCCTGAGCACTGCCGGGTGTATCCCAACCCGCCCCTTCATGCCCCTCCACCTGCACCATATAACCTATTTTTAAAAGATGAAAAGAAACATGCCATATTATTAACAAAATATAATTCTAAAATAATATAGCAGCACCGAAGCATTATTTATTGTTACCAAAGTGGCAAAAATATACCTATTTTCAAATTTTCCTGCCTAATGTAATGAATTTCATCAAAAAGATAGTGACCCTGTAAAAATGAAATAATATATAGTGTGTTCCAGAATATACTGAATCACTGTTATAATCCTGCAAGTCTACAGCAGCTTGGCTAGCCTCAAAATCAAGGTCACCTTGGCCACCTCCCAATCTTAAATCTTAGCACTGAGAGATTGCTTCGGGGTTGGGATCTTGTAAGATACCTTGAAAGCTGCTACAGTGTTTTCTGAAATCCAATTATCAAATCCACTCTTACGACCGGGGAAAACTAAATTTGCAAGGTGCAGTGTACACATGGCTCAGCAAAAACGAGTTAAAAAAGTGCTTTCGGGTAATGACAGCGGTCATGGTGATGAAGATAATGATGCAGAATTCCATTTCCTTAAATACACATCTCTACCCCAGTCAAGGGAAAACAAAGGTGAAGGATTCCCCTCTTCATATGTGAAAGAACGTAATCCCCCCCCCCTTTCCTTTTCTCTTAGTACACTGCATATAAATTTAACTAATACGATGTTGGTAAAGTGAAAAGACACATTTCTGGCCACCTTTTGGCTATGCGAGTTTAATCCTTTAATGTTGTCTCTATATTTTTATAATGGTTATTTGAACACTCACATCACAAGGAAAAGAACAGTGAATGAAATGAGATAAAATGAGTTAGCTGTCTGGGGTCATGCAAGTAAAATTGAAACCTGAATATCAATTCTGAATTGTCTACAATCTATAAACAACCCAGATTTAGCCTTAGTAGTGAGGCTCTAATATCATTCTGACACCTTCTAACCCCCCCACACCTCATTCTTTAGGAAGGTCTGCGACTTCTAAACTCTGTCATATAAAGAAATAAGCCAAAGCACTTGTTAAATTACTAAGTCCTAATTCTTCCATGAAGAATTATAATTCCCCATGTCTAGAAGAATTATAATTCACCATGTCTGTAATTTCTTACAAACATAGCCTTGCACAAATACAAGTTAGAGGGAAGAAACTCTTGCCATAACCTCGAGCAGGAATTTCAAGCTAAAATAACATAGTTACTTTACATTATAACCTCTCAGCATTTCCCTTTGGATATTGCAAACTGCATATTCCAAACTTTATTTCTAAACTGAATTAATATTTAATCTTAAAAGTATTGTTGTAGATGACCCTTTGACCAAAAATTCTCATTGCCCTGCTTCCTTGTCAATGAGGACGTGAAAAAAAAAACAGAAATCCGAATATATTACTTTGAAACTAATTTGGCAATTTTTAAAGTTAAGCATGTAGTTACGGTATGCCTATTCCTTTCTCATATCTATACCAAAAAGTTCTTAAAACATACTTCCATGAAAAAATATGTTCAAAAATATCTATAACAAAATAAATATGCAAGGAGATTAAATGTTCATCAGCTTATGAATGAATAGCTAAAATATAATCATATTGTGGAATGTTATTTTGTTATCAAAAGAGTAAGATACTAGGTTAGAGAGAGAACAAGGACTAAGGCTCTTGCCTGGCACAAAAAAGATGTTGTGAATTTTCAGCATCACATTTAGTCCTTGGAATAACACCAAGACTGATCCGTTAGCACAGAACCAGGAGTATGCCTAGCACTTACGGATATGGTGCAAATCCACCCACCACCATAGGAAAAATATGCAGGAAAACGTGAATGTTTGCTTTCATATGGATGTGTCTTAAAAATGCCATAAAAAGTGAAAGAAAAAGACACAAAGTTCACATATTCTATGCATTATTTTATGAACTATCCAGAGAAGGCAAGTCCACTGAGATAGCTAGAATTGTTTTATAATTTGGTGGATACCAGGTGTTGGGGCAGGCTGGAATGAATCTCTTCTTGAATTCAATATTGGAAAAGGGGGTAGCAATAGTTTTACAATCATGAATATACTGCAGTCCGTTGCACTTATTTTGAAAATGTGAATTTTTTATTAAAGAAATTATATCTCAGTGCAAAAAGACTCAAATGATTCTTCTCTATCATTAAGGGAAATTAAACTTCCTAAAACGCCTGTGAGTTTCGTGGGTTTCATTCTTCAGTAGCTCTGCAAACTCCCAGTTTCAGTCATCCATTGTTCTCCCACATAGTGGTATGTGTTTTTCCCTGGTCTATGGTTTTGTTTGTTTGTGACTTGGAATACAAGCCCTGTGGTGCTCAGGGCTTTTTCCTGACTCTGTTCAGGGGTAACTGCTGAGATTGGTCTTCAGAACCTATAAGGTACTGGAGATGGAACTGCTTTCCACCATGGAGAAGGCACCGTTAAGCCTAAGCCCTTACACCTTGTACTTTCTCTCTGGCCCCTCCTCGAATTCAAAGAATGACTTTTTATAATTTTATGTGTGATTACTATTCTTTTTTTTAAAAGAAATGTACTGGTATTTTTTTAAAGAAATGTACTGGTATTTTATTTATTTATTTATTTTGCTTTTTGGGTCACACCCGGCGATGTACAGGGGTTCCTCCTGGCTCTGCTCTCAGGAATTACCCCTGGAGGTGCTCAGGGGACCATATGGGATGCTGGTGATCAAACCCAGGTCAGCTGCATGCAAGGCAAATGCCCTACCCGCTGTGCTATTGCTCCAGCCCCATATTCTTTTTAATACAATATCATTACCTCATATCTGAATACTAATGAAAGCACATCCATGACTAATTTTCATAAAGAGGAATTTCCATTTGCGATGTGAACATGCTGAAGTTCTTCAAATAGGAACAAAGCAAGATTTGTTTGTTTTGTTTAGACTTTGTTTATTAGGGCCCACAACCAGCTATGCTCAGGAATTACTGCTGGCTCTGCACTCAGAAATTACTCGGAGCAGGGCTCAGGGGACAATATGTAGTGCCAGGAGTCAAATCCAGGTCTGCCACATACAAGGCAAGAACTTCTGTACTATTTCTCTGGCCCTGCATAAGACAGAATCCTACTTTTTGTGAAAATAAAATAAAATGTCATTACTGTAGCCATAAATAATTCACATTTATGAATATGTTTGCTCACACAAATAAATGTGTAAACGAATGGATAAACACATCTTAGAAATGTTTTACAACCAAATTGTATCTTCATGTTGCCATAAGTAAAATAACTATTTTAATAACAATTAAAAGAAAAAAAACAGAACCAGAGATATAACTCAAAGGGCTAGTGCATGGGCTCTCCTTATGCAAACTCATATTTAATCTCCAGCATGGCATCGTTCCCGAAGCATTGTTGGGAGAAATCCTTGAGCAGTGCACTGGGAGTATCCCTGGAGCATTGCTACATGTGTATCCCAATCCCCAAAGAAGTAGACAAATTAAAAAGGAAAGTAAGGTGGTTGCAGTGGGTAATGCATTTGCTTTGCATGTGCAACCAGGTTTAATCCCTGAACTGCATATGGTCACCTGTGCCCTGGTAGGAGTGATCTATGAGCACAAAGCAGGAATAACACCTAAATAGAGTCAGGTGAGTGGTACATCCCCACCCACCTCACCCAGCCCCCCTCCCCCCAAAAATAACAGAAAGAAAGAAAGAAAACTCAGGAGGAATAATTATTCAATGTATCCACATGGAAAATCTAATTTCATAGTGTCCCTGTGTTAGTTTATGTGATGCCCTCGCTTCTGTTTTAAGGATGCTAATTCATTTTTTCCTGTTTCTGAAGTAAAACAGTAACTGAAATGCATGTTGATTGCTTCCTGTATTCACCTGTATTTTATCAGTTAGATATTGGAATCCAAGCTAAACTAAGGAGAAAATGTTCTCACCTACCTGGTAAAGTGGGGAAAAAAAATTCCATCTAGTTTTGTTGGAAATCCATCACACCCCAGTGAGTGAACAGGAGGTAACTAATGAGCATATGAATTTGAAGGAAGGTTGACTAAAATAAAAGCAGTCTTGAAAGGAAGAGTCATTCTTAATTACCCATTACTGACAAATACAAGTCAGCTACTTTTTACTGATCTCTATGATACAGTCACTATTATCAACTTGTGCTTGAAATGTTTATAACTTTGGCAAAAATTAACAATGAGAAGCATTTAAGTCAAATTGCAAGTAGCTGGAGCAAAGGTAATTTTTTTCTTAATGAACATGCCTTCAATATTCTAAATTGTTTCCCTGTATTTCTATAGGAAAACATAGTGCTTTAATATATATTTTTGGAATAGAAAATGAAAATAAGTAAGATGAAATCAAGCAAATACCACTTTCCAGAAGGGTAAAATCTACTCTAAGTGCTGATATTGTCATTCAGTGTCTGTGCTCAATCATGATGACTACATTCCATACTTTACTGGTACCTGAAAGTTGAAAACAGTGACATGAGACTAACTGCTCTTCCTCCCACGATATTCTATCTATTCAGCAAGACTTTCAGCTCTATCTGTCAAGGATCAGTACCTTTGACGCTTACCAAGGAGAACGTTAAACATAATGGGAACTTTATCTCAGTAACTGCACCCTGAGGTGTTTATTTTCTCAGCAAAATTAATGACACAGTCCCATAGAATTAAAGATAAAAAGATAAAAACAGAACTATTATCACTAATTTAGGAAATCAATTATCTTAATATTGAAAGTCATACTCTAATAAAATCTACTATCCAAGTTTGCTTATGATGCTGAAACTGTGTGTGTATCGAGAGAAAGAAAACCAGGAAAACTGGGTATTATGAAAGGTTAAATGTTTACAATTACAGAGCTCAACCATGTTTCCTAGCTTAGGTTCTTCTATTCTCACACCAACCTGATTAGTTACACAGGAAACGATAGCCTCATTTATAGTTAATTAAATAATCCTACGCTATATGGAGTTTATGATTTTATGAGATTCCCTACCTCACAACTGTGAGTTGTTTGAGAGTAAAGGCATCCATATATCAAATCCCATATGATATACAAACAGTCTAACATCTTGCACATAATTGAAGTACAGTACGTTTTATGGATGTAAGTAAATGAAATTATAAAACAGTGACTCTGGAGGATTAAGTGCACAAAATTAAGTAATGAAAGACTAAATAGATATCAGAAGTCTAAAATATCGTCCCAAATTATCAGGGAATATTGGTGCAGTGTTTATTTACTTTATATAAAAAATGGGCTGGAGCGGTAGCACAGAGGGTAGGGTGTTTGCCTTGCATGTGGCCGACCTGGGTTTGATTCCTCCGTCCCTCTCAGAGATCCCAGCAAGCCACTGAGAGTATCCCACCCACATGGCAGAGCCTGGTAAGCTACCCGTAGTATATTCGATATGCCAAAAACAGTAACAACAAGTCTCATAATGGGGATGTTACTGGTACCCGCGTGAGCAAATCGATGAACAATGGGATGACAGTGCTACAGTGCATATAAAAAATGAAGCTGGTAGAAAGGAAAGGTGAATATCATTTTCCTTTGTTTCTTCTTATCTTTGGCACAGTATCCTTACCAGTACCTTTTCAACTGACTCTCTTCAATCACAGGGAATATAGAGAAGTCAAAATCTGTTAAACAGATATTTGGGATCCAATATTCTTCTACAGTTTCTCAACTCCTTGTTGAACAATCATACATGACCTGATTATTACAGATTTAAGATTTTTAGAAACACTAAAATTGTTTTTAAGGTACTGTTACCAGATTAGAGGTCCAATGTTACAGGCCAAGTATTATAATTCAATATTATTTATTTGGAAAACTAATGAAAGATTCTTCAGAGCAAGAATACAAAACTATAAAAACATAAAACAAGGTGAATGAAAATCTCTGTAAAAATGTGAAAGAGATATTATAAATAATTGGAATAGTGAGGGAATATAAAGAAGCTAGTTATTATTCTCATTCAGCTTTAGAAAAGAAATCTATTTATGAAGTCCAAAGAACAGAATTTTCATACTATATTTTTATTTAGCAGCTATGTTCCCACAAATAGAAAGCATGAAAAAAATCACATTGACTTTCATTTTCTCCTCCAAAACATTGACATTTCCTTTGCATGTTCTACATAATTATTTTAAAAATTCAGTGACATCTAATAAGGGGAAGTTGTAAGCTTTAAAGTATTTCGTACATTGTAGGGCTGATTACTATCTTGCTAATAAATCCAGTGACATTAGCATACTTATTATATAAACTTGAAGAACTATGTACAATCCTGTAACAACTATATCATTCTTAACTATATAAATTTATCAATTTATTTTCTAACATTAGGAAATACAGGTATCCCAGCTAATTTATGAGAGTAAAATTTTGGTGAATCCAGAATCAGTTATTTATACAGAAATTTATTTGGTGTTATATACTGTACTTAGGTATTTCTTTGTACTCTCCTACAAAGAACATATTGATTTTATTATTTTTTAGACTTTTACATCATTTTTTATATTTTATACTTTATTATATGGGAGAACAAGGATTGCCTCAAATTTTATCTTATTACCTAACCAAAGCAAAGCAAAACTTTAAGAATGACATTGAAATCTGTCGAGAATTTAGAAAAAAGCTCTCGGGCACTCAGATTGTTTCCAGATTCTGGCTATAGTGAATAGTGCTACAGTGACCATAGGAGTACACATGGTGCTTGTGCTGTGTGTTTTTGGGCCTCCAGGGTATATTCTCAGAAGTGGTATTGCTGAGTTGAATGGGAACTCAATTTCTAAGTTTTTGAGGAATGTCCATATTGTTTTCCAAAAAGGCTGGACCAGTCGGCATTCCCACCAAAAAAGGAGAGTCCCTTTCTCCCCACATCTGTTCCAGCACTGGCTTCTCTTGTTCTTTTGGATGTGTGTCAGTCTCTATGGTGTGAAATGACGTCTCATTGTTGTTTTGCTCTGCATCTCCATAATGATTAGTGATAAAGAGCATTCTTTTATGTTCCTTTGGCCATTTGAATTTCTTCTCTGAGAAAGTTTTGTTCATTTCATGGCCCCATTTTCCAATGTGGTTGGATGATTTTTCCTTCTAAAATTCAACCAGTTCCTTGTCTAGCTTTGATATTAACCCTTCATCAAAAGGATATTGGGTGAATAACCTTGCCAATTCCTTAGGCTGTCTTTGTATCTTGGTCACTGTTTCTTTTGAAGGACAGAAGCTACTTAGTTTAAAGTAACCCAAGAACAGACAAATGGATAAAGAAACTATGGCATTTCTATAAAATGGAATAGTATGCAGCTGTTAGGAAAAAATGAAGTCATGAAATTTATGAAATTTGCCTATAAATGGATGGACATGGAGAGTATCACGCTGAGTGAAATGAGTCAGAAGGAGATGGACAGATAGTGAATGACTGCATTCATTTGTGAATACTAATATCCACAGCCAGAGGAAACAAAGGCTAGGAGGATGGGTCAATAGTTGGAATCAACACAAGTGTGTAAGGAAGATGATAGGTAAGATAGAGAAGAGAACAGTATGACAACAATAGCTGGAAATAATCACATTTGACAAGGGCTTAGTGTTAAAAGCAGGTAAAGGGATATTCCTGATAATCTTTTATTAGCTATACTGCAAACCACAATGCCCAAAGGAAGAGAGAGAGGGGGGAGGAAGGAGAGAGAGAGTGAGAGATGGTGAGAGAGAGTGAGAGAGAGAGAACAGAGATAGAGCGAGAGAGAGAGATAGAAGCGCCTGCCATAGAGGCAGGCTAGTGGGGTGGGGAGTGAGAGGTGAAACTAGGGACACTGGTACTGGGAAATGTACACTGATGGGGCGATGGGTGTTAGAACACTGTATGACTGAAACCTAATCATGAACAGCTCTGTAAGAGTCTATCTCACAGTGATTCAATTAAAAACTTTTTTAATGTAGTATATACAGATTTTGATTTATAATAATGTATACCTGAAACATACATATTACTAAACAATAAACTTAATTTTAATAAAAATTTAAATCATAAAAAATAATTTAGAAAAAATACTCTTGATATTTATTCTGGAATGAAGCCATAGCACAGAGAGTAGGGCATTTGCCTTGCACACGGCTGACCTGGGTTTGATTCCTCCATCCCTCTCGGAGAGCCTGGCAAGCTACCAAGAGTATCCTGCCCTCACAGCAGAGCCTGGCATGCTACCTGTGGTATATCCGATATGCCAAAAACAGTAATAACAAGTCTTACAATAGAGATGTTACTGGTGCCTGCTGAGCAAATCAATGAACAGTGGGATGACAGTGCTACAGTGCAAAAATAATTCTAATGTCCTAGAGATAACTATTTACTGAGCAGAAAAAATAGGAGATTGCTATTCAATATTCTAATTTTTATGAATCCTATGTTAGACTGGTATGCAGTGGAGAAAAGCATTGTTTTTTGTTATGCTGCAACATTTTTTTGCACGTTTTATGCTGGCACATGGGTAAAAACATGAAAGTATAATTTTAAAATACCAAGGAGATGTTGTGAAAAGGAAGAGATGACAAATCTGATAATTCAGTATATTAGAATGATCTGAGAGGTTGTATTAAGAATTGAAAAATAAAGATAGCTCAAAATGATCAAAGATTTTTCAAAACAAAAAATGAAAGCTTTAATAAATTGAAGTACGTTAAGGATGACCTACTTAAGAAAATCATTGACTTTTCTCATCATCAAGCACCTGAATAAAATCATTTAGAGGTATAGTCTCTAGACATTGCTAAAATTGATTACATGAAAAATGGAAGGTTATCTGGAATCGTACCCTTATTTAAGCTTACCATTTTCTCTGATGTAGGTTATTGCTTCTAAAATAATTCTAAATTTTCCTTTCTTTTAAATGCTGTTGATGTAAGTCTGATGCAGTATTCAAGTGTAAGACAAACATTACAATCATGGAAGGATGAATATAACTATTTTTACAGGCAAAAAGTCCCTGTTTACTAAGTTAATACTTTAAATTGAAGAGTAACAGAGTATCATGAGAGGGAAAGACGAGAATTTGAATTATTAAGTGTCCTGTGAAATCCAAAACGCTTCAAATTTTTATTTTCATGTACTTTAATTAGAAGTGTTATGGTGACAAAAGGTGTATGAAAAACTAGATAGGTTTCTTTGTTGGTTTCTGTTTTACAAGCTAAGTCAAATCTTGAACTTCCATAAAAGATTATTGTTTCTATAATCTCCAACTCTATACATTGTCAAGTGCAAACTTCTTGCCTTTTATTTTACCTACTCCCACTCTAAGGGCTGGAGCGATAGCACAGTGGAAGGGCGTTCGCCTTTCACGCGGTCGACCCATGTTCGATTCCTCCATCCCTCTCGGAGAGCCCGGCAAGCTACTGAGAGTATCTCGCCCGCACAGCAGAGCCTGGCAAGCTACCTGTGGCATATTGGATATGCCAAACACAGTACAATAAGTCTCACAATGAGAGACTGAGCAAGGGGATGACAGTGACAGTGACAGTGACTCCCACTCAATGCATAGATATTTACCAAGGCTTTTGTTTTCCAACCTGAAATTTGATTGTAATTCCAGTTACATGGTGAATAAAATTAGCAATCTATCACACACTGAGAAAACTCTTGCTGGAATGATAAGCTTTGTGGAATTAATAGTTTTGTTTCTACATTGGCATTAGAAAGAACAAGTTGAGTTGCAGCAATTTCTCCTATCATCTATCTCTTCACTAAAATTCAGTGTAAGATTTGGGGATTTGTTCTTAAGTCCTATTAGAAGGAAGAACAAATCTGTAAAAGTCAGTAGATCTAAGGTAATTAGAAACAAAATGAACCTATTTGAACCCAGTTTCTTTTTCTTGTTCTTAATCTTTGATAATGTCATCACCAAGAGTGCTATCACTTGTAACTTAGTCAGAGAATGGAAAGGAATTAGCATTCACCCTTGGATATTTACTGAGCCTGATTGATAATTTTCAGTTTTGTGTGCTTCCCTGTGTCATTTGGAGAATACGAGACTGAAAAATTCAGCAGTGAGTTTCCTCATTCTGTGGGAATAGAAATTTGTTCCATATGTTTCCAAAACCTCTGTTTGGGCTTTGTTTTTGCCAGGGTGCCAGGCTACCCTCTGAGTAGAGAAGCTTCTAACACATTTTTTGGAGATTAGCTGCCATAGGTTCTTCTCCACATGAAAACCACGCATCCCAATTACTATCCAAAGATCCCTGGTGATATTGTTCCTCTGGAGGATTAAATGTAGGATGTCCAGAGAAATTCACTGAACTAGAGTATATTTTGGAACCTTAAGGAAACTTGGAAGCTGCTGAGGAATTACAGAAGCAGTCATAAAGCTGTAATAGAAAGACTTCAGATCTATTCCCAGCAGTCTTCATACTACAGATAACTAATTTAATTCTCTGAGATTCTATTTACAATTCTGCCTAGTAGCAGGGTTGATTTGCACATCAAAAAGCACAAGTGAAGTTTTGCTGTTTAATGACACTTTCTCTTAAAATTCCAAAAATCTTATTTAGTCAGCATCAAAAAAAAAGAGAGCAGGGGGCTGGAGTGATAGCACAGTGGGTAGGACGTTTGCCTTGCAAGCGGCCGACCGGGGTTCGATTCCCAAAATCCCATATGGTCCCCTGAGCACTGCCAGGAGTTAATTTCTGAGCACATGAGCCAGGAGTAAACCCTGTGCATCACCGGGTATGACCCAAAAAAGCCAAAAAAAAAAAAAAAAGAGAGAGAGAGCAGAAGAAAGAAAGTGACTCACCCCAGGAGATGCAGATCACTAGATAAACACCAGGGCTAGAATATTAATAGATAAGGTCCTTTCGTGTTCATTATTTTCAGTATAGATGGAAAGGACAGCCATATATCTTCAAAGTCTGGGTTTCAAATACATGTTCTTGTAATTGAAAAGTCGTAAGGGGGGGGCGGAATATATTGATGTGCTACTAAATTTTGGACTGATTATGGAGTACTTGTCAGGATTTATTTCAAGTGAGTATTTGTTGAGAATTCATTATCTGAGACATTGAGCAATGAAATAAATCTGGAGAATTGGCTCTGCGTAGCATAAGTAGTAAGTAGTACTGGTTATTTGTTTTCTGTTGCTCAATAGTTCACTTTGTATGAGCTGATTGATCAGCTATTGCTGTATGGCTTTCTAGTTTTTCATACACCTTTTGTCACCATAACACTTCTAATTAAAGTACAAAAAAATAGAAATTTGAAGCATTTTGGATTTCACAGAGCACTTAATGATTCAAGTTCTCATCTTTCCCTCTCATGATATTATTACTCTCCAATTTAAAATATTAGCTTAGTAAAAAGGGAACTTTTGCCTGTAAAAGTAGTTATATTCATCCTTCCATGATTTTATGTTTGTCTTACAATTTAATACTGCTTCAAACTTACATCAACAGAATTTAAAAGAAAATAAAAATTTAGAATTCTTTTAGAAGTAATTCCCTAAATCAGAGGAGACGAGAAGTTGGGAAGGAACAGGATTCACATAGACAGAAATGGGAACTTGTGTTAATTATAAACCTTATGCAAAAATTCTTATTCTTAAGAAAATCCATTTGTGTGATAAGGCTTGGAGGAAAGGGAAAGAAAATATTGATTCATGCTTGATTTTTTCATATTTGGTGTTCAATAGGAACACAATTAGTGATGAATATATACAGAACAGACTAAAATTATTTTCTTTTAAACAGTGAAAACAAATCTTTTTTAAAAATGTAAGTGAAATCAATGTTAGAATAAAGCTAAAATAACTTATCTGATTTTCCCTGATAACCTAACTAACCAGGAATATCAGACACTGAATTAATATAATTTTCTTGTGAAAATCATTTTTATTATGAAAACCAATTTAAATGTTTACATAGTACAAATAAGATAGGGAAGAATAAATATTGTTTTCTCTCATTCTGTGCAAAAATTTATGCTAGGAATTACAAGGGGAAAATGGTATATCAAAAGTATTTGCTGACTTCAAGTTGCTCAGAAGCTAGTAAAATACATGACCTAGCACACAATGATTAATTCACACAAATTCCCATTTCTGTCTATGTGAATCCTGTTCCTTCCCAGCTTCTCATGTCCTAATCCTTCAAGGCTCTGTTTAAATCCTATGAAAAGCTTAGTCTGATATTTTGTCAGAAAAAGAAATTCTCAAATTTCTCAGAGGTCCTTATCTCTATTTTTTAATATTACTTACATTTTTCTCATTTTATGATATGATAGTGATGTTCTTGGTCACAAACAGGACATAACTTTAATATATGTCCTTTAAAAGCAACTAACCTCAAGGATAAATAAGTATCCTTCAGAGCTGTCAGAAAATAAGAACAAGTCAATTACCAAGAGGGGGAGAAATTAAACTGACCTTAGCTACCTCTAAGCAACATTCAATTGTAGAGGATAGTGGTGCATAGAATCTTCACAGAAATAAAAGAATGACCCAAATAGCTAATATCCTGAAAAATAGTTAGGAAGCTAACAAACATATAGTTTTAGATATTAACCAAAATGATTTTTAACATGTAAGAGTTTAGAAAATGTTCTCATGAGTACATTTTTTTTTTATTGAATCACTGTGAGATATACAAAGTTGTTCATGATTGGGTTTCCGTCAGACAATGTTCCAACACTTGTCTCTTGACCAGTGCACATTTCCTGCCACCAATGTCCCCAGTTTCCTTCCTCGCCCACTCCTACTTTGTCCTGTTCCATAGTCTGCTTCTATGGCAGACACTTTTCTTCCCTCTCTCTCTTTCTCTTCTTTTTTATTTTCCTTTGAAGCCCTGTAGTTTGCAGTGCTTTTACTGAATGGGTATCATGTATATCACTACCTCCTATCAGCAACATGAGTACTTCTAGACAAAAAAATATCACCCAGCAAAGAGATAATTTTGGAAAGCCTAGGTGAAAAGATCAACACTGAGAGTATAATAAAAATGCTCTGGTAAAATATTTCCAAAGATATCTGGACTGAAGTGACAGAAAAAAACCTAAGTGATACAGATCCCGACAATGGGTGGGGTAGAGAATAAGTATGTTCTTAAGTCTAATACCAGGAATAAAGTATATGTTCATACTTCAGGAAGAAACAATGGTCTACAAATAATACCTTAAAGTAAAGCACCAACGAAGATCATATACTGAATGAGAATCAGGTGTAGCAGTACAAAAGGAGATAAAAATATATGGAAGATATGAATTCATCAATGGTTATTGTGGAGAATCAAATATTGTTAGAGTCGGAGCTGGAGCGACAGCAAAGCGGGTAGGGCATTTGCCTTGCATGAGGCCAACCCAGGTTCGATTCCCAGCATCCCATATGGTACCCAAGCACCGCCAAGAGTAATTCCTGAGTGCAGAAACAGGAGTAACCCCTGTGTGACCCCAAAAGCAAATATATATATATATATATATATAAGCAAATATATATATATATACTATATTCTTAGAGTAGGACAAAACAAACCCATTTCCCAATTATCAGAATAAGGACAAGGCAAAACACTTCAAAGAACTACGAATTGTTTAACATAATCTAAGCAGATCTTTAGCTACAAATCTCTCCCCTTTCCTTTCCAAAATGGTAAGGCAGAGGGGAAGTTTCCACTCTGCTCATTTGAAGTACAGACAGCATATGATTAGTGGAGATTATTACATGCCTGACACATAAGACGACAGGCTTACTCAGTATCACCAACTAGGAAGATCACATAGCAGGAAAACCAGTTAATCTCTGACATAGATTTCTCTAAGGAGTATAAATGTGGTGCATCTATGGAGGTCAATTTGGAAAATTAGTAAATTTGTAAATATTGTTTCCCATTTTACTTTCAGGAATTTGTTCTACAGACATACTTTAAAATGTACACAAAATCTTATGTTAATGTTTCTACTATTGTTTATAATCAAAAATATATAAAATATACATTCAGTAATGAGATTAATTATATATCTTCTTTTTTATTTTTTCTTTTTGGGTCACACCCAGCTTTGTACAGGGATTACTCCTGGCTCATGCACTCAGGAATTACTCCTGGTGGTGCTTATGAATTTATTATAATTTCAAATAAAAATTAAAATTCATAATTTTATTTTTTAAATTAAGTGTTATGTGTTATGTTCACAGATACATATAATTCCTGGAGCTTCCAAGATTTCACATACAACCTGACAGAACTTTTGAAAGGTACTTTCAAAATACTAAACAGAAAAACATAGCTTTAATTTTCAAAGCACTCTTTTTAAAGTGGTGTGTTCCAGTCCAGGTTAAACAATCAGGAATGAAAAATTAGATTTTTCAATTTTTAAAAAAAAAGATTGATAATTACCAGTTATCTTTTTAGCATGAGTTTATTTAAAACTTAAAAGGAAAACAAAGAATGATATTAATGACCAAGAAAAACTATACAAGGGAAATAATATTTAACTTATAGGAAGCAAATATAAATATATGATATGGGATAAACATATAAAATCATTTTTAGAGGTATTAAGAGATTGAGTTACCATCAAATATTGCAAATAAAAATTATACTGAACCCCATAGGGTTCTTGACTAGAACCTGGAACATTTACTGTTTTGTAGATAAAAACATATTCTTGGTGAGGATTTGAAGAACTAGGTTTTTCAATATGAAAGTCTTTTATGTAAAGGTTCCATTTCTAATTAAAGTAAGTGTTAAAGCGCCTGAAAGTCTAACGGCACTTTTAAGAACAAAACAAGATAGGAAGGATATGTTTGCTGCTCTGACAACTGCCAAGATAAGGTGACTAGAGTTACTAGTTCAATTCTGATGGGACATTGCCAGTATCATCCTAAACATGCAGCAGATCGAATAATTTGGCATGCCCAAAAGACATTATTCTCTCTGGAGTAGTTTTTTCATTGTGAAGTATTGAATTTGTAGGTAATTTTGTCTTTCATCTTGGCTACAAAAATGTTCATTCAATCAATTAGTTTAAAGGTCATGTATTTTGCAGGTACCCATGCATGCAATCAGATTTGCCTCAATTGACTTTGCTCACCTCACACGCATGCACACAATACTATTTAAAGGCCAGTCAACTTTCACTCTGTCAAAACAGTATCAAAATAGCCATGACATGATCTGTCATGTCACACAAAAGCGACATTTTGCTAAGAGCTTTCTGATAACTACAACTAAAACTTATTGGAAGGAGCTTAATAATTTTTGGTCAATAATTTAACTAACTCTTTCCATGCCCATTGATTCTACTATATTTAATGAGGGCTACATGAAAAAAGTGAAGAAGACATTAAATATGGAACAACTTAAAAGGATTGCCAGGAGTCTGAGTTGCTTAGTGAAGAGCTCAAGAATAATTAATGTGGTAGATTCAGACTATAAATAAGATTTACCAATAACAAGGAACATTGTAAATGAAAAGCTCCTGAAAGTAAAGTTTGTGCCATACTGGTAAAGCAGAAGATGGATTCATATTTAAAGATGTTAGTAAATAAAATACTCTAATTAGCTACAAGAATTGATAGAAAAACCAAGTGGTTCAGCAATATATACAACTTTGTTCCTTGATGTACAAATGGAGCCAAATTTTTGACATCCACCTCTTAGAGGGACATATTTTGTTTAACCTTCAGTATGATACATTTATTCAGAGAATTGACTTAATTTCAAAAATGGCAAATTAATAAGCAGTCATTAAGGAATCACACAGGTTTTAAGATATAGATTGATCTTGAAACGTTATTATAGAGGACATTTTTGACAATTCTCAAATATGTTCTTCAAAACTATTTTAGGATGTATAGATGTAGCTCAATATGCCATTTATCATGTTCTCCATACAACTAATTTCACCTTTCCTGACAACTTTAACTTATCTGAATATAGGAAGTATCGCTATTCATGTCGCAAAGTACTAACACTGAATACACTTATCACATTCTTTGAAATGTGACTCTAAGCATCCTGAGTATTTCAGATAGTTAAGGTGTTTACATGATCCAAAAGTTTCTCTTTAATTTTCTATAATAATCTTCTGAATTGTAAAATCTTCACAAAGTATTATTTTAGAGGGCACTGCATTATTGCTTAACATAATTAAAATTTTCTACCATCAAATACTACTTAATCGATGAACCATATTTTCTATTGCAGCTTAATATCTACCATTATAATTATGAGATATTTCAAATAAGTCAAAGAAAGAAATTCTTCATTGACAAAATAATAAAACGTCCATGCTTTTAAGAAAGGACATGGTATTTTCAATGACTGAGGAACAGAGGAAATAAAATGTGTGTACCTAGATTGGTTGCTTCTAATTAGAATCAATAGCTCTGTCAAGATGATTTTCTTGCCAACAAAAATTCATTATCGTCAAGGATTATCTTCAATTTGATCAATGTCAGCAATGGTAAATAATTGCTACTGAATAATCAGAAAAATAGTCAGAAAACTACTACTTAATTCCTGTGATACACAATAAAACTGAGAAGAAAAGGAGGTTGAGAAATAATTCATGATAATAAAAGCTTTATATGAAGTGTGATTTTCATGTTATTGCCTTTTTCACATGCTCTCATTATATCCTGAGGGAACTAATTTAGTCTTAATATCAAGAACAGTAACTGCAAAGAATTAAATCCTAGAGACTAGTTGCTTGTTCAGTAAATATTTTAGTTGTACAGAATGTATTCCGTTGGAAAAATATACATATACATATATATGTATATATTATATGTGTGAATTGCTCAATGAATACAGAACATGGAGATTATTTATAACCAAATGACATATAAATGTACACTTATTATGTGTCTATCCTTCTGGGTAAAGAGATAGGTCTCATTTTCCAGAGCTTCTAAATCTAAACCATCCCTCTCAATTGAATGGACAGTCATCTATTCCAAATGGTAATTTTACATACAGACTGGACAGTTTATTAATCCTGGACTTTGTTACTAGAGATGGAACCAATTCTATTGAAGAAAGACAACCTAATGTGGTCCTGGTAACCTAAGTCCCACTGCATATGGCATCCATACCAACAGTGACAAAAAAGGTCAAGTGGGAATATATAAAGTGTTTAATTTAAAAATAAGTTTAATTTCTCTAATAGTTTACACTGAAAGTGTAACAACTCAGATTAAATAAATCAAAACACATAAAGAAGCAAGTATTTTCCTATAATTATTTTATAATTATTTTATTTTTATTATACATTTATAATATTTTCAAATTGGAATATTGGTATCACTGTATCACTGTCATCCCGTTGCTCATCAATTTGCTCGAGTGGGCACCAGTAATGTCTCCATTGTGAGACTTTTTATTACTGTTTTTGGCATATCCAATATGCCACGGGGAGCTTGCCAGGCTCTGCCGTGCGGGTGGGATACTCTCGGTAGTTTGCTGGGCTCTACAAGAGGGACAGAGGAATTGAACCCGGGTCGGCCGCGTACAAGGCAAACACCCTACCTGCTGTGCTATTGCTCCAGCCCTGGAAAATTATAACATTGTAAAATTTTTACTAAAATTCTACTATACTGCATAGCCTGCTATAAATTGTGTGACACTGATGTGAAATTTAGAGGAAAACTTAACCTTGGGACATACACCAATCAGTTTCAGAATCGTCATTCCCCATCTGTGATCTATTAGGCAAAAAAATCCTGTATGCAGCTAACCTTTGTTTTCCTTATTTAGATAATAGAATTTAATTAAACACCTTTCTAAAAAAATGATGGCAAGAATTTTAAGAAAACAGCAAATTTAATAAACTTTTAGATATAAAAGAACTAGTCAAGAGCAACTGTTATTGTTAAAGTAATAGAAGAAATTTAATTATTGATATGATAAACACTGAACTTTTCTCACCTATAATTTTTCTATCAAAGAGAGGTTAGGGTAGGATAATATTAAAATTGAGATCTGAGGAGAGGAAACATTTCTGTGTGTATTAGGTATATTGTGATTTTGTTGAGTTACGGAAATTAAGGAGGATGATTTAATTCCCAGGAAAGTTTGAATTATCAATACTTTACAAGCATAATGTTCATTAGTATATCATTGCATATGTTTTTACAATACATTCACACATTTAGTGTTAGTAAGAGTTGAATTAAAATCAAATTGTAATTTCCATATGAAATGCAAATACAATATAACCTCTTATAATCATTTCTTTTGTCTTTTGATCTCTAATTATTCATAAAAAGTAAATCAAATTTAGATTTATAAAAGTAAGCATAAAACTTATATTCAATTATAATGAAACTCAATATTTCTCATTTCTGACTCTGTCTTTAACATAAAAAAGAAATCAGATACATTTAACCTTAACATAGCCAAATATATAGATGGTTTCCTGAGAGGTGTATGTTATGCTTATAAAGCCTATCCATTGGCCGTTAATATCTTTCCTGGTTATATGATGGCTAATGAGCTCATTCATTGGTAAGAAGTTGTGTTGATTTTCTACAGAGAGGCAAAAATCCCATTAAATGAGATTTATAGAGCTTTCAGCATGATTTCAGGTGGGGAGGAAAACTGTCACTTCTGTTATAGCTTATCTACTTGTGTTAATCCAGATGATGGATTCATTGCCATAACTATTCAGATTTAGATCAGACAGAATGAGCCCAGTTCTCTGGTCCTCATTCTATACTTATTTTCTATCATAATTGTACACAATTACCTACAGCAAGATGAGATTCTTCCATGTAACTGTGTTATCAGTTTGATTTCTAGCTTTTACATTTATATAACCAATATTTAAAAAATGAAACTTTCAATAATCTGACCATAAATGCACTGATTCTTTTTCTATTTAGAGGAAGATTATATGTAAGAATAAATCTTTCTGCAGTTTTCAACTAATTTATTCTCATCAATCTATGCCCTCTGTCCAAATGAAGTGCTACATTTACTCACATATAGTGTAACAGACTAATTAACATGTACATATTTAATAATACTATAAATTATATGTTTTAATTATAAATTATTTATATGTTTACATTAATAAATGTACTATAAATTATAGATTTTTAAAATTTTTAATCAATTCATATATTAAAATTTGTACATATTTTGTAAAATTAAAACTAAGTATATTAATTATGCATATATAATTCTTTAATTTTAAAGGTATATACAAATCCACATTCCAATAGGGAGTATCTATGCATTTAATGCAACAGGGCATCTATGAAGTTAATACAATTAATATGAAAACAATTTTTAAGCTCAAAAAATATTTTGGCTCCTTTCAGTATGCTCTATCAACCAATCATATCAATTGGACTAAAAAAATTTGATACCTTGTTTAAGAAAAAAAAATAATAAATAATGTTTCAAAACAAAGTTAATTTCCTTTACAGTTTTACTTGACATATTATTTATTAATAAATTCAGGGGGAAACAGAATACATATGGATGATGTTATTATTTATATTAATACATAAATACATGGGAAATGAGCATTTCTGTAGCTGGCCACTATGAATATAAATAACTTTTTTAAAATAACTTTGATCTGGTGAGATACTATAATGGCATTCATACTTGTTTTCACCAATCCTAATTTTTAAATACAAATTTTAATTACTGTAACATATTAAAAAATATCATACTATGTTGCTTTCTATAAATTAAAAAAATGCAATTATGGCTTACATAGACTAAAATATAAGATCCCTAGTGCTTGACTCTTTTTAAAACCATAAGCCACTATGTAAAGATAAGAACATGTAAACTGTTTATTCAAACTATTAAATTAGCACAATATTGGTACAAGTCTTTTCTAGTTTTTCAGAATTTAATTAGATTTGGAACAAACTATCTCATTTTGGGGGCAATTTTAAAGTATCAAAAGTCTTGGCAATGACACGTGGATCTAGGTGAAGGATTTTCAGTGTTCAACCAACTGGAACATGTTTTGCATGCAAGAGCCCTGGGTTTTGGTGCATGAAACTGAACTGTCTTCCAAGTACCATCAGATGTTATACATATAAAGATTAGAATTACTCTGAAGCATTTTGGTGGTATACTTATAAAGAAAGCACTGCAGAGAAGAAAGGAAATTAAATACTCCACCTTTTAAGGTCTGTAGCCAATCTATAATTAAATTGACCTATGACATTAATAAGTACAAAAATCATTTCATATTTATGGAGGAACTGGAACAATAGCACAGCGGGTAGGGCGTTTGCTTTGCATGTGGCTGACCTGGGTTCGATTCCTCTGTCCCTCTCAGAGAGCCTGGCAAGCTACTGAGAGTATCCCACCCGCAGGGCAAAGCCTGGTAAGCTACCTGTGGCTTATTCGATATGCTAAAAATATTAACAGGTCTCACAATGGAGACGTTACTGGTGCCCGCTCAAGCAAATCAATGAACAATGGGTCGACGGAGCTATAGTGCTACTTATGGAGGTCTCATAGATATGGGATCTCATAGATGGTCAATGATCAAAGCTGTTATACCTTATAGGAAAACAATCCATTCATAAAAAATGGTTAAGATAGACTTTAGGCTTGCATACTTATTAGCAATGAACTATGCAAAGTTTGTTTCCACAGATTTCTTAAACCTGAATTCCCACTTCCAGTTATTGGAACATGTCTCTACCTCCTGTTAGCGGGAAATTTTATGGGAGATATGAAAAAGGGATCACATCCCTTTTTGCACTAGTTATTATTCAAGAAACTTGGAGAACTCTGACCCTGCCCTAACTGTCACTGTCACTGTCATCCCGTTGTTCAACGATTTGTTTGAGCAGGCATCAGTAATGTCTCTCAATGTGAGACTTATTGTTACTGTTTTTGGCATATCCAATACGCCATGGGTAGCTTGCCAGGCAAACGCCCTACCACTGTGCTATCGCTCCAGCCCTCCTGCCCTAACAACAGAACAAAAATGTTTGTGTGGCTTAAGACCATAATAGCAAAAATTTGCAAATTGTTTGCTAGGAACTAACTCTAACAATGAAATATGAAAGAAACTTTTAGTTCCACAAAGAGAAACTGTTGTCTCTAATTTCACTAAAAAGTTTATGTTGATTCATACTTCAAAATATTCCAGTACCAAAGAACCAGATTTTTTCATACTTAAGTATACACGATGTGTGCTACATGTATATTTATCTTCATCTGTGATACTCTCAGGATTATTATGTGACTGTAATTCATCAGCTGAATGTATCATTAAAGGGTGCATAAAATCTTTCTCAAGAATCCAAGCAAGATCCTTTGTTGCATTTGAGCCAACCATAGTAGCTTTTCTTATTTTAATGTATTATTCACAAAGGAAATTCCTTTCTAGTCCCTTTTAAAAGGTGATGGAGTAGGGAGGAGGTGGAGTGGAGGTGGCAGGAGGGATACTGGGGACATTGGTGGTGGAAAATGTACACTGGTGGAGGGATGGGTGTTCAATCACTGTATGACAGAAACTCAATCATGAAAGCTTGGTAATTGTATCTCACGGTGATTCAATAAAATAAAAAAGAGTTGACTGAGTTGATTTTGACTAATATGAAAGCAAAAAAATCATAAGAGAAAAACATGGGTGTAGTATCAAAAAAAGTTTTGCTATGAAATTAAAAGGATAAGTCTTTATAATAAAAGTACTCCACAATAGGCTAATATTGCACTGTAATTCATTTCTAGTTTTTATTATTTTAAGGTGATAAATGAAAGTTAAGACAAAAGCAGATATAAAGGTCATGCCTGAATGGTTTTTAAAGCAACTTTATGCATGAAAAATAGATACCACAATAATCATAAAATGGAAATACTGAGTGGGATGAAATAACCATGTTAGTATAAAACCCCAAAAGAATCTGATTAAACAAGAAAACTCTAAGCATATGAGTAAAACGAAATAAGTCTTTTACTTGCCTTGCCACAATACACAGGTTCTATGTTCTATGAATAAGAAGAATTTTTAAAGAAGTGTTTATAAGTACTATGAAAGTGGGGATGGTTGCCTTTTCATAATTTTGTACAAAGGAAACTTATAAATTGAAGTTGTTTTAAAACATTTACGGAATACTATGCAGCTGTAAGGAGAGATATAACAATGCCATTCACCGTACATTGAATGAAACCAGAGGATATCATGACATAATGCTAAGTGAAATGAGTCAGGGAAAAGACAAATACTGCATGTTTTCACTTATCTGTGACCTACAGAATAACAAAGCAAGGGACTGTAATGCCTCAAACAGGGGCAAACCCTTAGACCTAGATAATAGAAATGAAAAGGCCAAGGAAGGACAGAGATGGAGGGAGAAAATAAGAGAAGGTAGTCTGGAGGGAAAATAGGTAGACTGGACACGTAGTGTATATACATCAAACCATGAGACTAACACTTTTCAGAGACTAGGACTAAAACTACAAATAATTAAGACTAAAATCCTGTGTGTTGGGGTCAGAGAGGGAATACAGTGAGCAAGGGGTCTGCCTTGCATGCAGCCAAGTCAGGCTCAATCTCCAGCACCCACTATGGTCTCCCCAGCACCACCAGGAATGATTCCTGAGCCAGAACTATGAGTACACTCTGTGTGCAATCAAGTGTGCCCCCAAACAAAAAACAAAATGTGTCTGTTAAGGAAGTGGGCTGTTGGGAGTCAGGGACACCTGGGGACATTAGGTGGATGATGCTGAGACTAGTGACAGAACCGGAGCTGGAACATTGATGCAGGAAACTCTATTGTCAACAGCTTTGTAAATCAACATGCCTATGTTTAAAAAACAAAAGGAGAAAAAAATGAAATATTTCTCCTTCCATGTCAGATATAAAAGATGTGCACCTTGCTTTATAACAAGGCAATGGAACCAGCTAGCTTTAAGCAAAGGTAAAGGACAGTTTGACTATGCAATGGAGACAGCAATGAGACAGAGCCAGGTGCTGGAATTATGAGCAAGTCAGATATTCAAGGCTAGAACTTTGGGTCTAATGCAACAATTCTTTGTCATTAACCTAACTTGTAGGAGAGATTTTTATGACATTCCTTCAGTTCTGTCACAAACACTTGATTGCCTTCATTGTGGATATTTTCTGCAGACAGAAATCACAATAAAATATAAATATTTGGCCAAAGTTTAATATAGAACCAGTAACCAATTTCAATCAATTTATTGTTAGTTTCACCCCCACCATTCAATCTTTCTCAAAGTATCTCTATGATATCACTGTACCACTGTCATCCCATTGCTCATCGATTTGCTCGAACGGGCACCAGTAATGTCTCCATTATGAGACTTGTTGTTACTGTTTTTGGCATATCGAATATGCCACGGGAACTTGCCAGGCTCTGCCGTGTGGGCGAGATACTCTCTGTAGATTCCCGGGCTCTCCAAGAGGGGCAGAGGAATCGAACCCAGGGCGGCTACGTGCAAGGCAAATGACCTACTTATTGTGCTATCGCTCCAGCCAATCTCTATGATAATTATCAATAATTATGTTACCAAGTCATAAATAAAATTTATGTGATTTTGGAGACCTTATGTGCAAACGTCTCCGTGTATACAAACTAGACTTTCTCTTTGAAAATTGCCACATAATTAAAATTTAATCAATTAATTCAAAGGCATATTCATGTACATTGAACTACTTACTAATTAGATCACTGGCCCACAGAGAAAACCACTGTATTTTATTCATATTTGTCTCTCCCCACAAATTCTGACGGTTTTTAATTAATAATGCCTAATTATCGGTTAATACGCCAGGGTAAGTGGGATTCTTTTCACTCAGCACTTGTTTAATTAAGTAACTTATTTAAATGAAAATCTTAGTTCTTTGGATTTAACTGGGCATCATTTTGTGCATTACAAATATCTCAATATGTAGAGTATACACAGGTGATTAAAGGAACTATATTTCATTGCACTTGAATTTTGTGGCAATTATATGATACAAACTGAGATACAAAGTTCAGAAGAATTTTAGAGAAAAAAATGGTTATCTGGTTTCTCTAGAGCACTGTTTCTGTGTTTTAAGTCTTCACTATTGTGGGGAGATGTTGAAGGACGCTGTGTCTCTATAGTAAAAACACACAAAAAATAGGAAGATGACTTACATCAAGAAGGTACAGTTTCGGGGCTGGAGCAACCACAGTGGGTAGGGCATTTGCCTTACACGCTGCCGACCTGGGTTCAATTCCCAGCATCCCATATGATCCCCAGAGCACTGCCAGGAGTAATTCCTGAGTGCATGAGCCTGGAGTAACCCCTGTGCATCGCCGGGTGTGACCCAAAAAAGATAAAAAAAGAAAGTACGGTTTGACTAAGAGCTTGGGGGGGGGCGGTTGGGGAGGGGGTCCTCTGCTCATGTTGGATCTGCTAAATCAACAGCAGGGTAAGGGTCCAGACTCCTCGATCTAGATATCAAACTTGCACGCCAGGGTGTTCTGGAGCTAAGGAAGAATGTAGAGAAGAATCACCTAGAATACAAAAGCAGATTAAGGGAATTCCAAATGAATGTCTCGAAAAGCACTTGGCAGCTTAGTTTTTGACTCCCCGAGTCCATCAAAGGCCTCTAACTTTAAACATCTTCCAAGATCCAGGGTTTACAATGTCACTTAGAAAAATAAGTTATGTACCATTTTTATAACCACAAAGCATTGCACTCTGGTCTCTGATAGAGCACTAGATTGTAAAAAGACTTGGAAACTGAAGATGTTAACTGTTTATAAATCATGTTCAGAAATTTCAATGACCACTCATGTCCTAACCTCTGGTCCCCTGAACCCAGGAATAATTCATGAGAACAGGGTCAGGAGTAAATCTTGTGCAATGTTGGATTTTTTAAGTTATAGAAACAAAAAGAATTTTTTAAGTTATAGAAAACAATAATTTCTGTAGGAGAAGTTAGACTGTTTTATCTTTTCTAAGGAAGGAGATATGAATAAAAGAAATTATAGCAGAATCACATGCTGATGCTGTTTATTTTTATTTAAAGGGTCTTCAGGTTGTTGAGATACCATGGCCCTGCTAAAGATCTTACATGGGTACATATAAAAATTATTCCCCTCTGGATAATATATATGTGAATATATATATATATATATATATATATATACAAGTGAGGGAGATAATAAGATTTAAAGAGTGCTTTCATTTATAACATAAGACATATTTTTAAACATTCTAGCTTTTAAAGATTTGACTTTAAATTAGGAAAATGAATTATTCCCATTTTTTGTAATTTTATTTTTGGTCACACCTGGCAATGTGTAGCGGTTACTCCTGACTCTGCACTCAGGAATTAGTCCTGGCAGTGCTCAGGGGACCATATGGGATGCTGGGAATCAAATCTGGGTCAGCCGCGTGCAAGGCAAACGCCCTACCTAACGTGCTATCACTCCAGCCCCTGTAATTTTGTATATAATCGAAGAGTTTAGAGCCAGAAAGGATTAAAAAAAAGGAGTCGGGGGTGGAGTAAGGTGTTTGTTTGCCTTGCAGTGGCTATTCCTGGTTCAATTTCTAGTATCCCTCATCATCCCCTGAGCCAAGAGTGATCCATGAGAATAGGGTCAGGTGTAAGTCCTGTGCAATCCTGGGAGAATGCCCCAAACAAACAAACAAACAAAAAAATTTAAAAGCTATAGAAGACACAATTATTTCTGTAGGATAAGCTAGACTGTTTTCATTTTTTTTTAAGGACAGGAATCTGAATAAAAGAAATTATAGCAAGATCACATAAAAATTCCATCACATGGTCTGTTTTCTTAAGAAATCTTAAGCTGATATTTTCAGGCTGGATGCCAAAGACAATGAAGGCTACCACCTATGTAGTTGCAGAGTTAGAAATTATGTACAGAAAATAACTTGAAATGTGAGGTATACCAAGAAAAACAGAAGGAGCTAGTTTCCAAAGACACTCTTAAAGAATGTTGTTAAAATTCACACTCATTTGCTTAACTTTAAACCCAGCAATTAGCTAGCAATCCTTGGTGACAGACTGCTATTAATTTTGTGCTGACTCCATACATGTAAATTAAACCATTACACATTCCCCACGTGTTTACTCTGACATTTATTTTGCATAAGTTATCTGCCAGTGGGAAGGCCTAAACTTTACCTCCAATTCCCTTGGCAACTAAGTCCTGATTACTTTGTTAATTTCTTGAAAGATAGCTAAAAACTATTTTTGAGTACAAAAATTTTGATTAACACAAATGTTTTGAGCTTATCATATCTTAAGCACTGAAGGGTATGCTAACATAGCTTTGCATGTTGTCACTTTTATAAAGTCAAGTTTTCAGAACATTTTTTAGATCTGCCTGGAGGGCTGAAGAGATAGTACACTAGGTAAGACACATGCTTTGCATGAAAAACACCGTGGATTCTAACCATGACACCACATACAATACCCTAGGCACCACCAGAAGTGATACCTGAGCACAGAATCAGAAGCAAGCCCTGAACAACATGGGGTATGTGCCCCAATCCACCAAGAAAATAGATATGGCTGAATGGGTAGGCCACTAGACTTGCACACAACCTACCCAGGTTCGATTCCTAGCACCACATACTGTCTGTCCTCTTAGCTGGCTAAGAGTGATCCCTGAGTGCAGAGCCAGGAATGAGCCCTGAGGATTGCCAAAAATAATTATTTCATTAAAATATTTAGGGGTCCGAGTGATAGTACAGTGGATTAGATAGTTGTCTTATACACAGCCAACTCTAGCACCACATATGGTACTAAGTTCATCAGGAGTGAGCACAGAATAATGGATTAAGTAATGAAATAAGCCACGGATGGTTATAGTCCATAAACAAAAAAAATCAAACAAAAAATATCTGACCGGGCTGAAGCAATGTGCAAGGGCATTTGCTTTGCACACAACTGACCCGGTTTCGATTCCCAGCATCCCATATGGTTCCCTGAGCACCGCCAGGAATAATTCGTGAATGCAGAGCCAGGAGTTACCCCTGAGCATTGCTGGGTGTGACCCAAATAGAAAAAAAAAAAAATCTGGCTGGAGATACTAGATAATACAGAATGACAGTAATTTTAAAAAGTATAAAATAAAAATTTGTTTCTGTTTTCTCACAAAATAGTCAAAAGTTTATATAATAAGATTTATTGTCCTTATAGCACAGCAGGTAGGCTGTTTGCCTTGCACACAGCCAACCCGGGTTCGATTTCACTGTCCCTCTTGGAGAGCCAGGCAAGCTCCACAGAGTTTCCTGTCTGCATGGCAGAGTCTGGCAAGCTACCCGTGGTGTATTCTATATGCCAAAAACAGTAACAAGTCTCACAATGGAGACATTACTGGTGCCCGCGTGAGCAAATCGATGAACAATGGGACGACAGTGCTACAGTGCTACTGAATCCTAAAACATATTCACTTATTACTAGGTGCTTCTAATCATCATACAACTTGATGCAGAGAAATATATGGCTTATTAAAATAAGAAGAGAATAAACTGGAAAATATGTTCTTAGAATTTTCTCCAAAAAGTCTATGTTTTTTTATTAATCCGTAGCTCAAGTTTTTCAGTTGGTCACTAAATAAAGTGCTTCCACAAGACCGCTTCAAAACCCAAAGACTTAACCAGAATTTACAAAATATTTCAGAGGCTAGGCCACCTGCTACATAAAATGGGGATAAACAGAACACAGTGGTTAAGGCACACGCCTTGCATGGTGCCAACCCATATAGCATATGTGTGGTCCCCAGAACTGCCAGGAGTGATCAAAGAGCCAGGAGTAAGTTCTGAGTGCCTCTAGCTGTGGCCCAAACCATACAACCTATGAAAAAGTGGGCAAAGTGCTTAGCCCTTTGTTGTTTAAAAATGCCAGATCTGTACCAGGAATTCTGCATTTGCCCACCTTCCATTCCTTCTCTGCTTTACCCAGCATGAAATTTCCCTTCGTGTGGCACAACATGGTAGGTCTCTTTACCCTTACTATGGATTTTCCATCACTCAGTCTCAAAAGTCACTGTCCCCGTACACCAGGTGACAGATATCTGTTACAAATAATTCCGCCCACACTAACTTCCAATGTTTTTTCATCAAATTCTAGTAACTTTATATATACCCATTAGCAAAATTAAGGAGGGTTCTGAAGAACCAACCCCGATCACACATACATCCTTCAGAAGGTTAAAAGCCCCAACATCAAAGGGTCTTCATATCTGCAACCTGAGAAATTGTCTCTAGCAAAAAATGGCATGTTTCCAAAGTAAGTGGATATTCAAACATTTTCAATGTTTTTTCTTTTGGTTTTGTTTTCATTTAGGACCACACTCAGCAGTGATCAGGCTATGAGCTGAGGATCATACCTGAGTACACTTTTGGCAGGATCAGTGCAGTCCTGATGTTGCTCAGAAAACCACAGGAGGCACTGGGGTTTAAGCCCGGGTCAACCACGTGCAAAGCAAACACCTTACCCACTGTACTCTCTCTCTTCAATGCCTGCTTTTTTTTAAAAGTCTTTTACATGTATTTATTTATTTGTTTATTTTGATTTTTTTGCTCACACTCGGAGATGCTCAGGACTTACTCTTCCTGGCTCTGCACTCAAGGATCACTTCTGGTGGTGCCAGGGGGACCATGTGGGATGCCGGAGATCGAACCTAGGCTGGTCACATGCAAGTCAAACACACTCCCTGCTGTACTTACTATTGCTCCAGAACCTAACCCAAGATTTTCACTACTAACTATAGAATTAATTTTCACCTTTTGAGCTACTTAAGCACATGTTTTGTTGTTGTTGCTGTTGCTGGCATTGGTTCTTTTGTTTGTTTGTTTTACTCTATAGAAATTCTGCAATACTGGCAAAATGGCAAACACATAGTAGTTGTTCAATAAATGTAGGGTCGAGTTATATAATATGTTAATAAACATGTTCATTTTGATAGGGGGTGCATGAAATCATTTTGAGTAACTAGTTAAACAAAACGTTAATTATTGTATAGAACATGGTTTATTCGAGGCATTAACAGACAAAAGTTTTCTACAAATCGGACCTTTATTTTTTTCCAAAACTATGATACTTAAAACATCAAAGCCTATCTCATAAATGCCCAAATACAGACTGACAGAAAAAATGCTAACCTTTATTTTAATAAAATGCCCAGGTGATTAGTATGGACATTAAAATTTTAGAAATGCCAATTAATAGCACTGGTTTCTAAACAAACTACAATTAGAGATATCTGATATTGTGTTAAAAAATAAGAAAAAGAAAAACTAATAGTATGTACTGTGCTTCAAACCAATAAAACATCTATATGTGTCCAAAATTGAATTTCTTTTGCATCTTAATTCTCCACATAGTTATCAGGTACAGTCAAATTGAGAAGTTTTTATTAAACAAAACAATAAGATGCTGGCTGTATGCTGGGATTTTAAATTGAAAACAGAAAATAAAAGTTCATTTAGTTGGTTGCTTTTTGGGCTACACCCCAAAGAGAAGTTTTAAATGAGAAAAAGAGAAAAAAAATCTAACATTTTAAAAATCAAGATCTTACTTAATAGTCTATTGGCTTCAGGGGCAAGCAAAGCATATATTAGCCTAAAGATGCCCACCAGGCTTTGATCTGAGCAAGAATCTTATTCCAATTATTTGATACAAAATCATCTTAAACCACTGAGCATAGGCAAGTAGAGTAAAAATGAAGTTCAAAAAAAGTTCTGTAGAATTATAGCAAACATTCCTTACACGGCTTATGCTGTGTCATACTTCATCTCTAAAGACTGAAACATAGCTCCCTTGTGGAGGTTCAAATGAATTAATCTTTCCATCATGCAAACTAATATCTCATTAAGTATTACACTCTTGCTAAGAATGGGATTTAGTATATTGAGATTTGTTTTCATAAACTACATAGCATATTTAGAAATACGGAGAGTAAATAAATACTCTCTTGGCACACACTAAACTCGCTTAACAGTTTGTATATTAATTACTCCATCAACAAAATGACTTTCAAGAAAGAATCATTTTTTTTTTGCTTTTTGGGTCACATCCAGCGATGCTCAGGGGTTACTCCTGGCTCTGTACTCAGGAATTACCCCTGGCGGTGCTCAGAGGACCATATGGGATGCTGGGGATCGAACCCAGGTTGGCCGCGTGCAAGGCAAACGCCCTATCTGCTGTGCTATCGCTCTAGCCCCAAGATTCATATTAAAAGCCAAAAGGTTCAGGGTCCAAAAAAATAAAACAGCATGTATGATGCTTGCTTTCCATGCAACAAACCCAGGATTGATTCCTGGCACTATAAATAGCCCCATGAGCACTGTCAGGAGTGATTCCTCAGTGCAGAGCCAGGAGTAAGCCCTGAACACCACAATGTGTGACTCATAAAGCAAGCCAAAATGCCAAAAAGTGCACTAAGTACAACATATAGTTGACAGTACTACTAGAATAAAGATGAGTTATTTGTTCATGTTAAACATATACTCTGACAGAACCCAAGAAATAAATGTGTTTAAAATAAGCTTAAGTTCTGTAATAATGAAGAACTGAAGTCCCTGAACTATATTTTCAGTTCTCTCATGGATAGAATTAAAAATAAGAGCTTGGGGGCCAGAGATATAGTACAATATGAAGGTGCCTGACACGTTCAACCCCCAGCACCTTATAGGTCTCCAGGCCCTGTCAGGAGTGACTTCTGAGCATTGAGATAGGAGTAAGCTCTAACAGCAAGCACCTTACTCATTGCATTATCTCTCCATCATCCGATCCCGATATCAAAGTTTTCACTGAAGAAGTACAGTGCCACCAACTACTCAAATTGCAGAATCCACAGTTCCAGGAAGTGCCATTCACATGGACCAGGAAGGGCATGGGAGCTTTGTGATACAACGGCTTTGGGGAAGGGGCTGGGTGTTTTCTCAGCTATCAATTATGTCTCGTGAAAATTACTTACTAAGCACCTATTGTGTGTCATCAAATTTTAGCAAACCATGCTCCGCTGGACAAATTTAAACACAACCTGAATCTGTAGTCCAGTTTTAAAAAATAAAAGAACAAAGACGAAAAAACATTTTATAAACTGTGTAAATTATGGAAAATTCAGGTTCTGAAAAACATAAATTTTTGTGGACCTCAACCATGCCCATTCATTTAGATATGGTTCTATGGTTATTTTGGTGCCAGCAAGGCAGAGATAAATAACTGTAAAAGATATTGTGTCAGTGGGAATAGCTTAACATTTGTTTACCTGGTCCTTTGAGAAAATATTTGCCAACTATTTTGCTATGCAAGATGATACTTAAAAAATTAATAAATAAATAAAATTTAAAAACCTGACCTTCTGGCATAGCAAATACTACAATGGTTCCACTGCTGTACTTGCTTTGGCCTTAAAATAAATTAAACTTCTACATATTTCCATTTCTTGTTCATTCTGTTTTGATTTGGGGACACAGCTGGTGATGCTCAGGGGTTACTCCTAGCTCTGAACTCAGGAATTACTCCTGTGGGTGCTCACTGAATCTATGGGATGCCAGGAATTGAAGCCAGATGGGCATCAAGTAAGACAAACACACTCCCCACTGTACTATGTATCCAAACCTTCACTTTTTTCTCTGCATTGTGGAGACAAGAAGTTGGTACATAAGAAAGGATTAAGTTAAAACTCAATAAATCACTGTTTCCTTCAAGTTGAAAAGTCCTAGAATTTTTTGCCTTCTTTGCCTACTAAAATCTTAGCTAAACTTTAAAGTCATGACTAAATGTCAATTTTGTATGAAAAATTCTATGATCTCTCAATTTAAATTGGTTTCCAGGTCTTTTATAGCATTTATAGCATTCTGTTTACCAGTTTGTTATACTATGCTCCTGTGGTTATTCACACATCCTTCATTAACAGCATGAACCTTTTCTTATAAAGCATGGAACACCCACAATATCATGTACAGAGAAACCACCATGTATAGAACATAGACGCGTAATATGATTAATGAAAAGCTGAGTGGATCTACAAAATGAACAGCAGTGGGGGAATATTTAAACATTTTTATGCCACCTAAATAACAAAAAACATATCAGGTGAGAATCCCACTTAAAGGATCTAGGGGAAAGAAAATCATTAAGCAGCACGAAAGTCTAGCCTATCAATTGTTTCTTGCAAAAAGAAAAAAAAAGAGATAAATTCTCCTTTAGTTCTTATTGTCTAAATAAGCATTTATCATACTCTTTACAGTTGTGATCTCTTCCAACTTTATTTCCTCCCTATGCCCCTGCTTTACCAATGGTTGTTTTCCTAGACTTATGTTGAGGTACCAAGTTTATGCATTTTCCACCTATGATTCCATTGGAATTTTCTGGAGACCCATATGACCCACAGGTGAGATATGCTGGTATAAATCACAAATTTTCAGGGAAATGGCAAGTATCAGAATCAGTGGAGGCAATATGAAAGGGGATAGTAATCAATAAGATCAATATGCTGATTGGAAACTTTGAAAGCAGTTCATTTTTTCAAATATTAATTAAAAACTTTGAATTCATCATTTTTCTTATGTATCAATCTTAGAATCTTACATTAAAAACCCAACTGGTTTTTATGTAAATGCTTTTCTCAAAAATCAGTTTTCTCTATATTCAAGACACATACAAACACATCCACACCCACCACACATATTTTATAGTACTTAATGGAAGAAAACTCAGAAAAATACAGTGAATATTAATTATGGCAAATCAAGTTGGCATTTGAGTCATAAGCAATAAAACCTGAGTTATAAAAGAAGAAAAATAACCTCTTCATTGTATAGCTGCTTCAAAATCAAAATTGTTTTCACAATCAGGTAATTTCTCATACTTTTTTTTTTAAACATTATGTCAATAAACTTTTCAAAGGGAAAAAAGCAATTGTAAAAACTGAATGGAACCACAAAATCGACTAATCAAAGCAATTCTGAGAGTAAAGAAAAATGAAGGGGGTGAAGGAAAGCAATTCTAAAAAATGAATATAACCACAAAAACCTGAGTAGCCCAAGCAATTCGAACAGAAAAGGAAAATGGAGGCCTTATACCCGTGATGTTACCCAATACTACAAAGTAATATAAACGAAAACAATATGCAATAATTATTAGTGTAGTGTGTTAGTGAAACAAAACCAAACACATAGGCCCATGGACAGAACAGAGAGAATGGTAATAAGTCTGCACATACATGAACATGTAATCTGAGATCAAAGTGTCCGTAGATCAATGGAGAAAGAAAGGCTTCTGAAACAAATGGTACTGGGAAAACTGCAAACCTGGGAGTTGGATGCAGAAAACCTAAAAGTAGACTATTAGCACCATACACTAAAAGTCCATTCAAAATGAAGTAAAGTCTTGAATATGAGACAATGAATCACAAATCACATAGACAAAAACAGATGAGAATTTAAAAGCACCCAATTAATGAGAAGATAATTGCACATCGTATGCCTAATAAAATACTGAATATAAAACAAATAAAAAAAAACTCACACAACTTTACAATGGTATACTTATATTTTTTGCAGTGCTGGGATTGAACCCAAGATCTCACACAGGTGAAGCAATCACTCTACTACTGAGTTGTATCCCTGGCACCTCACAAAGCATCATTATAAAACAAAAGCACCATCAATCAATTTAACAAGCAAAACAGTCAAACAGCAGACAAAAGATTTAAAGAGGAACATTTCCTCTTCTCAAGAGAGACATAAAGATAGGCCACGGATGCATGAAGAACATGTTCTGCATCACTGATTATCAGGAAAATGCAAATTAAAAACACAATAAGGTCAGAATCACCTATATAAAACAATAAAAACAAAGACTAGCTGGACAGGAAAATAGCTTAAGTGATGGATTTCATGTATGTTTTGCATATACCACATCAAAAGCTTGATTCTTGGCACTCATTGCATGGCCAGCCAAGAACCTGGGGTATCCCTGGTGGTCCCTATGCACCACTGGTGATGTCCTTGTAAGGTTAATGAGGATGTGGAAGGAAGAAAACCTTGCTATACTGTTGGTGTGAATGTAATTTGTGTAGATGATACCGTTTACTTCTCTGCAATGGGGGGAGAAGACTCCATGTGAAATGGTATGGAGTGTCTTTAATTATCATACAGAAGGAAATGCCCTATGATTCAGTGCTTCCACTCATAAGGCATGAAAACACTAATTCAAAATGATATGTGTGAATCTATGCTTAGAGCAGTATTCACAATAATCCAAACATGGGTTAAACTTAAATGTCCATAGGCAGAATAAAGTAGTTGGGATATAAATGTATATGTATATATACACATATATACACATATTGAAACGCTATTTTACTATTTAAAAATGTATCATTTGGGACAAAATGGGTTTTGAGTTGATTATGCTAAATGAGGTAAAGCAAAAGATAACTGCCAAATTATTTCATTTGGATGTCAAATATAAATAACTAAAGCTTATGAACTAGCAGAAAACAGCAAAACAACCAAACTGACTTTGACAGAGTGAAAAACCTGTTGGTTTGGGAGATGGGAAAGAGACAAACAGAGAGTTCTTTTTGGTGGTGACATGTCACTGAAACTTGTGCCGGGTGCACTGAATCTTATATATGAAACATGCATTAAGCTCCACTCCCCTTTCGATCGTGTGAAACCTCAAAGACAGCTGTCTAAACAATGACACAACAGATTACCCCCAAATGCAAAGTATACAAGGAAGACTTAATGGAGTCTTAGTCCTTGGAAAGATGACTTCAACTAAGAGGGCATCAAACATTACACTGCTGATTGTTCCACCTGACCAACTAGCAGCATGATTTCCACCTGCAGAACTCCAGGACACTATCCGAAAACCTGACATCATTTTCAAATGAAATGCAAAGTGCTGTAATTGAGTAAAATTCCTATATAGTATATAATTCCTCTATAGTATCAAGGGCACCAATTAAAGTCTTATGAATGTTTGTTATCTGTTTTCATTTCCACTGGGATTCAATATTTGCAGCAGTAGGAGTAAGAAGGCTTTCCAACTACGTGCAATAGTTTTGATCTGCCTGTCTATATATCTATTTATCTATCTATCCTATGGACATTGCCATCCCAATAAAAGCCCAAAAGCTAGGGAAATCCCCTGGGTTAAGCAGGTTTAGTTTAGTTTAGACAATAGGGATCACAAAGGTGACTGGAGGTTACCCTAACTTCAATGCTATACATCAAGGGTAGTTGCCAATTGACCATCACCTAGGGCCATAGCTGTGTGATAGTTCAGTTGCTGTTCCTAACATATATGTTAACTTGTAACAATTGGTCAATTCTTGGAAGCCAGGTGGAAGCTGACAGGATGCTAAATGAAAAAGCCAGGCAGGCAGCCCCTTGCCAGAGCTGTTAGGGAAGCACTGTTCCTTATGATAGGCACGGAATCTGTCTCATTCTCTGCAATTAACTCTGAAAGGTGGAATTGAAGGCAAAGGTTCAATGGGTTTAGTGGTAGCAACCCCCTATATATGTCTACATATGTATTTCTATATGTTTAGATAATTACCATCCAGCCTGCACTTTTCCTGCAACATTATCAGTTGGGGAAGCTTTAATAGCAAACATGGAATCACAGACACTTAATAAAAACCTTAGATTTTTAATCTAAGTTTACTCAATAAAAATCATATGTTTCTTTCATAAAAATCCCTATAGGCATATGTATAAACTTATAATGTTCCTGGGGCTTTATGTATCAATATAAAGATCATTCATGAACTCTGAGTTCAAAAAGACTTACAAGACTATTTTCATTGTAAAGTACCATATTTACGCGATTCAAATTCAATAAAACCCATTAGAGAGAATTCTGTTTCTATCTTTTACAGTTATAGCTAACACTGCAGAAAATATCTCCAGGTACATAAAATTATTTTTCTTGTTAATAAGATTTTATTACAGTAAATTTTTATAAGTTGAAGAAATGGGGCACCGAGTCTGAATACTAAGTGGTATTCAATTCGAAGTGGTGAAGGAAAGCAGACACATTCAAGTTAGTGGCCGGGTGTTTTATTCACTTAATATGACAGAATGTAGAATGTTCATAATGCTGCAACATTATCGAAATAAAATTATTTTGTGGATTGCAATTCCAACTCTCTGCAGTAAAGCTCTGCAGCCCAAGGTCGATGGAGTCAAGTCCAGTTGTCTGTTCAGTAGAAACCTTTCACAATGTAAAAGTCAAGGGCCTCTGCTCCGATGACCACAGAGTTTCTTTTTTCCCCACAGAAATAAAGCCTTGCCTGATGGTCTTGGAACAATTTCCCACAGCTCATTGAAAAGTGAAAGCATTTTTCTTCCCTCCAAGGAGCCTCAGGCTGCATGTAATATGCCACTTAATTTCCTGCACCTTAGTTGGTCACTGTTAAATCAATTCATGAGCAAAAGAACTGAATTTTTCTCAAAATTCTCCACTCCTGCTATTCAGCTATAATAACATAAAACCCTCCCTTCCCCCTCTATTATTTAACAGAGTGAGCCTGGGAAAAAGAAGAAACAACTTTGATCTAAATTTGAATGAAACATAGGAGAACCCTATGAAAAACAATGCAAGGGGAATAAAATGAATGCCTACCTGAAGCCAATGAACTAATTCTGGATGAGGCAAATCCAAAAAGCTCTTAGAGAATCAATACATCTTAGACTTTATATATCCTTATTCATATTTTAAGCAAAGATAGGCTAAAATGCAAATCTGCCTCAATGCTTACATAACATATATGGCTTCAGATTAGAGGAAGACAGTGCTTGAGTGGAAGTTTATAGACCGAAATCAAAGGAAAGAGGGCAGAGGGATGGTTCAGTGGCACAGCACCTGCTTTGCAGACATGAGACTGTGAGTCTGGCACCATTCCACACGGTGCCATGCTAGCCTGATGCTAGCCACCCCGCCATTTGTGAACCCCAGCACAACAACATACACAGTCTTCAGCACACTAGAAGCAAGCATGTGCAAGAACCACAAATAAAGTGTGAGACCCCTGGCAAGCAGCACGACCAAGTTTGTACTGTTCCGTCAACACTACAATCAAATTCAAGCTGTGTATCTGCTCTGTGACTCCCCTCCTCCCTGCTGTCCCCTCCCTGTCATTGCTAGATTATCAATAAAAGGGAAGGGGGAAAAGAAAAATAGCACTCACTAATTCCATGGGAATAACAGACAAAAATAAGCATTGATAGCACAGTAGATTTTCACTAAATTTGCCTAATACTTAATTCAAACATCAATTTATCGAATTGATGAATTCGATTTTCTGGCCACTCTGATTTTGCAGCTGAATTATTGGCAAGCTACCACATTCCATGCCATGGAAATGGTGCTTTAGAAAAACTGTACCATTATCAATCAATTAGACATTGCCTCAAATCTCTTTCCAAGTACCATCTAAATGTCATTAACTTTGGGCACAAACCATGATAGCCATTTTATAAGAGATCAATGCATTGTTATGGTACTCCAAGGAAGAATGAATCTCATGTTTGTCACTGTAGGGCTTTTTCTTGTCTTTGTTTTTGTGAAAATGCAGTATGACTGATAGTTTCATATAAATGTAGAGTTTCAATTCCCTTGCTCTATGTCCTGTACAATTTATTCATTAAGTCTTCCTGAACCTATATCAATCTTGCGTTGTTGCATTTTGTAACCATTTATCAATTAGATGTATTGTGGTTGATTCTCAAACAATTTACTAGAATTCACAATAGCATGGCTAAAATAAGCCTGCTTTGGGCCCAAGTTTTTGAGTTTAAATAAATTTATATGAGAGTCCTCCCCCACTCATACTTGTAGAGTAAATAATCCCATTTATTTACCTCCCTGATCCCCCATTTCCCGATCACCAACTTGTCTTCCCTTTTTCTGACAGTGCCACTATCAAAACTTTATCTTGTTGATTCCTAACTTTTCCTTCAGTTAATTGACTCAAGTTCGAAATTTAGGGACTTTTTCAACATATATCCCCAAATTAGATCTATCTGCCCTAAGAAAGAAAGTGTTGAGTGGGCATAAACTAAACTGAAAATATATAAATTAAACTATAAAATAAAATGAAAATAATGTTATCCAGGAATAAGAAAGGCTCATTATGTCTCAGAAAGAAGTACATAAGTGGAAGATACATTTTTTTTGGGAAACTGTGAGAGAACTACCCGCAAAGAATCTGTTTTCTAAGCTATGAACTATTAGTTTTACTCTAAAAACTTGAACTGACTTCTTAAAAATCTGTTCTTTTGAGTAGGACTCTTGTCAGTTATCTGAGTCATTTCTTTCTCCCTGTCTTGGGTACTCAGGAGAAGAAAGGGTATTGATTTTCTACCACTGGTGCTGTTAAGAATGGCTAACAAAAAATTATGGCAAGTCTCAGAAAATTCAGAGTGACACTTAAATAATAGTCCAACTAAATCCTTTGAGATACTTGAAAATAAAATAATCATTCAAGGGGCTGGCACGATATCACAGCGGGTAGGTGTTTGCCTTGCACACGGCCGACCCGGGTTTGATTCCCAGCATCCCATGTGGTCCCCCGAACACCGGCAGGGGTTATTCCTGAGAGCAGAGCCAGGAGTAACCCCTGTGCATCGCTGGGTGTGACCCAAAATTAAAAAAAAAACACTTGGTTCAAATCTAAATTTAAAAAATAATTCATAAAAATGTAACATACTCCAGAAATTTCTACTCACTACGACTATTATTTATAGCAATTAAACATCATGAAAAATATATCCATTTAAGCCAAACTTTGTACCCTTTCAGACAGAGGAAGGGCAAGGGAGAGGTAATATGTTTGTCTAGTCAATTCTGTGAAATTACGTCAGACTGTAATCTAATAGTACTACGGCATGGTTGACAACATAGAAACTTGAACTTGTTATCAGAAAGGTAAAAACCATGCCATTTAATTTACATATATCTATAACAATGGGAAGGGGGACTATATGCACATCTATTAGCTATAAGTTTAAGAGGATTTTCATTATTTGAGTAAAGCAATAAAAATAAAAAGGTTGTAAAACGTTGAGGTTAGATGTTTTTATGGCTAATCTGTGACACAACTTCAAGTTGTTTGATTTGTCCCAGTGTGCTAAAGAATCTCTACACTGTCACTGGGAGTGTCCAAGAAAATTCTGAGTACGACCGCTGAGTCTCTTTTATGAGTAGAACTGGACGGTCCTGTGCCACCCACATATCTACTGCACTGTGACCGCCAAAACAGGAGAAGCCATAACTTTAATATCCTGGTTTATGAACAAGCTCATCCAGTTTTAAAATAAAAAAATAAAATTATCTTATTCTCCATTTGTCTTTTCCAAAATCATTATGGATAAGCAGAAAGCAGTGATGAAAAATTTTTAAAAGTAATTTTTGCTAGACTGATTTTTTTTTTGTGGCTTGAAGCATATAAGGCCATGCTTCTGCAGATGGAAAAACTAGTTCGCTTTATCACTTTTGTGAAGAAATCTCTTTGAATGGATTTTCTCACTTAAGAGTATCAGTCTCCTTTTCTAACAAAGCTACTGAACCACCCATGCCAATATATGTAAATGTGTTCATGGCAAAACCACCCAAACCTTTGCACTAGGCACTAAGTTTATGGACATGTTTAATGTTGAGAGATACTATCATTCCTAAAACTAAAAAGTCTAGGGTGTAAGAGCATAGCAATAGGGGCTGGAGTGATGGTACAGTGGGTAGGGCATTTGTCTTGTATGGGGCTGACCCAGGCTCATTCCCAGGCATCCCATATGTTCCCCCAGAGAATCCCCAGGAGTAATTCCTGAGTGCAGAGCCAGGAGTTGCACCTGAATATCACGGTATAATCCACACCCCCACCCCCACCCCCAAAAAAAGAGTGCAGCTATACACACACTACAGTAGCAATATCTGTAGCACTGCCGTTCATCGATTTGCTCCAGCGGGCACCAGCAACGTCTCCATTGTGAGACTCATTGTTATGGTTTTTGACATATCAAATATGCCACAGGTAGCTTGCCAGGCTCTCCCATGAGGGCAGGATACTCTTGGTAGCTTGCTGGGCTCTCCGAGAGGGACGGAGGTATCGAACGCAGGTCAGCTGTGTGCAAGGCTAACACCCTACCCACTGTGCTATTGCTACAGCCCATACACTACAGTAGGGAGAGAAAAGGAAGAAGAATAAAATACTATTAAGAAAAGAAGGAAAGGAGGAAGAGAGACAGAGACAGAAACAGAGGAAGAGAGCAGGTGAGTGACAAATGAAAAAGAAAGGATCAGGCTTTGCTTGAACTGAAGGTAACTTGCGGTCTATATTGGGTCATGCCTCCCCAGTGACTCATGTGGCACTGCTATTTAAGTTGCAGGGGCCAAAGTTCTCTCCTCAGGCAGATGTATTGACTTGTCCACTTCTAGTCTGTGTGTAGACAGCGAGCTATTTTCAAAGCAGTGGGCATCATTTCCAAGCATTGTGCAGGATCTGGTCTCGGCATTAAATAAATGTATTTCTGACGCTGAGGGTGTCAAGACTATAACAATTTTATTTCTGTCTCTATAAAATTTTATGTTTAAAGATGCTGGCAAAATAATAGATGAAGAGATTCAATCTCTAAGCACAACCTTGAGAAAGCAAGGCCCAGAAGATTGGTTTGTCTGCTTGCGGTCTGTGCCCTTCCTGCTTGGTGAATTCATTCAAGGATTTGAGTCTTCAGGATGTCAAGTAAGTGATTATAAAAGGTAGTGCTGGAAACAATGAAAAATGTCTGTCATCAGCATCATAATGATTGATCACCATTAGCCAGATAATTATACAGGCTGTGGAAGATTCTCACAAACATAAAATCTAAAATAGGCACCTCAAGGTTAACACATACTAATTACCTTTTGTGACATCCTATAAACATTTCTACACTCTATTTTGAAAGTCTGGGAAAGTAAGAGGAAAATGGAATTAATAAAGATTATCTCTTAATTCAGAGACATACTGAAATTATGCTATGATTACACCATACACAGTCAGCATACTAGGGAAAGTAGGGTGAAAATTAACCCAATCTAACAGTCTTTGTAAAAAATCATATTAGTTTAGTAAGCCAGATTTATTAAAATAATATAGAGGAACTTGATGATGAATGTATAAACACATAAAATGCATATGTATGGTAAGCCATATAAAAAATCAGTGACATAGCAAAATACATGAAATGTTTCATATGTGTCAAGTGTTTATATACCTTATGATTTTTTATCTATTTTTCATTTCTTTTTTTGGACCACATCCCATGGTGCTCAGAGCTCACTCCTGTTTCCACACTCAGAAATCATTCCTGACAGGGTCTGGGGGATCGTATGGGGTGCCAGGAAATGAACCCAAGTCAGTCATATGCAGAGCAAACTCCTTACCCACTGTACTCCCCTTTCAACCCTGATTTTTCATTAGAATCTATTAATTCACTTGATAAAAGCTACTAGTAGTAAAATTGAAAAATGCTTACAAAGACAGTAGTAATAAAGTTTGGTGGTAATTTTGACAACAAGGATTTAATATCTGACTTTGATGAGAGAGAAAGCAATCAAGAAAAACAGAAAGAAAAATCAAGAGCTGCTTTTCTCTTACAACTGGAATTTGATTGGTTTTCCAAAAGTGAAGGCCAATAATGTGGAATTATTTTTAAATTTATTATATTTAAGATAATGTGTTTACAGTGGTGTCAGCAAGTATGGTCTTGGTATACAGTTATCTCACCTTTCCCCAGAAAAGTACCCAAGACACCCACACTGTGTCATAGACATTAAGCAAATGAAGCATTCTGTCAAGCTGGCATGACTGATTTTCAATTGTTGGGGATGCAGTACAAGCATAAAGAAATGAGATTGCTTTAAAACATAGAAATTTACAAACAGCTTCTTTCACATTAGTCATTCGTTAAGCCTTCATGTTTTTTCCAATGATGTCATCAGTCATGTGTCCACAGTTGAGATATTTCTTTAAAAGACTGCTCAATCGCCTAGGGAACATTCTCTTTATTATCTTTAAAGGAAAAAGACATTGTTAAGAGTTGTGAAATAACTTAAGTAAAGATGTCTAGTTTATTATTTCTCTTATTCAATCCTGATACTAGAGGTTTCATAAGAATTGTAGGCATTATTATATGTATGTATATTCATAAAAATAATGAGAAGATTTAACTATCTTCAGCTCTCGAAATTGAAAAAGGTTTCAGCATTTGCTGCGTAGCTTTGTTTTAATTCTTGAGTGGTATCCTGAAAGATTGATAAACAACATACACACACACAACTGAAAAATCTGTTATTAAAAGTCTGTTCAAGAAAGGACCAGAAATACCTTCTAGTTAAGTAAAGGTTAAATGTAGCTAAGGGTGAGAACTACTATAGGAAATAAAATTTGGAGAGTACATGTGGAGAAATAGGAATGTCAGGGCAAGGAATCTGGACTTTATTTTTCATTCTCTGGGAAGGTAATGAAAATTATAATAGTGAAACCGGCTTGGATCATAATACTCTCCAGCTAATTTTATACCTCAGCCTCCTCACAAAATTTGTCTCCTGTCTGTCACCTTATTGAGCTGGATTCAAGTCTTATTCTCCTGGAACCCAAAACTAATAGAAATTATGTTGCTAAAATAAAAATCTCTGCAAATACAGCTACTCTTTATGAGAGATGCAACAATTTCTTACTTGATGACTTCCTACTGAATTATCACTGCTAAAGTCAGCAACTCACTGAAGGTCCATAAATATCAATGATTAAAAAAAAAAAACCCTCACATATACTCAAATTCTCAAACCAAACCAAAAGCCCAGTAAAGGAAGTCCCTCACTCAGGGGACTGGAATTCATCATAAGCACCGAGGTTTCCCTCCCCGCGGAGGAACATACTCCTCAGCGGAAGTATTTCTGAGTGAGAAGGGGGAGGCATCTTTAGAATGAATGGATCCAACACCTATCTGAGAACATCGATGAATTCTTGAAAATCTATTGTAAACAGAGTGAACAAGTCTGTCCAAACTTGTTCTGCATGCTTGTCATCCAGAGAAAATTGCAACATTTTGAATGTGGCTTGACAAAGAGTTAAGGCATAGATCACCAGGTTTTTTTTTTGTTTCTGATGTAGTAAGTTTGGGGGAACATCCAGCTGTGTTCAGGACTGACTCCTGACTCTGTGCTCGGAGATCCTTTCTGGTAATTCTTGGGGGACCGTATGTTGTGCCAGGGATAAAACAGGGATAAAGTAGGCCACAGCCTCTGCACTATCATTTCTGCCCCATTCTGATTGATTTTTAAATTGATGTTTTCTTGTCAAATCACAAAGAATTGGAATCAGAGAGACAGTACAATAAGCAAGGAACTTGCTATGCATTCGCCAGGCTGGATCTCCAGTACCACATATCATTTCCCAGCACTTCCAGATTTCTGAGCATAAGAGCCAGGAGTAAGCACTAAGTTGGGTGCACCCCCATATCACCAAGTACATGCACAACTATTACCAAACCCACAAAGAACAAAATGGTTCCTAAAAGTGAACAGAGAATTATGTTTGATCTGCATTGGAGGCACACTCTATGTGGTGCCTGCCTGCCTTTTGGGACCTTCACTTAAAGCGTTTCTATAATTAAAAAAAAAATGTACAGTGGGCGAGAGCAATAGTGTAGCAGGTAGGTCATTTGCCTTCAACCTCCAGCATCCCATATGGACACCTGATCCCTCCAGGAGTGATCCCTGAGCACACACGTCGTGAGCATCTAAGCACAGCTGGGTGTGGTTCCAAAGCAAAAAGAAAACAATAGATGTATATATTTAGGGAGTACAACATGATCATTTTATATACGGAGGCTGGAGTGATAGCGCAGTGGGCAGGCGTTTGCCTGGCACACAGCCGACCCGGGTTCGATTCCTCCTCCTCTCTCGGAGAGCCTGGCAAGCTACTGAGAGTATCTCGCCTGCACAGCAGAGCCTGGCAAGCTTGACCCATGGCATATTCAATGTGCCAAAAACAGTAACATCAAGTATCATAATGGAGACATTACTGGTGCCCACTCGAGCAAATCGATGAGTAACAGGATGACAGTGACAGTGACAATGACGTAGCTAATAAACTATCAATTAATGTACGTCAATTAATATGATATACACCAATTAATGTACCATTCATCCTATAGTCCCCTTTTATTTGGTGAGTATATGTGGAGGCAGAGCCTGAAATCTCCTGTTTTGTTTCCCGAGAGGAAAAAGCCTTTTCCAGATCATAACCAGTAGCTATGAATTGCGCCTGTAGGAACTTGGTAGGCTGCAACACACATCTGTGTTTCCACGAGCCGTTTGAGTAAACATTCTCCCACCTCTGCATGGGTGCAGGCTGTGGAGTTTTCTGCTCAGTCTCCAGATGGGAGTCTGGCTATGACAGTGTTCCACCCCATGCTACGTTCCCCACTTAGTGGCCTGATGTTGTGATTTTTAAAAAACAAACAAAGAAACAAGCAAAACACTTCACCTATCTATGACTATTCTGTCTAGGCATTTACCTTAACTAGCTCTAAGAAAACGAAGCATGATTGATGAATAGACACTGTGCATTGAATACAATTTTTCAAAAACCTACATATTGATTAATGTTTCAGGATATGATGATAATCCATTTTCAAAACTATAAAAATCCAAAAGCAGATGATTCAAAAATTAACAGAGTGCTATAAGTTTCATGATGAAAGTATAGAAAGCTGGAGGGTTGGGAAGGGTTTGATCATTTCTTCATCTCTAACAACCTAGGGAAAGAGGTATCTAATAGGGTCAATAAGAAAGCTAGACCTTTCCACCTACTGAGGGACAGAGCAGAGCAATGACAAAATACATCTCCACCTGAGAAAACTGGACAGCAAGTTAGAGGAGCTGATGGAATGGTTTTATTTTGAGTTAACCCATTCATGAAACTGATCAAGCAAAGTAGTCGAGTGTTTTTCATGGACATAGTAGAAATAAATAGATTATAGACATTAGAATTTCAATACAAGAACAGAAGAGAAGGAAGAAAAGGAATCCAAGCACTGGTCTTCAACATGGAAAATTCATGCAGAGTGGAAACTGGAATACCAGAGGCTGACCAAGGAGTGATAATTTTTTTTTTTTTTTGCTTTTTGGGTCACACCCAGCAATGCACAGGAGTTACTCCTGGCTCTGCACTCAGGAATTACTCCTGGCGGTGCTTGGGGGACTATATGGGATGCTGGGAATCGAACCCGGGTCGGTTGCGTGCAAAGCAAATGCCCTACCCTCTGCGCTATCATCACTTCAACCCAGGAGTGATAATTTTAAGACTAGACTCCACTGCCTGAAAAAATAGCAGTTCAAGAGAGCAGTGGGGAAACTTTTTTGAAGAATCCCTATAAGGAAAATCCGGAGGTTACTCCTAAAATTTCATGGCAGGCAGGCCCAGTGAAGCAACAAGTCTTGACATCTATCCCAAGTCTATTCAGAAAAGACATTTGTGCTTCACTATTCATTGTAGCACTATTCACAATAGCCAAAATCTGGAAATAACCAAGATGGGCAAATATGGAATGATATCTCTTATATGTGAGCTCTAAAGAAGCATAATAAAGTAACAACAAATGTCTAAAGCAACAGAATCTGAGAATTGGTCTACAGAACTGAGATGACCAATGCACGGATATTGGAGGTAAGGGGAGAGGATTCAAAGGGAAAATTATATGGGGTGTGATGGTGGAACAATTTATGAAATCCTATTATTGACAGTATTGTAAATCAGGGTGACTAAAATAAAGTTTTGATAAGAGAACTCTTATCTGCCTTTTCCTGCCTTTCTACTCACGAACTCAAATAGAGCAATCATAATGGGTCGATATACTGGAAATGGGAGGCTTCAAAGTTTTCTATCTTCCCAACAAAAATGGTACAGTTAAAGTCTGACTCAATGACAGAATGAGAAATGAAAAATCTCTGAGGTATTTATATTATATCTAATGGATAATTTTTATATTTATTTATCATAAATTATCATTGCTATTCAACTTTAAGAAAAGTGATGGTTTCACCCAGATCATAAGGGAGATTTCTCACGCAAACATTTTTGAGTGACAAGAAAAGAAAAATTGAATTATGTTTGTATTTCCTCTAATAAATCATCTTCATTTAACATATTCCCATGTATGAATCATGTACTTTCCCATAGAGAATTTTATTTAATCACAGCAAGGGCTCTGTAATGTGACTCTCATTTGATAGTTTGAGTCCACAGAAGGATTCTTTAGGACTATAAATAGTTTGCTTTAATAGAATTAATTCAAGTCATATTCTCTTCAAAGTGTTTAATATATTTATGTCACCTGATTTACATGTCATCACTCTAATGTAATCACCACTACAAATCCCATTCTATAGATGAGAACATGGAGGAAGTCCAGCAGTATTAAAGTCCAGAGCTGGCAAGTGACGGAGTAATCTAACTCAAATAACCGGCAAGTAATCTAACTCAAATTACTGCTCTCCAGATGCCACATTTCCAACTGATACAGAAAAAGAGAATTAATCACATTCTGAACAAGAGATCCTAAGTGGACATTTCCCTATGTTAGTTAGAAAGGACTCAACTGCATCATAGAGAAAATAAGAAAGGGGAAGAAAATGTGGATCAGTGGTAGAGCATGTTCTTTGCATGTGTGAGGCCTGGCTTCAATTCACTCTACCACCCTATGTCCTTGAATGTTCTGTGCTGTAGTAATAGGTACAGTTTTTGGTATCACAATAATGTTTGAGCTTTGACAACACCTCTATCACAACAAATCAGTCAATAAATTAATAAACAAAGCAAAAGATCCAAAGGCATGGTAAATTTGTTAAAAAATTACTGCATATTATATTGTAAATAACTTCTCTGGTTTGAACTGAAGTTTTCACATGTTTTATTTGCTTGTTTGGGGGCTACACTGGGCAGGGCTTCTGGGGAGATTGTGAAGTATCAAACCCAGGCCTCCACATACAAAGCTTGAGCACTGGTCCTTTGAGATATCTTCTCAGCACCCCATCACCAGATTTTTGGCACATATTTGGAGGTGTGGGTGGGTCATACCCAACATTTCTCAGAGTCTAGACCCAGATCTTTCCTGGGGTGGATTTGGTCAGGGCTACTCAAGGAACTACCTGGTACAGAGAATAGAACCAGGTCCACTACGTGCAAGGCAAGCACCTTAATCCCGGTACTATTTCTTTGGCCCCACAGTTTCTATATATTTTAAATGAGAGAAAAATACTCATGTCTCCAAGGGTCTCATTCAGCTTTCAATTTGATTTCAAATTCTGAAAGATTGTGTGGTAGCAGAAAATGCTTATTATATCATGCAAATAATTAGCCCATGATGACACACTTTAAAAATTTACATTTATCTAAAAGATCCTCCTTTAAGATTTAAAAAATGCTATCTTAATAGAACATGTAATCAAAAATATTTCTATAATATGTCAACAGGATGAAAATATAAAACAATTTTTAAAGTTTGAAGAAGCATAAATGTAATTTTTCAAGAGTGTGATGCGTTATACTTAGACTCATTATTATTATTTTTAGAACAGCACAGCTGTTTTGGCAGCTTGTTTTGTGAATCCTACTTTGCAAATGTAATGAGGTTTTTTTCTACACAAATTTTAGTTAATGGAGCAGATAACATATTTATTTCCTTGTCAAAGCTTAACATTAAATAAGATTGTAATAAGAATTCAGAGTTTAAATTTTAAAACATAGTATCTGGCCTTCATTTTTTTACTTATTTGTTGTAAGATTAAAAAATAAATCAATGCTTAAATATTCTGTATATATTCTGTTAATACTATCTGTGATTAGATAATATTTCTATTCATACTGTCATTTCCTATCTTGTCTTCCTTTAATGTCAATAGTTATGCTACTGCCTCTTGCAATAAATTTTAAGTAGCTGGGAAGAAACTTGTGACACCGAAAATGAATTAGAAATTTTTATATGTTAAGGACTACTCTGAATGTTTTATATTTATGATTTTCTTAACCCTCACAGCAATCCTGTTACTAGAAATTATTATCTCCATTTGATTGCTGATTGCTGATATTATCCTAGATTATACTGATAGGTGCAAAATAAAGCAGACAAAAAAGGAAGAAGAATATCCTAATTTTTATCCAAGTGATTAATGTTTCAAAAATGTTTGAAAAAAAAAGTTTGATATTTTGAACCAAAGTATCACATGTATTTCTTTTAGAGGTATTTTAAAAGTGTAACTAACATTTATGTTTTCTGTGAAAGCCGTTTTTATTTATTTTTATTCTATTTCATTACAAGATCCATTTGAGAATATCCTGCCGGAGAGAAATTCTGTATTTATTTACTTCCTTGGTTGTTAAGGCCTGAGAATTTAGTTGCAGGTTTTCCTTTCTTTTTTTTTTTCTTTTTTATTTTCTAACAGCTTCTCACATTCCTTATCTGTGGGTAGACTCAGTTTCTGTGATAAGTTACCACAAAGGGGGTAGCTAAAACAACAGAAATGAATTCTCTCACAGTCCTGGAGGCTGTAATCTGAAGCCAGAGCATCAATCGCCTTCCCAAAGCCCTAAGAACTCTCTTGCCTTTTCCTAATCCTTAGGGCTTTCCTGACCATCCTGGGTGTTCCGGGTCTGTAGCTGCACACTCCAATCTCTGCCTCTGCCATCACATAAATTAATTCCCTGTTCTTTGCAGTCTCTATTTTCTTAGAGATTTAGGGCTCAATACCTTGGGATTTAACAGACTAGCTTCACAAAGACTCTTAACTCCAAGGTAACCTTTTAAGATTCCAGGAACACATGATATTGGAGGATATTATGGAAAACATGTGGAATATGAGTTACTGAGACCGGACTATAAAATGTCATTTTGTAATGTCTTCATGATTTCCTAGGTCAAATAAGGCATTAACATAAAGATTTCACAGAGGCCCCCAGACCTGCTACAGGTTGCTCTGTGAGCTCAGCCTGGGCAACTAACAACAGGTCTCAGAGCTCTCCCAAGACTGGTGGAGGAATTGGAGCTAGTCCTCTGGGTCAAATACACCCAGGGCTCACCTAAAACAACAAAGACGACACTTTGGTCCATGCAAATCTATTCCCTACAGCCCTTCTGCAATCCCGAGAGGGGCTGTCTTTGGTGTTTCCAATCTGCTGCCCTTCAAGCTAGAAGGCAGATGCTGGTATGTAAATGAAAGTCCACTTAGAGATTTCTTATAGGTCTGTTCCCATAAATTTAATAACTACATATATTAAAGACAAGAATAAGAGCTTGGGAGATAGTACAGCAGGAAGAATGCTTGCTTTGCAGATAGCCACACAAGCACCACAACAAGTGATCTCTGAGTGCAGAGTCAGGAGTTAGCCCTGAACACTGCTGGATATGGTCTAAAAACTGAAAAGTAAAAAACGTGTATATATATGAAAAAGAAACAAGAACATGCTAATCTCATTAGAATAATATGGTAAACAGAACCTTATAGTTTCTCATTGACCATATCTATTTTTCTGCATATACTTTAAAAACATTACCATGATATACGGTGTTTTAAATAAAGGATAAATGAACAAAATCTGTTTTGAACTGGGGAGACAGATTTTCAATACCTTTCCTTTAATCTGTTACTGGCAAATATTTCTCAACAATTACCTAATTATTAATTGAATAAAACAAAAACTCCAATTACTTTGATTCATTCCTACTACCTAGGTAAAAAAAAGAGGCAGAACAAAGTGCTGTTTTAAATATATATATTTTAAATATTTTATATATTTTTAAATAAATGATTAAATAAAATAAATTTTGAGGAAAACAAGAAGAAACAAAGCTACAAGAGTATTACCTAAAAAAAAGTCCTACTCATTTCTAAAGACAGCAAAGTATAATTTTACTCACCCCTGAAGAGATCATGCAGCTGGGAATTTTTCTTTAAAGAGTAACTACTTTGCTGTATTTCAGAATTAAACAATTAGCCTTTGCAAATGACTATGAATTTGATATTAATGGGGATTCTAGTAGATCTGGATTCTAGTAGATTCTAGTAGATCTGTGTTGTTAAGTATAGAATTTTCTGCCTTCTGGCTCTGTATAGTTGATTTTTTTTTTTTTGGTGGTTATGCATTAAACTATTTCACTATTTACATTTTTTTTTTTGCTTTTTGGGTCACACCCAGCGATGCTCAGGGGTTACTCCTGGCTTTGCACTCAAGAATTACTCCTGGCAGTGCTTGGGGGACCATATGGGATGCCAGGGATCGAACCCGGGTCGGCCGCGTGCAAGGCAAACGCCCTACCCGCTGTGCTATCGCTCCGGCCCCTTCACTATTTACATTTTAAGGTTCAATTTTTTTCACTGTGACAAAAATGCTATTTCTGTATTGTGGCTTTTCATGAGCAACCTCATATTTATTCTGTATGAAGGCAAATACCTTTGAGAGACCAAATTTCATATAGACATTCACAAAAATTCAGATTAAATTTTTACTCATCTCCCACACTCAACAGTCCAGCTCACTCTTTAGGAAAGTTTAGGTTTATAGAAAAAAATTCACAGCAAGTAACTAAAGATTTTATATACCTACAAATATACACAATAATAATTTTTGCTTATTTTTTTCTTTTATCAGTGTGACATATGATATATTTGTTATAATTGGTAATATATTATTGGCATATTTTAATTAACAAGTTTGTAATACAATTTGGCTTATTATTTGTATTCTATAGCTGCATGGACCATACAAACTTTTGAAAAGTGCATATTGTCATAACCACCATCAGTTTTATACACAATAGTTGCAATGTCCAGAACATCCTCTGGTCTAGAAATGATTATTCTCCTTTCTCTAATCTGGAGCCCTTGTGGATGAACGATCATTTCTATGTTAAGTATGTGTTTTTTCTTGAAGCTCAGGTAGTTGAATCATGCAATATGTAGTCTTTTTATACTGCTTTCTTTCACTAGCAATAGACACTTAAAATTATTGGGCTTCCTTCTTTCTATCTCTGCATAATATCCTATTGCTTTGATCAATATATCACAGTCCATTTACCATCCATTTAGGCCAAGATATATTTATGGATTCTGAGTTCTGGAAAGTATGAATAAAGCAGATATACAAAAGCATATGTGCAGGTCTTGGTATGGACATAAGTTTTCAATTTATTTGCATGCATGATATCTTTAAGTATTATTATTGAAATTTATATTTAATCAAGCAATAAACTTCCTAAAATGGATGAACCATTTCATATTTCTAATCATCAAAAATGCCTGCTGTTTCTACATTTCAATATTATTTGATATTGTCATTTTTAACCATTCCAGCAGCTATTTCTTACTATTCTGTTATTTGGATTTGTAGTTCTCTGATGCCAAACTACCTTGAGCATCATTTCAGATGTAAAAAGTTATTTTCCATATAGATATGCTAGGATCTAGTAGGAGTGTAAGAATGTTTGCCCGTTTTTAGAATGCACTGTTTGTTTCCTTATATTTGAATTTTAAGAGGAGAATTTTTGTATATTTCTAAGATATATGAACTGCAAATAAGTCTGTCTCTTTTCATTCTTTTAATAGCATATTTCACAGAGAATGGGTTTTCTCTGATTGTCTTCTAAGCAGAGCTTAGGGGACCCTAGGCTCACTCATAGCGATAGCCCACAGGTGGCGCTTCTTGGTCCCTGTGTAGATGGGGAGAAACAGGCCCGCCTCACTGTTCTTCAGGCTATAGCTTGAAGAACTTCTGGGACCATGTGAAACCAGGGACTGAACCAGGTGAGTTGCATGCAGGGTATGTCCTATAACACCTACACTATCTCCCCAACCTCAAGAATGACCTTAAATTAATTAAATGTCTGACATCAAATTTCTCTTTCAGGTCTATAAACTTTGGCCTTATGTGCAAAAAAGTCATTGTAAAATCTGAGCATTTAGATACACAATTTTTAATGGACTTTTGTAAAATTTATTTTTAATGGAATTTTTTTTTGCACATAGATTTCTGGATGTTACAGCATCTATATTTCATTAATTTCTTTCGCTCATTTGTTAAAGACTTGACTTATTGACTATAATGATGATGGTCTATTTTTAGGTTATCTATTAGGTTCCATTGAAGTATATATTTTTTTAATTCCCTGATATTTTATTTAGAATATTCTTCAAAAGAAAATTATAAAAGAATGGTAAAACACACACTCATTTCCCATTCATCCATATTCACCACATGTAGTCTTTCCTCCTTACTTGTCTATTCTTTTATCACTTTTTCTATTTCATTCTCTTGATTAATATAGTGTTCTATCCTGAAGATAAGTAACATAAACACTCTGAATTAAAATTTTTCATTATTCTGTTGACTATGCTGAAAGTTCTAGTACTTAATTTATCCAATTGACTATATTGTGGCAAATTAACTGCCAGAATTTTGATAGCACTTACTTAAGACTGGATACTAGATACAGGTCTGGGATTGTAGCAATTTACATAAAGTCAATCTAGTCCATAACTGTTGCAACCATGACATATCAGAACCATACTCTGGTTTCTTGCCCATTGAAGGATTGTGAAATATTTTAAAAACCTATTCTCTCACTTATCAAGGAGGGATTTCTTCTAAGAATCTTTAAAAAAACCCTAGAACTTAAGACCCATAAAAGCAGAAATATGTCTGCATTTTTCTATAATAGCAGTGTACCACTGTAACACTGTCCGTCCTGTTGTTCATCAATTTGCTCAAGCGGGCACCAGTAACGTCTCCATTGTGAGACTTGTTGTTACTGTTTTTGGCATATCAAATATGCAACGGGTAGCTTGCCAGGCTCTGCCGTGTGGGTGGGATACTCTCGGTAGCTTGCCAGGCTCTCTGAGAGGAACGGATGAATCAAACCCAGGTCAGCCGCGTGCAAGACAAGTGCACTACCCACTGTGAATATTGCCAAAATCTAGAATAGTGATAGATATAAATGGGCATTTCATCTGTATTAACTGAATAAGAATCAAATACAAGACAGAAATCTAGAAAATTGTATCTTTTTGATTTCCTTATATAGCTTGAAAGATAGAAATCCAAATATGAAAGAATGTTTCTCTATTTAGAATTGAGCCATATATTTACAATACTTCTCATGAATTATACAATAACCAATATATAAGGTTCATAATGCTGAATTATTGTTAATAAAAAGTTATTTGACCCTGACACTGAAACCAATTTACCACACTGAAACCAATTTACCTTTCAGATATTTCAATTAAATTATAAGATTAATGATATTCAAATAAATTAAAATTCCAATTTAAGGACAAAGTCCTCTTAATTTCTAACTCACAAGGCACGGAATATTAATAAAAAGTTAATGATTATTAAGGATTTATTGCATGTAAGATACTAAAGAGGGGAACGTTTAGACACAAACAGTGCTTGGTTTCTGCCCATGAAGTAAATGAGGCATAAGACATGCGCACATAAAGAAAACAAACACTTTGTGCTATTGGGTAAGTATTGGCAGTCATTTACCAGGAGTGCTATGAGATTTCTGAGATCTATGAAATAATTCAGGAAATGAATAATTGTGAAATACTTCTCAAAAGAGATGACCCTCAGACTGATCCTTAATAAATAATGAAGGTAAAGCAAAGATATTAGAAGTTTACACGGAGTAATTACTGACATACAGCACATCATTAAGTACCACCTAAAAGTTCTGAATAAATGAAATCAGCAAGAAACATCTATAATAGATCCCAAATAAAACACCTCCACATATAAATAATAAATTATTATTATTTATAATAATTTATAAAACTGAATATTCTTCTATTGTGATTTTCATTATGACTTGCCTTATTTCTGTTATTTTATTTTGTATTGTTACAAAAAATATATATAAAAGGGTAAGGAAGGCAGTTCAAAGAGCTAGTGTGTATGCTTTGCATGCAGAAATCCTGATTCAATTCTGGCATTCATGGTTCCCCAATCACCTCCTGGAGTTATCTTCAAATAATACTGAAAAATTGGCTCCAGAGGATGGACTCCCAAAGAAAAAATAACAGTGAGAGGTAACTGAACTCTAAATTAAAAGATGAGTACAAAAATGTTTCTTAGATTATATATAACCAGGTAATACAACAGTACAATAATTTCTATAAACACTAGTTATAAACACTAGTTATAATATTAAATTTTAGGGGACTTTAGCTACATTTGTTTATACAATTTTATCACTTCTTATTATAAGAGTCTAAATTTCTCTTAGAAGAGTGTCTTATTTAAAATTAAATAACTTATTTAATGCCATAACTTATTTTTATTGATGTAACATTGGCTTGCAAAGGTGTAAGCATTTCTTAGATTTAGGGATATAATGTTACCACACAATATCCGGGTTGGAGCCATAGCACAGCGGTTGGGCTTTCGCCTTTCACATGGCCAACCCGTGTTCAATTCCTCTGGCCCTCTCGGAGAGCCCGGCAAGCTACTGAGAGTATGGAGCGCAAGTGGCAGAGCCTGGCAAACTACACGTGCGTATTGGATATGCCAAAAACAGTAACAATAAGTCTCTCAATGAGAGACGTTACTGGTGCCCGCTTGAACAAATCAGATGAGCAATGGGGATGACAGTATGACACAATATCCACCACAAATATATATCTATAGCTAAATATATATATGTATATATGTGTATATATACATATGTGTATATATAGCTACATATATATGTGTGTATATATATGTATATATATGTATATATATATATATACAGAGAGAGAGAATCACCTTAAGCACCTTAAGATGCAATTGCAAAGCTATTCATGGGGTCGGATTTCAGTCACACAGTATTCCCACACCAATCCCTCCAACAGTGCACATATCCCATCACCAACGGCCCAGGTTTCCCTCCTGCACCCTCCCCCCAGCCTATCTCTATGGCATATTATGCTGAGTGAAATGAGTCAGAAGGAGAGGGATAGACATACAACGATTGGACTCATTTGTGGGACTAAAAAACAAAGCAACATGAGACAAATACCCAAGGACAGTAGAAAGACAGGACAGGAGGATTGGTCCACGGTTGGAAGTCTACATCAAATGTTGGGAGGATGCAGATGGGATAGAGAAGGGACCACCATTTCCAGTGAATCTTTGTGACCATGATCCCTTATAAAATTTTAATTTCAGTTGCTATAGCTATTTCTTTAAGCAAGAAGAGTAAGAAGGATAACCTTACTCATCAAAATTCCATGTTCATTGGGTGATGTATAAAATGGATAGGGCTAAAAAGGAAAGAGAGAGAGTGAATGAGAGAGTGAGACAGAGACAGAGACACAGAGACACAGAGAGAAAGAGAGGTGTCTTTCTTAGACTCCTAGAGGCAGGCTGGAGGGTGGGGGTGAGGAAACTAGGGACATTGGTGGTGGAAAATGCACACTAGTGAAACATTATATGACTGAAATCCAATCCTGAACAACGTTGTAACTGTGTATCTCACTGTGATTTGATTAAAAAGAAAAAAAGGGGGGGAGGATACGACTATCAAGTTTTAAGTACAAAAAACATAACTCAGAGGGAAAAACACAGTTCAGACTATTTCACCCTCTTTTTTTTTTTTTTTTTTTTTTGCTTTTGGGTCACACCCAGCGATGCTCAGGGGTTACTCCTGGCTTTGCACTCAGGAATTACTCCTGGCAGTGTTTGGGGGACCATATGGGATGCCGGAGATCGAACCTGGGTCGGCCGCGTGCAAGGCAAACGCCCTACCCACTGTGCTATCGCTCCGGCCCCTATTTCACCCTCTTATCCTTGGACACTAACATTCCTTTTCCCCCTCGTACCAGCTCATAGATAGCACTTCTGCAAAACAAAGCCTGCTTTCTCGCATCTGAGGCTCAAGTAGAGATGTGTCATTCTTTCCTTCATTCTCTCTCCGTCAGAAAATATCGGTGTAGCTGACATAGTGCTTCTACTGACTAGGTGCTAGTTTGAAGGTCTACATTCAGTCACCCAGAAGTAGTCATGCAAACACACACACACACACACACACACACACACACACACACACACTTCTTTCTCAGAGCAACACTGAGTCCTGTACCGAAAAATTTTCTAGTTATGGTATATTTGCAACAAATAATAAAACAGATAATTTGGTACGATTTTGATTCGTATATCTATTTTTACTACAAACTACCTGGGAGGAGTCAATGATAAGCACTTTGAATGCCAACATCCATTCTAAATTGAAATGTTCCTGGTAGCAAGAAATAAGAAATAATTGTATTCAGGGTACCTTGATGACCAGGATATATCTTGCCCCTTCAAAGCTATCAATTAATACCGATGAATTGGATCATAATTAGGGCTTGAAATCTAGTAGAGTGAGAGGGTAAGGCACTTGATTTGTTTTAGTGTGCAGTACCCGCCCCCATACTTCACACACACACACACACACACACACACACACACACACACTGTTCAATCTCCAACACCACATATAATCAATCCCCTGAGGCTCACTACAAGTGATCTTTATGCATAGAAATAAGAATAATCCCTGGGCACATCTGTATGTGTTTCTCACTCCCCAAAATCTTTACTTCTAGATAATCAAATACTTTGAGAGATTTTCTAAAATGTTCCAATTGTAGTTCTTTCCTATTCAGTGTTCTCAAATAATCTCTACATCAGAAATATGAAAAATAATTGTAAAACTTAGCATCAGTTTTACAATTCGGTGCCCCAATGACTTGATCTCTAGCTAGCTCTGGGAAGGGGAACTAAAGAAGAAAGAAGGTAAGAAGAGAAAGAATATGAGATACTAATCCATTTGCAGTTTTGAGAAGCAAGTCCCCCTGCGTAACTATCTCTTCCCTACCATTCCACAGGAGTACCGTAATGCTTGTCATAAGTCTTATGCTTTAGTTATGGAGTAAAAAGGAAGAAAACTTCAAATCTAAACTCTCTAATAATTCATAATACATTGCATTACTGTAATATGAAGGCTTGAGTGAAGACCAGTGGTGGGAAGTAAACTCACTTAGAAAACAAGAGGTACTTGAAATTTTCCCAGATTTTATGCAGTCTGAAGCTTTCCAATGTATTAGAAGGTGACACTGAAGTTATATATGTTACTACACAGGCACTAAAAACTAAAAAAAAACTGAAAGGATGGCTTAAGAGATGTTCCTGTTAGACTCCACAAAATGTTGTGGAGTCAAAGGTACATTACAGTTTAACATAACAAGCTGTCCTTGTATACTACTATTTATATGGGTTTTAATATAAATTGGTAATGAAGGCACTATCCACGCCAGGAATTATATATCGCTCCTCTATGCCACAAAGCATAATATACGTCATCCCATTTAATCAATATCTCCCTTAGTGACAGGCAAACAATGAATTCTCATGAGACTGAATGTGTCTCCAATTTACAGATGAAGTATCTGAGCCTTTACAAAATAGATAGACTTGGTCACAATCATACAATTATTAATGGATCAAGCATGTGCTATTCAATCTTCCTGACTCTAAATCTAGTGCTCTTTTCACCGTAATTCCAAACAAATCTCCTAGTGTCAAGAACTTATTTTCTAGATCAATGAGTTGTGAAGAATATCAGCTTACCATAGGGAATAAGTGAAATGAGTAAATAAAATATTATTAGATATAATTTTCTTCTGTTAAACAATTTTTATAAACAACCATTTATGTAAGAATTTATCATGTGAGTATAGTACTGTTATTTTTCTCATCATAAACAGGAATTCTTTTAAATTCAACTCTTGCTTCATTTATGACAGTCTCTAATAAAACAAAACTGTACTAGAACCTAATTATAATTTTATTTTTGGTGTTCATGCTGTGAACCACCTTTTGGGTCAGACCAACATAATTATTTTCAAAGATATCCTTAGTAATTAAAACTTTTTGCAAGAAGTAAATGAACCACCACTTTGCAAATATATTCTGCTGGGAGAGTATGATGCTAGACTATTTCAAGGTTATATTTTTTGGTGCAACTAATCATATAAAATCAAGTCAACTAACAAGTACCTGGACCCACTTAATGATGAAACAAAACTTGGGGTATCTACTTTGTGCTAGGTGTTAAGAAAGAGATAGAGCATAAACTGGTGCCTATTCTTGAGGGGATTACAGCTTAAAGATTATGGATATTAGATATATTCAATTAAATATAATACTTCTATCTTTTTAGACACGCATAGAATAACTGACTTAGAGTAGAGATGCTATTAATCTGGCTAATGCAAATGCAAATTTCAAAAAGGAGGAGATCTTTAGTCAATGTTGGGATAAGGTTGGTTTTTTTTTTTAGTTTTGGGGTAACACCCAGCGATGCTCAGGAATTATACCTGTTGTAGTTCAGGAAACCAAATGGGATGCTGGGGATCAAACCTCAGTTGGCTGCGTGCAAGGCAAGATGATTTTGGGTCAGGGAGATGGCACAAAAGGTTGAAGTGCATGTGGGAGCTCTGGATTCCCCCCAAGCATTGCTAGAAGCAACCCCTAAGTTCTGAGCAGGAAGTAACCCCTGAGCAATACATGGTATGAAATAAATAAAGGGGGGTAGAAATTTTTTTTGTTAAAATGTGAATTTTAAAACAATTTATCCCAATACTCCTAATTGTACATTATCAGCTACCTGGCTGCTGGATTTCTCATACCATATAGACATATATATATGCATATATATACATATATATGCACACACATATATATAAACACACACATATACATATATATCACAAATAGGGGCCGGAGCGATAGCACAGTGGGTAGGGTATTGCCCTGCATGTGGCCGACCTGGGTTCGATTCCTCCATCCCTCTCGGAGAGCCCAGCAAGCTACCTAGAGCTTGGCAAGCTCCCCGTGGCATATTCAATATGACCAAAACAGTAACAACAAGTCTCACAATGGAGACGTTACTGGTGCCCACTCGAGCAAATTGATGAGCAATGGGATGACAGTGATGACAGTGATATATACTGGCACCCATGATATAAAAGTGATTTTTAGGATTAGAAGTATTTTTAATATTTAATTTTTAATATTTTTGATATTTAATATTGATATTAGAAGTATTTTTTGCTATTATGGCCAATATTTTAGCCTTCCAAAAGTTCATTCCAAATCATAAAACCCTACATATCAAATATAATTGAAGGCAAATTGTAGTGGGGAAACTTTCCACTTAGAGTAGTTTACACAGAATAACTGAGTCATGAAGTATTAAAGAACTCAGATTTTTGCCCATTAACCTAGTGCATTCTACAGTCTGGCTAAATTGACTGGTTGATGGAATCATAACTAGAGTTTTGATTATTTTAGACATGTAAACTAACAGAATTATTATACTTCCATCAAGAAAGTTTTAAACAGGCTTCAAAAAAGGGAATTTGGGAAGTTAGGATGGAAATCCTTGTTTGGTATTGTAGGGTAACACTGGCTTGTTAGTGTTAGATCATGGTCATGGACAAATTCTGTCATGATCCAAAACGCAATAACTAGATTTGAACCCTGTTATGGTTAGGCAAGAGAATCCAGCCTGAGCACTGTAGTCTGAGTCGGTGGCAAGATATTCCTAGGAGAGCCACCCCACAAGCCTCAATGTATCTCTTACTGTGTCCATACAAAAATAACTAATATTAAGATGTTAATTTAGTTATTGGACTAAGGAGAAGAAGAACGCCATTAGGTGGTGTTTCTGCCCTTGAGCCTGATGGGGCAGTCTGGAAGGGCTTTCTTATATTGATTTTGCTTTGGGACTGGGTGTAGAGGCCGGGAGTGCTGGGAGTAGAGAGAGGAGAGAGTTGGAAAGGAGATGAGAGAGAGAGAGCAGGGCAGCAAGATGGAGAGATGAGCAAGAGAGACAGGAGGAGACGGGAATGAGGGGCAGTGTGAGACTAGAACAGGCACGGGGGGGAGGGACGGAGGAGGAGAATGAAATAAACGGCAAATTATCTATCAACCAGCTTGGCCCTCGTTTCCTTCCCTGTCTGCCCCATGGCACCGGCCCTCCTGGCTGGGCAAGTGGCCTGAGACCACCCAACCTGGGCAGTGAGGATTGCCTAGCTGCCCGGAAATTATACAACGTGTGATGGAGGAGGGATTACTTTTACTTTCTGTCTTTTGTCAATATAATTTCAATGCTTCTGATATCATGAAACGTTGTGTAGTTATTTGCAAACCAGATTATTGCCTTCATGTTTCTAGAGGCTAAAGAAAGATTCCTGGTGTCATTCTTAACGCCTCCCTTACAGATTCTGGCCCTTCAACAACAGTTGTTGACAGCACAATATAGAGATATACTGAATCTCACTCTAACCACTCTGCCCACCCTTCAGCATTTCCTACCTAGACAACAGAAATTCCCCTTGTTGCTTTTCCTACTTCCAATTTACTGGCCTAAAAATATCCCTCAAGAGCTACATCTCCTTTGGAAGTCAGATTACATTATTGTTCTCCAATAATTCCTTTAAAAATGGTACTAATTCACATTTTAAGTGTTTACTTAAGGTATTTTACTCCCCTTTCCAATTTTCTTCTGAGAATTTCTTTTTAATCAAACATTCTTCACTTCGCAAGAGATCAAATTATAAAGCTGTTCTCATAGTATGAGTCTGACAACCAAGGAGAGGAGAGACAGGGTCAGGAATATTGGTCCATGGTTGGCAGCCTGCCTCATGAGCTGGGAGAGTAGGCAGCTGGAACGGAAAAGGGATCACTAAGTCAATGATGGTTGAGGGGGTCATTCGGGATGGGAGATGTGTGCTCAAAGTAGATAAAGAACCAAATGTGATAGCCTCTGTATCTGTATTGAAAACCATAATGCCCGAAAGGAGAGAGAAAATATGGGGGAAATTGTCTGCCATAAAGGCAGGGGGAGGGGGAGGGTTGGGGGAGGAGGAATACTGGGGACATTGGTGATGGAAAAGGTGCACTGGTGGAACGATGGGTGTTCTATCATTATATGGCTGAAACTCAAACATGAAAGCTTTGCAACTGTATCTCATGGTGATTCAATAGAAATGAATAAATAAAAATTTTTCAAAAAGCAGTTCTCTGACAGTAGAGTAGGGTTTGGCTATTTCAGGGGAAGACATTTCACATCAAGTGCTGAGTTCTGATAAAGACATTTGTATAGTATAGAAATGTAAATGCTTTTGCAAGGATGTATACTTATTAATCAGAGAGTTAGTTCTATTGTGCAAAACACTGTTATCCATGATAAACTTTTAATATATTTTCCTTACAATTTATATTCTATTGAATTCTAAGCAATGAGGCAATTTATAAAGATATTGGTAAACATGAAATTAATAATAAGCCAAACATAAATATCCTAACTAGTCAAGAAGAAATTAATAGCAGCTATGACTAAAGTAACACAAAAGAAACCTAAAATTTGCTTATACTGGATATTATTCCCAAATAACTTTAGTACTGTCAATGTACTCAGTCTCTTTAACTTCTCAAGCTTTCATTCTAATCATATAAATGACCATAAAAACTTCAGTTTTCCTTGATTTTCTAATTTCCTTAGCCATATTTTCTTTATACTCTTTTGTGCTTCACAATTTAGTATTGAATGCATATAATCTCATTCTTCAGCTGTGCTTACTTTTTACAGATTGTCTCCCTAAATCAGGGAGGAACAGTGTTTTGCAATTCTCCTTACCAACACAATGTCTAACACAAGGCTAAGCACATAGCTTTGTTGAGAAATTGTTCAGAAGCTAACAGCCTGTAAAATTTAGCTTATTGTTTTAATGTGCTTAGTTATATGGTCTGTCACATCAAGGAAAATTAGAAGCACCAAACATAAGAAAAGCTCTGAAAGCTAAACAAGTGAGAACAGATTACATAGGAAAAGTTAGCCAAAGCAGTGAAACTCCTAACCCCCAAATAGATGGGAATCATTAAGATTAGTCATAATGCAAAACCTAAAATGCTCTGAGAATGTAACGAAAAAAATAAAAGCATTCATCTAGATTTCAAGTTCAGAAACTGTTTATGTAACACTATGTGGCAAGAACATGCTAGAAACTGAATTTACAAAGGTTGACAGAGCATCTAGATTATTTTTTGATCATCCATTACTATAAGTAGAAAAGAGATAAATTATAGTATTTTTAAGAAAAAGTGGTAAATGCACTAATAGGTTAAAGCATCTCTATAAGAAGTCAGATAAAAAATGTTTTCTTAAATCTGTCTGAGCCAAAAAAAAGGTTTTCTGGTCAAGTAACCTTCTTTGATGACCCCAGTTACCAAATCAAAGTAAAATTATTATGAATCACTGCTCAGTAAGGCACTAACATTTAATTTTCATCATATAAAGAACTTTAGAACAATTTTTCTCTCTCCCCGTCCTGGGTTTTGGGCAAAACCTGGCAGTGTTCATGGATTACTCCTAGCTCTGTGCTCAAGGATCACTCCTAGCTGAGGTATATGCAGGTGTATGTTCTTCTCATCTCTTCGTGAAAAGATATGGAAACAAACCAAATTTCCACTACTGATGAATGGGCCAATAAATTGTATATTTACACAATGGAAAACTGCAGCTGTAAGGAAGGACAAAATCATGTACGTCAGTTCTATGTGTATTTACCTAGAGGGTATCATGTTGAATGAAGTCAGGAGGAAAGAGACAGATGCAGAATGATCTCTCTTACTGGTGAAGAGAAGCAGACACTAATGGTGAGTGTGATGTTGGAAAAATGTACACACACATGAAACTGTTATGAGCAGTACTGTAAATCACAGGACCACAATTAAAATTAGAATAAAATAGATAACTTGACTGATAGAGAGCTTGAATATAGACCCAGGTCTTTAAATATTTCATTCTAAGCCCTTCCACTTCACTGTATTGCCTACTAATCATCTACATGTAGATAATCATAAGCCCTATTTACTAAGTAGGATTTACTACCTCTTTGATTCATTAACTGTGTATGTCATTTGTACATGAATTATTTTTCTATGGTTATCTGTTGATTGAATACCATTAAGATTTATAGTGCTTTAGAATATTAATAATATCTGACTATCAAGAACATTTTTAATAGATTTTATTGACAGAAAATTTGGGGAATCCTGTGGCTGCTACCTTTTTCATCTTATTTTCTTCATTTTTTATTAGCACTATAGCCAAAAGAGTTTTCAACAATATTTCTCTAAAAAAATGGACTTTCACTTAAAACAAATACATCCTTACTAGTAGAGATCAAAAGTATGTGTTAATAAGCATAAACAAGAAAAAGCTATAGAAATAAAGAAAAGAAATCGACAAAAATAAATTAGACATAAAATACTTTCCAAGTTTTAATAAAAATATACTAAAATTATGTAATCTTTAACAATAGACTCCAAGAGGAACAGATTGCAAATCCTAATTAAAAGGGGGAAAAAGTATTTTCCCAAGGTCTTCATAAAAGCAAAGTGTTCTTTAGTTGACAATATTTGTATCAAATTAGCATTGGAACCATGTGTCCAACCCAATTCAAAATACCATTTAAATGAAAACAGGATGGCAAGGGATAATAGTTCCACAGTGGAAAACTCAAAATAAATGCCACTACATCCAACTGAAATATGACATTAGCTAAAAGTCATGCCAAATTTCAATTACATTCCCACCAAGTTCTCTACCACTGTTAAGAATCACTGTTAAGAATCAGAAGTTTGTTCAGCATGTTATGCGACTTCTTCCAAAGAGCTTACTTTGTCATCCATTGACCAAACTAGTTACTCTCAAACCATGTGCTATCCTTTCACATGTGCAGTAACTTATGCTGGGCACAGCATCAAGAATACTAACATTTGTTTTCTTAGTGTTTACAGATATGTCTGACATCATACAGTCACAGACATAAAACAATGTTTCTTACCAAGTCAGGACTCTTCCTTCCTAATTACTGTCATGTAAATTAAGTACAGGAGAATAGTAAAGGAAAAAGATGAATGATACAAATATGTATAAGATTATCTCAATGTCTATTTTCCTGACATATCTGGGAAAAATATTTTAAAGACATATAGCAGCATTCCTCACCCAGGGGCCATATGACCCCCTGTGGGTTCCTAGGATGTTCCATGGGATGAAAGATAAGAACCACAGAAACAGGGGTCAGGACACTGAAGCCAAATGGTAGAACAGAAGGAAATAAGGCTGGAAGGGAGTCATGGTTGGAAAAAATGTTGATAAAAACAACACTGCTCTAAGAAATTTCCTGGTTTGTAAAGTCACTCTCTGTCACACCCCTCAGACCCCCCACACACACTCTTTCCAACTATTTATATCTAAAAACATACATGTGTTTATAACAAACACACAGAGACACACTCTAGTTGAATGACTGACTTCTTTAGAGGTAGTTTCGATCAAGTGTGCTCCCAGAATTTTATTCATATTTCTAATATAAACAGATGAAAAGAGATGATGATAATGTGGGAGAGATATTTTGTAAGTTTTCTGTTTGATCTAATTATGTCCCCATTCCATATTTCCTGAAGAAAAAAAATATACAAGCAGAATATAAAGAGGGAAAAAAAAGTTCTCTTGGGAAATCAAGAAAATTACTTAAAAATTACTTGTTACAATTTTTGAGTAGAAGAAAACATAAAGTGTAAGCTGTTGAGGATTTCCAATCATCTCACCACTGCTAAGTTCTCACCTAATTTTAAAGGTTTTTCTAAAATAAAACTTAACATAGCTTCCATCACATCATTCCATAGCATCAGTACCAATTTTTAAGGGTTATTCTACTATTTTGATTTACTACCTGTGTGACATCTTTGATTATAAAAAGCACCAAACTCTATGAGCTTCTGGAATGAACAATTCCATTTAAACCTTAGTTAACTAGACTCGTCAGTTGTGTAATATTCTGGTTTGCTACTTACTATTAATTAAGGAAATGGACAGTTTTGTATCTTCCAAGTTATCCCCATTTATTTGAATGTGGAAATGTTTTCCTAACGTGTAGTAAGCATCCCCCTGCCTTTTCATTTCTTTTAGGGATATTTTTCCTAGTTGTCATGAACTGTTACTGTTGTCATTCTTTCCTTTCTCTTTTTTTATGTAGAATTTCCCGTTTCCTTAAACAAAGAATCAAAACAAGCAGTTCTGTAGAACAATAGATATCAGATCATATGAAAGAAAGTAATCTCATAATCAAAGTGCAAGCAATTTCAGGCAAAGGCAATATATTTTTTCTTTTAAGAACTTATAGTCTTGTTTTTCTGCTTTCTTCCAGTTTTCCAATTTACTTTCAGTTGTAGACAGTAATAACTGGACAGGTAAAAGTGTTGCTGCTATTAAGTAATACCAGTAAACAATAATAATCTTCAAATGGAAAAATCCATATAAATATAAGTTTTCTAGTACTAGATAAGATATATTAACTATACACATTATTTACCATAAGAAGACTTCTTATCCACACAGCAAAAATATTTGTCTAAAATACTGTTCTGGAGAGACAGAAACCCTCATGGTTTCTTACACTAGACTCTATCTTCAAATAACATCAATGGAAGGTGACAGGTTAAACGGCCTTCCAAGATTAGAGGTATATGCGAATATAGGTATATTTTTTCCAGTGACACCACTGGTGGAGTTGTGAGACTTCCTGATGCAGAGAAGGAAGGAAAAACCCAGTCCTCTTTCCCTGCACTGTTACTAAGCTCTCATGTGTTCCCTCTTTCATAGAAAGGCAGAACTAACATAAGAGAATCCTAATTGGGACCTTCTGAAAATCTCCAGGATGCTGCAGACAATCAGTTTTTGTCATTCCTGTTTACATTTACGGAAATCCAGTATTATGGTTTCATGAACATTTATGCTATGAGGCATTAAGATCTTTTATTATCCATTACATCCATCTCTATTCCAGGAAACTTCTGGAGACTCACCCAATCATTATCTCTGTCTGTACAGATATTAGATATTATCTCTTGATGTACTGGTCAACAGGTTTATGATTAAAAAAAAAATAGAGTGAGAGGAGAAAATATGCTAAACTTAAGAATTCAAAGACAGAACGCCCAAATGTGGAATGACCATAATTCAGATCTATATTTCTTCTCTAAATTTATGTCCATCTAAAAAGAGATGAATAGAGGCTGGAGCGATAGCACAGCAGGTAGGGCATTTGCCTTGTACACGGCTGGCCCGGGTTCGATTCCCAGCATCCTATATGGTCCCCTGAGCACCGCCAGGAGTTAATTCCTGAGTGCATGAGCCAGGAGTAACCCCTGAGCATTGCCGGGTGTGACCCAAAAAGCAAAAAAAAAATTTTAAATAGCTGCAGCTAGAAGCCACCTTCTAACTGCAACTTCTTAAAAAGAGATGAATGTAAAAACAGAAGGACCACTGTTGATCAGATACTAAAGAGGGGTTTCTTAGTGATTTTTTCTTTAAAAAAAATCAAGAAAGATTATTCTGGTAAAATATTTTATACATTTTAAAGATATATCTAGAGATTTTTTGAAATATGGTCGATATGTTTTATAAAATCAATTTTTTAAATAATTTGTCAAAATCAAAGTGTACTTGAATTACTTATCAAAAGCATTTTCATATTTGACAAGCATTCTAATTCAGGTCTGATATAAAAACAATGAAACACAGATATGACATTTTCGATCAAATTTTCAAGAATCTCATGATTGAATAAAGAAGTATCACTGTGTCACTGTCTCTGTCATCCCATTGCTCATCTATTTGCTCGAGAGGGCACCAGTAACGTCTCCATTGTGAGACCTGTTGCAACTGTTTTTGGCATATCAAATATGCCATGGGGAGCTTGCCAGGCTCTGCTGTACAGGCAAGCTACTCTCGGTAGCTTGCCTGGCTCTCCTAAAGGGGTAGAGGAACCAAACCAAACACCCTACCTGCTGTGCTATCGCATCAGCCAATAAAGAAGTAAAATCTCAAAATATGAGTTTAATATATGCAATTTTTAGTTTCAGATTCTTTGCTTGAAAATTATTCTTTTCTGTATCAAATGAAATAATTGCTCTTCATAAATATAGCACACAGATATAAGTAATCTGTTATTCTGCATGAACTTTAAAAACCTCTTAAGAATTGATATGCTATGTCTTGTAATTAAATTTTAAGACAAAGGAAAATCTCTCTTAAATTAAATTTTACATTTTTGAAGAAAAACATGGTGGGAAATAGCTCCCAGCAACTCTGAGTATGCACTAAAAACCAAAAGAAAGAAAAAAGAGAGAAAACATGATCATGTATTGAAATACTAATCTGATCCTCTTAGTTCATTGGCACTCTTACATCGCTATACCTGAGCACCTTTCAGCACAGACACAGAGAACACAGGGTTACATACAGATTAACACACAGAATAAAATCCAGGCAGTCAGCAAAATGTCCTTCAATGAAACCGCCTCACTTCTTTCAAACTGTTTTGTGCAAGTTTAATTATCCAGGCTTCATTTTAGTAAAGCAAGATGTACTGCCAACCTTTTACTCTCCCTTACACCAACACACTGATGCCATGAAGCACAATTAAAATACTAAACTCTGTGTACAGCTTATGCCTACGTCCAAAGTGGTGATGATGATATAATGATCACAAAGCACGCACTCGCACTGTCATCCCGCTGTTCATCGATTTGCTCGAGCAGGCACCAGTAATGTCTCCATTGTGAGACTTGTTGTTACTGTTTTTGGAATATCGAATGTGCCACGGGTAACTTGCCAGGCTCTGCTGCTTGGGTGGGATACTCTTGGTAGCTTGCCGGGCTCTCTGAGAGGGACATATTTGGTTATAATTTTCCATAACTTAAGCAGAGTCCATGAACAGGAAAGGTTAAACTACTTTCTAAAAGAATATGTCCACAAACAAGAACAGTTCACTTACTTTTGCGAAAGTATGCTAAAAAGCTAAATTGTTACAATGCCCCTCCCACCAAAGCAGCAGTTTGGATTCTTAGATTGGTTTAGATGTAATCCTTTGTTAGAAGAGGGTAGAGAAAAGTGCATTCTTTGCTAATTGAAACTCAAAGACCACATTCTATGTTGTTCAATGCAGAATCCTTGAGTGGGATTGTAGGGAGTACCACAATATAATTATTTTTAATTGACAATTCACAAATCTAAAGAAAAGAATGTCTAAGGCTCCCCACCGGTGCTGTTCAACAGAAGGAGTTTGACACACCAGTGCAAGTTTTTAGCAAATAAAGGCTTTTGTCAGTATTTCACTGGCACATCACCCACAATTTAACACCACTTAGAATTTAGTTAGGCCTTTGATTTGCAAAGTGCTTTACAATAATTAATTCACAGAAAAACCATTTCTGGGGGCAGGAAAGACCGATTAGAAAACTGACGCTTTCAAAATAATATCTCCTTCATGGTTTGGATAAGACCAGGAAGGAGATACGATTTTAAGAATTGAAAGAGAATTTTCATCAGACAAAAATCAACAATGCTATTTGACCTGAGTCATATTTTCAATACTTTTCAGGTACTGATAGCAAAATGCACTGTTTTCTTTTCAAAACTTCACTTCTGTACTTCCGCAAGTTCTAAATTTTTTAATTACAGACTCATCTATACATTCTCAAACCTTGTAGAATATCCACATTTCGGGATGGAGCAATAGCACAGCAGGTAGGGCGTTTGCCTTGCACGTGGCCGACCCGGCTTTGATTCCCAGCATCCCATACGGTCCCCTGAGCGCCGCCAGGGATGATTCCTAAGTGCAGAGCCAGGAGTAACCCCTGTACATCGCCAGGTGTGACCCAAAAAGAAAATAAAAGAATATCCACGTTTCTCAATATGTATTCTTTAGCACTATTTAGAAGATTATATAATCTGCACAAAAACTGTGGCAACAGGTACAATTTCACCAAGGTATGTGTAACAAAGCTCCAAGTGTGTACCTAAACTCATAGCACCCTAGTTCTTTAGAAATCTTTACTGAAAAAGAAATAATAGTTTTCAGCTTTGTTCAATCATTTATTCAAAAATATTTAATTGAGTATTGCTTTAGGCAAGGTACTGAATTATGTGATTTAGCAAAAAATGGAAAAAGTGAATTTGTCATTTGATCACATGGAATTTAAAATTAATCAAAATATAGTACAAAACAGTGACTTAGGAGTACAATACAGGGAGAGGAATACAATATAAGGAGCCAACAATTTTGTTTGGTGAATTCTCAAAATATTTCATGAAGGTAACTTTTACTTGGTCATCCAAATTGTTTAGCTAGGCAGAGGGAATTGAGAAATATTATTGCAGACTAAAGAATGGTCAAGCTTTCCTGCTGCCATCAATTTGGGGATTTTTTTTCTTTTTCTTTTTTTGCTTTTTGGGTCAAAACCGGTGATGCACAGGGGTTCCTCCTGGTTCTGCACTCAGGAATTACTCCTGGTGGTGCTCAGGGGACCATATGGGATGCTGGGACTCTAACCCGGGTCGGCCACGTGCAAGGCAAATTCCCCATCCACTGTGGGGAATTCCCCAATCTGGGGAATTTTGTAGATAAAATAATATCTCTTTTGACTGCAGCCCTTAAATTCAAACAGAACTCACGTTGATGACAAATTCTGCATGAGAATGGTTTATGATTAGCATACAAATTGATTGTATATAAATGCTTACTTCTTTGCTTTTTGCTTTTTTGGGGGGAATGGTCACACCTGGCGATGCACAGGGGTTACTCCTGGCTTTACACTCAGGGACCGTATGGGATGCTGGGAATCGAACCTGGTGCCACCTAAACAATAGGTGTAGGCACTGTAATTGCTCATATGGAAACGTACTACATTTATGGGAATTCTTGAAATATGCATTTATGCTAAATTTTACTAGAGGAGGTATGCAGGTTGTTGTCTAGAATGATGTTTAAAATAACAAAACAGGGGGGCTGGAGCGATAGCACAGTGGGTAGGGCATTTGCCTTGTATGCGGCTGACCTGGGTTCAATTCCCAGAATCTCATATGGTTGCCCGAGCACCACCAGGAGTAATTCCTGAGTGCATGAGCCAAGAGTATCCCTGTGCATTGCCGGGTATGACCCCCCCCCCCCCGGAAAAAAAAATCTCAAAACAGGAGAAAGATTATCAGTAATAAGAAGCAAACGACTGACAAAGTAACAACATGGACAAATCTGAAAAAGACTAGGCTGAATGACACACAAAGATACACTGTATGACACCATTTGTAGCTAAATAAAACACAGGAATGATTTCCAGGGATTGGAGGAGGGAGAGGAAAATGACTCAGAACAGGAACAGAACTTTCAGGATGATGGAAAAAGTCCATATCTTACTTCTTGTGGTTGTCACATCACATTTGTCATGTAACTTGGCATTTGTCAAGTACAGTGTATGATAGACATAAAAAGTGTTCACTTCATTGGGTGCAAATTATTACCAACAGTTCTGACTAAAACCCAAGAGTAAAAGAATTTTTAAAAGACCATATCACAGAAGTGTTGAATGAACTATAGTAAATTAATTATTAAATTAAACATCCCGGGCTGGAGTGATAGCACAGCGGGTAGGGCATTTGCCTTGCACGCGGCCAACTCAAGTTCGATTCCCAGCATCCCATGTGGTCCCCCGAGCACCACCAGGAGCTATTCCTAAGTGTGTGAGCCAGGAGTAACCCTGTGTATCGCCAGGTGCGACCCAAAAAGCAAAAAAAAAAAAAAACTATTAATAAATTAAACATCCCTTAATCAGAGATAGAACAGCAGAAAAGACACTGCCTTGCATCTGGACAACCCAGGTTCAATCCACAAGGTCGCACGGGTTCCCCTAAGCACGTGACCCCAAAACGAGAACCAACATTTTTTTTAAAAAAAGCATAAAAGTTAAACATTCCAGGGTGAGTTTACTAAAGAGAAGAAGGGTACTTCCAATCAAGAGGAATGACCTACATTTCCCATGAAATCTTAAATTTGTCTTCCATGCAATCTCCAAGACACTAAGTCAGTATTTCAACAAACTCATCCAACTCTGAGACTCAGAATCCTTAGAGGGTGCCACAGACAGGATTGTTGTAGATGTTTCTTTATTGGGAGGATCTCATTCAGCATCAGAATTACAGAACTGTTTTAGATGTTTATGCACGATATTTTTCTTCCGTGCACTCACTGCTCCATTAGTCCCACTGGGACCCATTTTCTGGATGGTTTGTGATCATCTCTCACAAAAGCCACGTAAAACCCCCGCAAAGCCTAGGGGAGCAGAGGCAATCCTCTCTGCCACCCCGGGACTGGCTCAGGAAGACACCAGTCCCATGGCTATTAGCACCTACAGATTCCATATCCTGGGCTGGAAAATCTTACGTAGCCTGTCACATGGTGGCTCTCCTCCCAGAACTGGCCACCAGAGGCACATATGGAATTATAATCATCCACTTTAAATATCACTAAATTCAAGCGTAATCAACTTTAAGCTCGACTTAAATAGTTGCTGAAACTCATCTATCACTGAGATCAATTATTCAAACTATTTAAAACTCAAGGGTAGAGATACTAGAAACTAAGCGTGTACTTTATATTAACTTGAACTTACTACACACAGAAGCCCACAGACACTTACCAGACATAATCTGCACAGTGAACCTATCCACCTTCCAAAGGAGCCTGTGCGGGGATGAAAGCACGGAACTCTGCTTCCTCCCAAATATAACACGGGCCTCTGGTGGAAGTTGAGAACTCCCAGGCCTGAGAACCTCACTGCCAAGCTAGAGATTCTTGGGGAGTGATCCCCAGGCTCCTAGCACACTGGGTGTTGCCCTTCCTGGGAATAAAAGTGACTACAAGGGCCGAGAGATAGTACAGTGAGTAGGGCGCTTGCCTTCCATGCGACTAGCCCAGGTTTCAGCCCTGGCATTCCATATGGTCCCCAAAACAGGCTGGGAGTGATTCCTGAGTGCAGAGCCAGGAGTAAGCGGTGAGCAATGCCGGGTGTGGTGGCCACCCCCCAGGAAAAAAAAATTAAGGAAATGATAGTGGGGCTGGGGTGATAGCACAAAGGGTAGGGCATTTGCCTAGCACGTGGCCGACACGGGTTCGATTTCCAGCATCCCATATGATCCCAGGAGCACGGTTAAGAGTAATTCCTGAGTGCAGAGCCAGGAGTAACCCCTGTGCATCGCCAGGTGTGAACCCCCCAAAAAAAGAAAAGAGAAGAGAAGAAAAGAAAAAGCAAAGAAAAGAGGATAAAAGAGAAGAGAAGAGGAAGAGAAGAGAAGAGAAGAGAAGAGAAGAGAGAGAAGAGAAGAGAAGAGAAGAGAAGAGAAGAGAAGAGAAGAGAAGAGAAGAGAAGAGAAGAGAAGAGAAGAGAAGAGAAGAGGAGAGAAGAGGAGAGAAGAGGAGAGAAGAGAAGAGAAGAGAAGAGGAGAGAAGAGGAGAGAAGAGAAGAGAAGAGAAGAGAAGAGAAGAGAAGAGAAGAGAAGAGAAGAGAAGAGAAGAGAAGAGAAGAGAAGAGAAGAGAAGAGAAGAGAAGAGAAGAGGAGAGAAGAGGAGAGAAGAGGAGAGAAGAGGAGAGAAGAGAAGAGAAGAAAAAAGGAAAAGAAGAAAAGAAAAGAAAAGAAAAGAAAAGAAAAGAAAAGAAAAGAAAAGAAAAGAAAAGAAAAGAAAAGTGACAATAAAGACTTTATTACTGAAAAGTTTCCAAGATAAAGAAGTATTTTATTTGTTTTGCTTTGTTTTACATTTCTCCTCAATAGCTGTTTTATGGTGTTTTTTTTTAATTCTTTTAAATCAATGTAAGGTGAACAATTACAAAATTGTTCATGATTTGGTTTCATGCTTTTCATAGGTTTTGGTCATACAATGTTCCAACACGATCCTACATTTCCCACCACCAACGCTCCCTCTCTCTCTCTCTCTCTCTCTCTCTCTCTCTCTCTTCTTTTGGGCATTATGATTTTGATTTTCAGTATGGCATTTTTGAGGACACAAGAGTGTGGATAAAGTACAGAAAGAGTTATGCAAAGTTTTTCTGTAAGTCTTGTATTAAAGTCTTATCTTTAGAAATAAAGAAGAGTTAACTAAGCAGGATAAAGAACCTCCAGGCAGACAGATCATGATATATAAAAGCATAATGGGAAAGAATAGATATAATGGTTTTTTTTTCTTTCTTTCTCCAGCATTATTTCAGTCACATGGCAGATAAACAGGATTTTAAATATGGGAAGTCATCCAAATCAAACAATTCTTATTCTTTCATCAAAATCCTAAAGGGACCCTTTTAAATTCCCATTTGTAATTGCCAGGAAAATGATGTGTCACCTTATTTAGAATAAATAGCTCTTATTCTTTTTAATCGAACAATATATCACTCTCCCTTTAAAGCTGGAACCAAATTCTCCTGCATTTCAGATGATAATTGGAATTTACTTACTCTTTTGTAAAGTGTATGAATATGGTCTGTCAGCAACTAAACAAAAATTAAGCAAAGAAAAGGGAGGAAAATGAAAAAAAATGGGCTTCATGAAGCCGATGAAATGCATCAAAATTGGGACTCTGTCATCCTGGTTGACAAAACATTGATTTAAAGGATGTCCTTGCCAGGTTAGGACAAGTACCTTTCCTAGCTACTGCCAACCGAGGCTCAGTGCTACTCAGAAATGCCTGCCTGGTGTGCTGCTGCAGAGATGACAATTCCTCCCAACAACAGATGAAACCAATCGAAAGCCAGCAACAGTAATCCATGCTGTTAAGTGCAGTGACATCTCATTTATCTGGAACTCCGGTGAAGATTGTGCAATGCATAAGATAATTACTCTGAGGCTGAAACTGACATTCTCAGGCACCAAAAACTATTAGATTTTAGTCAATATCATCAGAAATCTGCCTCAAATTATACATGTCACTGAGGGTTTATTTTATGAACATCGCAGTGCACTGAGCTATACTTATACTTCCAAATAAATAGATCGAAAGTTGAAGGTTAGTTTTATTACTTCCTACCAGATGTTCTTAGAAGGAATAGTTTTCTGAACCTTCAAATATTTATCTCTTTAAAAAGGAGAAATTAACCCAACTTAGCATACTTCATGAGGGTGTTGTGTGAGTCATAAATAATAGTAGATATCAAAGTGCTTTGAGACTACCAAACACTATATAAATAAATATTAACCAAAATTTTCTCATTATTAGAAAATTAGCATTTAATATTGTTAATAACTTAAGCTACCATGTGGGTAATCTCAGGTAATTACTCCATCTTCATTTCCTCACCTGTCCAAGGTAGGTAATACTAAGACTTAATTTAAGGAGTCACTGTGATGACTCAGTGAATAAATTTAGAGTCCAAACATGTAGTCAGTATTAAAATATGCTAATTAACATAATTACTGTCATCATTTTCATCCATCAGTTAATACCATAAGAACTTGAAGAGTCGTTAAATTGGATAGCGCTATTATTCCTACTAAATGGCCCCAAAGCTTTGAGCTATAGAACTCAAGACACACATATGCAAGGAATCCTGCATAGTAATCTCTTAACACTCTGCATCTAGTTGACACATTATACACACTTGTGGTTTATCCCTTAACTTTCTAGAGACACTGTGCTGTTATGCATTAAACACTGTCATTGCTTTCACTTGTCTTTTTTGCTATGTAACCTCTCTATTACAACCCCAATTCACTACCCTGTCATAATACAAATATGAGGTAAGCCTTCTGAGTATGATATCCTGATAAGCAAGGAACTCGTCTTAGGAATTTCTAGAAAATAATCTGTTTTTCATCTTATTGTCATTTACTTTCCTGTATAAGAGATATGGGGCTGGAGCAATAGCACAGCGGTTGGGCTTTCGCCTTTCACAAGGCCAACCCGTGTTCGATTCCTCCGCCCCTCTCAGAGAGCCTGGCAAGCTACCGAGAGTATTGCGCCCACACAGCAGAGCCTGGCAAGCTGTCTGTGGCGTATTGGATATGCCAAATCAGTAACAATAAGTCTCACAATGAGAGACGTTACTGGAGCCCGCTCTAACAAATCGATGAGCAACGGGATAACAGTGACAGTGACAATATAAGAGATATGGGGTAAATTTGTATGAATGAACCTACAGCACTTATTTTACACTCCACTGTATTTTAACATAACAGTTCATAATATTAAAAGATTATGATATCACATGTATCCTGCATATGTGGTAGAGTAAGAAGACACTAAAAACAGTTCAGAACAGGTTACAATGATGAGGATTTTCCTGAATGCAAATCAGACTTATTTATATGAACGTATTTCCAGGCCAACACTCTAAAATAGCCCCCATTTCACAACCCTAGTATTCCACTTTGAATACCTGAGCTATTGCTATTCCATTCTTAGAACTTTGGCTGACCCCATCCTGAATGTTTTCATTTCTTTTTGTACCATCTACCCAGATTATTAGCTCCTTTGAAAGGATATGTTAATATCCTTCTTTGCCTTACACATACCCAAAGCATTTAGATCCTCAATATATTGCATGAGCTCAATGGAAATTCACTAAATATTACTGCTCCCCCAAGTAAGGAATAAGGATGCACTGCAAGCATGAAAAAAAATAAAAATAAGTGAGATATGAAATGGAATGAAGAATGGAAAGAAGGGAGGAAGAAGAAAGAGTAGATGGAAATAAAACAAGAAGAATATAAAAAATAGGAACAGAGGTGTCAGATGGTTGACTAAATAAAATCTTTGAATCACTTTTTCCCAGAATATGGCATTGTCTTTTAGTGTTACATTCTGTACCATCTCTAGATACTTAAATAAAAGGTACCACCCAGAGAGCCAAAGAAAAATGGAAATTAAGTAGATGGGAATAATTCAATTAATTCCCATACTAATTTAAAAAACTAAGCAGAAGAAAAAAATAACACAGATAATGCAGTTTGGGGGTTTTGCTTTCCTTTCCTTCCCAGAAATACTGGCTGAGTTGCTTTCCCACTATCTTGTATATCTTTTCCCGGCCAGACACTCTTCATCAGAGTTCTTACATCTTCTAAGCATTGTCTTCATCAATGGAGACTCAAAAGCCAGTGAATATTTTTGTTTCAAATAAAAAACATAATGAACAAATGATTGATTCTCTTAGAAAGAAATTCAAATACTACTGAGGCAATGAAACGTTCCTTTGGGGCATTTTAGGAAGATGTGGGTCACAATGCAGGCCCTCAGATTATTCCAGGCCCTGTGCTCAGAAGTAACTTCCAGTTGTATTTAGCATGAATTTAGGTTAACACAGATACTCAAACTATCCATTGAAACTGTAAGGATCAAGGCTATTATTGGGTAATATCATGTCAATGAAAAATTACTATATAAGTATACTACATTTCTATATATGTAATAAGAAAGTCAGCTAAAAGCTAATGTTGGAAACCACCATAATGGTCATAAAACTGTTATATTTAAGGGCAAGTTAATCAATATTTTAAATTAAATCACTATCAGATAGTTTTTAAATACACTGATCAATACACACTGGTCATGAATAGTAGTTTCTTTGTGTAATCAGCAAGGACTAACCAAGTGCAGAAGTGAATAAATTATCATTTTCATAAAATATTTTATCATATTTCAGAAAACATATATATGTGTGTGAGCTCTGAATGACAAGAATGAAAACACTCAAGATTTCTGTTTTCTAATCTAAGCCAAATGATTTATGGTTTCCCTTCAATTTATGCAATTTAATGATTATACTGTTCATTGCTTCTTATTAAATAATAATGATCTTGTGCAATATAAATCCCTATATATACAATGTAGACTACTGGTTAAAATTGTCATATGAACTAGAATCACTTCCTGTATTTAAATATATCAGGAAAATGTTTTAAAGTGTGTAATCTATCATGTAGAATAATGCCTGATTCATACTGAAGATTTTAAAAGCAAATAAAATGCCTTTAATCTCTCTATATATACATATAATATACACACATACATATGCACACATACATATACAGAATATGCATATTTAATATATATATGTACTCACATATATGGATATGATATGAGTGATGATTAAAGATACAAAGAATATAAAATAGAAAAATTAGTTTGATCTCACAATAATCAATGGCTTTAGAACAATGTTTCCAGCACTGCTAAGCAGTAAATTTATCTTCTCAGTGATTCCAGATTCCAGAAACAGGGCAAAATAAGCAAAGTAAAGATAAGATGATCCTATAATCACCTTTAGTAAACAATTCAGGAAGCAAAGTTCACAGTGTTAGAGCTATTTCAGTACATACTGGATTCTAATTTTCATAAATATTAGAAAAAGAAATCACTCAGATAGTCTAGTTGATCTCCACAGTCAGGATTTACTGAAATTCCATAAAAATTAAACCAGAATGGGCATGATGCTAGAGAGATAGCAAAGATAGAACTGGTAGATTTGGATGATCTGTCATTACTGAAAAAAAAAAGAATTAAAAAACAAAACAAAGTCAAAAAAGTGTATCATCAGGGGAAATATGTGGACGGAGATTTAAGTGTTTTTGAGAAAACTTATTTGCAGATAGATAGACTAAGATACAATTAAGAAACTAAATAAATAACAGTGATCAAAGAGTTTTATCTGCTGACACACAAGTTTAATTATTCTTCTTTGAAGATACTGCTTTTATGCAGCTTTATTTTCTATATTAAACTATTGAATCAGTCTCCCAAAATAATTTGAAATGTGGTCAATTACTTCCTTATTCATTTTCATCTCAGACTTAAAAGTTTGAACAACTTCATTTTTTCATTCTCATATGATCTATCCTAAATAGTTGCAAGTATGCCTGTGTCTATTTTGTGAGGAATAAAATGTCAAAATATTGCCCATCTGTTAATACAGATACGAAGACCAAAAATACACTTAAGATGTCTTAACATGTGTGGCCTAGAGATACAGTGTAAGGATTAAGGCATGTGTCCTGCATGCAATAGACCCAGCTGTATCCGCAGAACCGCATATACACAGACTGCATCGCTCGCCCACGTACCCGCACAAGCACCACCAAGTCACTCAGGAGCACAAAAGCAGGATTCACATTATCACCCCTGAATGTAGCTAAAATACTCACCCCCAAAAAGGTAAGCCTTCATAGAGACATCTTATTATAAAAATCTACTACTCTGTGCATCATAAAAATTTCAGATTATAAGGTTAAATTCCTAAATGAATGATGAATTAGCAGATGCCACTATTTTTTTCTAAAAAATAAATCACATTCTAACATTAACCACAATAGATATTTAATTACAAAAGGATGTTATATATCTTTAAATATTAAACTGGCTTGGACTTTAAAATTTGCTTAAAATATTCATACTTAAGCTGTCCCATAATCTGAAGTTTCCAAATATATATAAAGACCTCTGCTTCAAGGGACTAGAATGTGCACTGCTAAACAGATACATAATATTCTATACCTTTTTCATTAAATAGCCCCAAGATTCAATTTTAAAGTGCTAAATGTTTAAAAATATATGAGAAAACATTTTAAAATAGAGTCAAAAGAAGACAAAAATCTATGATTTAAACATACGCTTACCCAAATGTTCTCCCTTATTATTTATATATATGAAGTCCTAAAAATTATAATTTTGAAGTCCATACTCAGCAAATAAATTAACATATAATTGGTACTAACAAATAATCCTATTATAAAAATGATCTTCATAGCTAGTAGTTTGTGGTTAAAACCATCCTATGGTGATTACAGTCAGAGTTCATGTCACAATAAAAACAGATTCTACTCTTTTATCAACCCTCTTTTCAAATTTTGCCCCCAGATCGAAGTGCTAAAATTTTGTCATCCCTCTCCAATTATGAGAAAATTCACACTTTTGCATTACTTTAAGCAAATAAAAAATATAATCTAATTAATGCTAATTGAATCCGTTAGGGAAAACTAACTTTTTTTTAAACTATCATTATAATGATTCCATTGGTATTTTAAATAAAATTGGCTTTTAAAATAACAGTGCTACTGAGAGGCCTGGGATGTGGTTCAAATGGTAGAACATATAATTGCATGTACACGGTCCTGGACTCCATTCCTGGTACCACATGCAACTCAGAATATAGCTGTGCTAGCTCTGATCACTGCCAGGCATAGTCCCTCCATCAACAACACACATAACAACACAATTGCCGTAAGAACCAAATAAATACTATACAATTCATTTATAGCACAGCGGTTGGGCTTTCGCCTTTCACGTGGCCGACCCGAGTTCAATTCCTCCTCCCCTTTCGGAGAGCCCGGCAAGCTACCGAGAGTATTGAGCTCTCGAGGTAGAGCCTGGCAAGCTACCCGTGCATATTGAGTATGCCAAAAACAGTAACAAGTCTCTCAATGAGAGACGTTACTGGTGCCCGCTAGAAGAAATCGATGAGCAACGGGATGAGAGTGACATTGACAGTGACAGTGACAATTCATTTATTCACAATGTACAGCATGGTGGTTTTAAACACAGTCACAGATCTGTACAAACATTTCCACAATCACCTTCAAGAAAATTTTTATTACTCCCCCAAAGCACCCTCATACTCTAAAAGTAATCAATTCTCATTCAACTATCACTAATCAATATTTATATTTATTAGGGGCTGGAGTAATAGCACAGCGGGTAGGGTGTTTGCCTTGCACACGGCCGACCTGGGTTCAATTCCAAGCATCCCATATGGTCCCCTGAGCACCGCCAGAAGTAATTCCTGAGTGCAAAGCCAGGAGTAAACCCTGTGCATCGCCAGGTGTGACCAAAAAAAAATTATATTGATTATAAATTTATTATTAATAAAATCATATTTTATTTTTGTCTCTTTAGAGTTGTCTATTTTGGATGTTTTATATAAAAATATATTTATTTATTGGTCTATATACATGTAAATATATACATGTAAATATATTTACATGCACACATATGTGTATAAATATATACATAGATATAGATATCGTATAGATATAGATATAGAAAGATGTATTTTTCTTTCTCATTATCTAACAGTACTCATGCTTACTCCTGTCTCTGGGTTCAAGAGTCACAACTGGCAGTGCTGAAGAGCCGTACGTGGCTCCAGGGATGGAACCCAGGCAGGCTATGTGCAAGGTAATCACCCTAATCCCTGTATTATCTCTTCTTGCCAAATATATTATCTTTTGTGGCTGTTTTCTTTAGTTTTCTTTTCAACGTCCTTTTAACATAATATTTTCATGCTTTATTCATGTTCTAACACTTACTCGTTCCTGATAAACATGTGGGTTGTTTCCACTGTGTGGTATTATAAAATAAAGCTGCTAAGTGTTTTACAGAAGCCTTTCTGTGGACAAAGTTCACTTCTCTGGTGCATATTCCTAACAGTGAGATTGTGGGGCCATAAGAAGTTCTGTGTTTAATCTTTTGAAGAATTATTGGACTTTCACTTTTTTTCTAAATTCGCTGGATCATTTGGCATTTCCACTAGCAGAGGAGTGAAGATTCCACTTTTGCCGTATTTCACCCGCACCTAATATCAAGTGTCTTTTTTGACATAATCTTCCTAATGGGTATGAGGTTGTTTCTCCTTGTTTTTAATTTGTTTTTGATTTGTCTTTCTCTTTGGTTTGTTTGTATTTCTTTCCTTTTCTTGTTGAAATAGGGGCCTTCCCGGAGTAGCATGCACACTTGCATGCTATATGCTAGGTACCAACCTTCCCTGAGCAGGGGATCCCGTGCACGCATGTTTGATTGCAAGGCAGACGCTCAGTCACTGAGCTATCTCCTACCTCTTTATTTGTATTTCTTTCACAGTCTATTGTGTGGAGAATCTTATCAACTGAGAGAGGTTGTTTTGATATTATTCCTTACAAACATTTTTATTCCATTTCTTTGCACATTTAGGTTATCTTTTTATATTTTACTTGTGGTGATTTGTCTATTATAGATGTACTTTTTTTAGATTAATTACTTGCAAATTTTTCTCAATTGTTCTGGTTCTGGGATGTCTTTAATTTCTTGCTTGTGTGTTTTGAAGCACAAATGTTTTAAATTATGATAAAAACAAAATCACCTTTCTTTTGTGACTTGTGTTCTGGGTATCATAACTATGAAACCACTACTTTGTCTAAGGTCACAAAATTATATCTATGTGAGTTATTCCAAGAGATTTATAGTTTTAACTCTTACATATAAGTACATTTTTGGTTAATGTTGCCTCTTTATATGTGCCTGATTGTTCTGCATGTATAGAAAGTCCAAATTTATGTCGAACAGCAGTGATAAAAATGGAAATCTTTGTCTTGTTTCTGATCTGAGTGAACTGAATACATCAAAAGTTGTCAAACATGTGGACAAAAAAGAAACTCTTATTTAGAATTGGCATATCTGTAAATTGGTGCAACTTATATGGATAACAGCATGGAAACTAATGTAGAAATAAGCTAGAGAGAAAAATGAAATAGAAATAAAGGCAATAAAGTACAAAGAGTATAGAAATCTACATATATAATATAGCAATAAAATATGAATACATAATAAATGAGACGGAAATAATCTAAAACTAGAAATGCAATATGATGCAGAAATAACACTCCTAGGCACTTACAAAACTTATAAAATCACATGCAGGGTCTGGGGACAGAGGCCACATATAGCTGATCTCAGGGCTTACTCCTAACACTGTGCTCAGGGTTCACTGCAGATGAGGACTAAGGGGTCATATGCAGTGCTGAGATCAAGCCCTGGTTAACTGCATGGAATCGTGCAAGACATTTGTTTTATCTCTCTGGCCCTAGAAGCACACACAAATACACACAACACACACACACACACAAAGAGTTTCATGGCAACATTTTCACCAAAGCCAAAATATGGAGTGCACGTGACAGAAGATTGAATAAGGTAACTGCGATATATATATATATGTATATATATATAATCAATAGATTAATACACAACATCAACTACAAAATTGTGCTTTTTGCCACAATAGATATGGTATGTAAGGTAACTGCTAAGTGAAATAAGTCAGAAAATCAAAAACAATACCAGATGCTATCAATCATATGTGGAATATAAATAACTGAAGCAAACAAGACTTACAAAATGAAACAAAAATATAGGTTGGTTACAAGAGGAAATGGGGCAAAGGATAGAAGGAAGAGGCATAGGAGGAAATTTTACTTCGATTATACATAAGTTTGAAAAAGACTCAGCACAAAAGTGAAAATGTTTTTAATGAAATAGATGAGCAAATGAAAATAAATGAAATATTAGAACTGGTATCCAAAATGTGAAAAACATGGGGCTGGATTTGTATTTGTATTTATACAGGGGTTAAAGCACCTGCCTGGTACACAGCAGACCTCAGTTCAATCCCCATAACTGCCTGTGATCCCTTAAGCACTGTGAGGAGTAATACCTGAGGACAAAGCCAGAAGTATGCTCTGACACTGCCCTGAACCCCCAACAAAATGTGAAAAATATGACAGAAAGATTTTTACAAATATGTTGTGCTTATTCTTCCCCTTACTAATATTTCTTTTTCCTTAATTTGGAGTTTGGCAAAATGCCAACTTATTAACATTTTCATGGATAGTTTATCTAAATTGGCTTTCTTTTTATTCTGCATTACTTTATAGCTACACTGAAACATTTTTCTATTTTATTTCCAGTGCCTAAGAAAATCTGTGGGCTGGAGCGATAGCACAGTGGTAGGGCGTTCGCCTTTCACGTGGCCGACCCGTGTTCGATTCCTCCGCCCCTCTTGGAGAGCCCAGCAAGCTACTGAGAGTATCGCGCCCGCAGAGCAGAGCCTGGCAAGCTACCCGTGGCATATTGTATATGCCAAAAACAGTAACAATAAGTCTCACAATGAGAGACATTACTGGTGCCCACTCCAATAAATCGATGAGCAATGGGATGACAGTGACAGTTACAAGAAAACCTGTATCACCTTACCAATTCTAAATAAATAGGGAAAACAGATGCTTGGGAAAAGCTCCTGGTTTCTAGATTTTTAAGAAAAGCTATATTGAAACAACAAAGAACCACATCTATACAAATTCAATGTAATGTCTTTTTCAGGGTGGTTTGCTGTGCCCTCATTATTTTTCACAATTCCTTGGAGAGATCAGCTTTTCAGTCAGTGAAATAGAATGTTAAGGGAGTAAAGCTTATGCATCTTCATCCTAGCTAACGCAATGAATTTAAAAGAAACAACCTAGCAATCAATAATAGAAAATTAGCAAGTAGAAATATTACTATCTCCAAATAGCAGGTGATTCCTAAACTATGTAGAAATAAGCAAAACTACAGGTTACCTTTGTTCCTTCTAGTCTTTAGAGTTTACTAATTAGTTTGCTACTTCAAGTTCATACTATTCATATTATGATTATATTATTCATAGCTAATAGTCATAGTGATTCAGAAGCTCTTTGGCATCCCACAGGTGTAGACCTATGCTTTAACCTGCTAATGTGTTCTCTTTTTTCTAAAGTCTTTTATCTTGTTTTAGGGCCATGCCTAGAGTCTCACATGGTACAGGTGGCTCTGGGAATTGAACACGGGTACAGTGTGGGCAAGGAGCGCATTTAATCCACTGAACTATCTTGTCCAGCCCTCCTGTTTTTGTTGTTTTTGTTTTTGGTCCATGCCAGTCGAACCTTATCAGGCTTATTCCTGACTGCACACTGGGATTACTCATGTTGGGGTTTGGGGATCATATGTAGTGATTGGGATTTACCTCAAGTGGGCTGTGTAAAGATGAACATTATGCGATAGTCCTGGCTCCTTCAGCCTTCCTTTAAAAAAAAAAAAACTATCACATTATAACTTAGATTTTAGGTGTGTCAGATATCAGGCACACTGCCTCTTCGCATCATCACTGCTGGGCTTGATGAATATGACAATATAAGTTGCTTAAAATTTTAAAATAATCAAACAAAAGTAGACATCTCTCTACATTCTTGCTATTGTGACCTAGTTCTCCCATAAGTGGATGCACACTGGGTCTTCTGGAGAACTATGTTTTCCAAATGTAGGTACTTTCTCTTTTTCTGTGTCCCTTGACTTTTATTACCCAGCAAATACACATTACCTGGAGTCATAAGAGTTCACTTGTAAGGTAAGTAAACGTGACAACTTTGGACCTCCTGGGCTCGGTGGGTCACTTACTGAAGCAACACCAATAATTTCCTATCTCCAGACTTCTAGTTATGAGACAAAACATGAACTTCTGATCCCTTTAAAACACTGTGGTAAACATCTCTTTTATGTACAATTTAATTAACCTCCCAAATGATGTTCAGAAGTGAGCACAAGAACTTTTTCATTAACGGTTTGTCTTGGGAAGGAAAATCAAAGGGAAAAGGTGATCAAATTAGTGCATATACTGACACTGCAAAACACTTAAATTGTTATATGTAGCAACCTGAGTAACAGGAAAACATAATTACTGACCAATTCATTGTCCAACTCTTTCCTAAGGCTCACAGAATTTGTTTTAATCATTACTCTAACAAATTAGGCATATGCAGGGAATCTCTTGGATGAACCAGGACATAGCGGCCCAGGGCAGATTGTACTCGCCATGGCCTCAAAAGAAATTTTGAGGTGGTTGAAATATGTCACTTTTAATATATTTCAGATACATTTCTATGTTTCTAATGGATTTCCCAGCTCATAAGATACTAAACGTTTGTGATGCAAAACAAGCATTAGGTGTACCATAAAAAAGCTATTGAAGATTTAAAATGCAGTACTTTGTGATCTGTCTCCGCTACCATTATTCTGATTTGGACACCTAACAAAGTTTTTCTGCTTCGTTTTGCCTTTTAACATTCATTTTCTCAGCACTTTCTGTTCAAATATTCAATTCTCTGCAGACTCGATGATAAGACTGTTGGCTCAAAGTCCACTGAATTTTTTTTATACTTAACACTCATAATTCTGATCTCTTTTCCTCTCCCTAGAGTCTATAAAACACCACAGCATATAGACATATCATATAAAATATATTTCTCCCCCGGTGAGTTATATAAGGAGACATTTTGTAAAAGAAAAGTACCCCAAAGCTGAAGAACTGGTTTATGTAAAGAGAGAGGTGTAAAAGAGTTAGAAAATGGATCCATATCTTTTCATGTTATTGTTGTTTAAAATCATGAAGCATTTACATGTGAATTACTAATTCCTACACTGATTTTGGAGAAAAACAGGAAAAGAAGAAAAACTTGTAAGGGCAGGGAATCTCTTTGGGGAATTAGGTCTGAACAGAAAGTGACAGTACAGTTATAACTCTTCAGATGAAAGGTACTGGGTAATCTTTCAGCAGGAGCAACAGAAGCAGGAAGCAAACATAGCATTAGCTTTCTCAGAAAGTTTGACCTCTCTGAAAACTGGTCCATCACTTTATCTATTTATGATTTTAAAAAAATATTATAACAAACTAGTTCACACAAGAAAGGCAGCTGTTGGCTTAGGAAACTTAAAAAGTTCAGAAGTGAGGTTGGGTCAGGTGTGACCTCATGAACCACTTCGATGGTTGTAAAAAAAGGAATACCTATGGATTGCTCCTTGGACTTTTAAGTGGCTATAGTCCTTCTATCTCCTCAGATCTCAATCTAGGGTTTTTTTTAAGTAGAACAGATTTTATGGAGAGTTTTTTTATTTTATTTTATTGAAACACCGTGAGATAGTTACAAGCTTTCATGTTTGGGTTACAATCACACAATGATCAAACACCTATCCCTCCACCAGTGCACATTCCCCACCACCAATATCCCAGGTATAACCCCTCTTTCCCACCCTCCCCTGCCTCCATGGCAGACAATATTCCCCATACTCTCTCTCTACTTTTGGGCATTATGGCTTGCAACACAGACACTGAGAGGTCATCATATTTGGTCCATTATCTACTTTCAGCACACATTTCCTGAGAACAGTAGATACAAGGACCAGAAGGATTGCCCGATAGCTGGAAGACTGCTTCATGGGTGGAGGAGAGAAGGCAGATGGAATAGAGAAGGGATCACTAAGAAAATGATGGCTGGAGGTCTCAATCTAGTTTTCTGGTTTTTTTTTTAAGGGCAATTCTTCTTCAACAGATAAAGTATTGCATCTGATGCTAACTTCCCCCAAATTGATAAAAACTATTTACAAACAATGCAACTTAATATCCCGTGGTTAGGGCGGAAGGGTGGATAAAGAAATTGGGTTAGGAACAAAACAGTTATCATTAGATGTTGGGATAGAATTAACCCTTCCTGAACTTTATGAATTGATGAAATGAAACTCAATGATGACATACTATCTTCTTTAATTACCAGTACTGGTCCTGCTGATGGTGATTATGACTAATACTGAGAATTAACTATAATTGACGTACACTTTTTTGCATGCATCTATTCATTCAACCCTAAATACAATTCCACACAGAAAAATCTTTCATCGGTATAACCACTTTACAGGTAGGTAATGAAATCTAGAAGGATCTTCATTAACACAAAGGAAGGATAGAGCTATGATTTAAATTCAATTTTGTTCTAGTGTTCATTTTCTTAAATATTGCTTAACACTGTATGACTCATAAATGACTAAAGGAACACAATCAAGATGTCTCATATATGACCACATGTTGACTTACTGTGACTAATGGCAATATAGAAAGAAACAATATAGAATTTAGCATCATTTTCAAATGATTCAAGTAAAGGTCCTCGTTAATGTTGCTCTTCAAAGCGTAATACTATTTTTAATTTTCAATGAAGAATGTTATTAGAAACACATATGCTAAGTTTTGCAACTAAGACTAAGTCTTTATTAACATTTCCCACAAGTTGTAAACTAAAATAAAATCAATAGTACTTACTCTGAAAATACCATAAAGCGTATTTACCATCAATCAGTCCTTACTGAAAGCATAAATAATTTGTTTCCTTCTGAAGAAAGACAACCTAATTTCAACGGATGGATACATGAACACATGTCAAATGTTTGCAGGCAAAAACTGCCAGATTTTTAGGTGGGCAGGATTCCATTTTTTTTTTTTACATTTTCATTTTAAAAGAAAATCCCATTTTAGTTCATTAAAATATACTGGAGTAAAACTAAAGAAACAGAATGAGTTATAGGTTTTGTGAATAAAATATTCACTTAACATTTAAAAAAATAGAAAAAAAGTTTGTAAAATTCAAGGGAACGTCAAGAAAAAATGGGAATATATATATATGTCTATATATGTATAATATATATATGTATATATGTCCTATACTGACAATAGGACTGGAGAGATAGCATAGCAGGTAGAGTATTGGCCTTGCATGTGGCTGACCCGGGTTCGATTCCTCTGTCCCTCTCGGAGAGCCCAGCAAGCTACCGAGAGTATCCCGCCAGAACGGCAGAGCCTAGCAAGCTCCCCTTAGCATATTCGATATGCCAAAAACAGTAACAACAAGTCTCACAATGGAGATGTTACTGATGCCCGCTCAGGCAAATCGATGAACAATGGGAAGACAGTGCTACACTGGCTATATAATGACCTAACTGCTGAACAAGTCTTTGCAATTTTTCTTTGACTTCCTTATGTTCAGCTGCCATAAAGTTTACAATTCTATAAATTACTAGACATTAATGTCCAAGGTGTTCTTTCTCCCCCTTTCTCTTTGTCTCCACAAATGTAAAAGACTTTTCAGAGACACTACTAGATCCAAGAAATAGTTCTGTATATGCCTCCCATTTAAAAATATTCCATTTTTAAAGTCAGGAAGTCAGTTGACGAGGAAATTAAAATTCTGACATGGAAAACTTTTGTACTTCTATTTGAGATACATATTTTTAAATCTATAATTCTTTTTTAACACAGAACAAAAATATTTCCAGGTATCTTCCTCTGAAAGATTTGCTGGCTAATATTTGCTTCAACTTTACTACTTTCACAAGCAGTATTTACTTTACTAGAAAATGACAGTATCTGCTACACAATATCAGCCTTAGCCAAGTGTTAACAATCAGATTTCACCTGAAAACTTTTCCTGTTTCATAACCTATTCAAAGTTGAACCAGTTAGTTGAACTAGAAAATACGTAGTCCCAATTTAAAAAAAAATTACAAAAACAATGAAACCAGATGGCCACTGAATGCTGCCAAAATCAAACTGCATGAAATATATCCATCAACCAAATCAACAAGATTTGAACGGATACATTTCACATGGAAATTGCAGCATTCAGTGCTAATATCTATATTGCTCTATATCAGATATGTTGTCAAATTTCAGATAATTTGCATTTAATAGAATAGGGCCTAAAAGCAAATAATTCTAACAAAAGCAGAAAAAGGAAAAAAAAAGAAATGCACAGATAAATACTTTAGAGTATAAAATATGGATGCTATTTTTGACTACAGAAATAGAAAAAAATATTTGTCATACCTTTAATAATGTGAAGTGCTTTATCTGTATGATAGTGGAAAAGAAAAGGAAGACAGAGGGATAAACTAAAATACACCTTCTTCAATTGCACAGCTTGTGGGCATAAAATAGACTTATTGCTCTCAATATTGGCCTTCCCTTTTCTTTTTCCTCAGAGACCACTTCAATTTTCCCTGTAACTTTTGACTTATTTTTAATATAAAATCCACTTTGGGGGAGAATCTTATCAGTGTCTTCTCTCACTGAAATACCAGAGTAAGGCATGGAATTCTAAATTGTACAAAAGGAAATGAGGCCATTGAGAAATGTTTTCATTCTTGTTGTTATTGTATTCTTGATACCTCTAAATAAAGCTTTCCACAAAACCAGGATAGGTTGCCCTTGTTTTCAAAGAACTGAGCTTTGGCATTAAATAGTAATGGTATGGGTAGTGCATCCTCAATTGGGACAACAAGTCCAGATGAGCAATATAGGTTTTAAAAATGAAGACTGAACTTTTCTTAACCTACTTCACTTACACTGAGTGACCTCATTTCACTCACTTAACTTTTCTGTTTTCCAGTATAGCATCCACCATTCGGTAGTAATAACAGTGTTATTTCAAGGCTCAAGAGAGTCTATTTATATGAAAGTTCAGGGGGGAAATGAAAAATGCTCCACAATGGAAAGATTGTAATATATATATTGTAATATATATTGTGTCTTATATATATATATATATACATACATATATATGGGGCACAGCCTGGTATTATGAAAACCTCATAGAGTTTGGGCCTAAATTTTTTACTTTTGGTTCTGTTACTCACCAGAATGGGCTTAATTCAACAATCTTTTAAAACTCATCCTACATTACAGAGGTATTTTGAAAAGGAAGTACATATCGACAACCCTTTAGAAAGAACAAAAATGAATATATATCTTGAGTCATCAGGTTTTTATTACATACTGCACATATATGCACATATGTATATATGGTTTGGGGGCCATACTTGGCAGTGCTCAGGGCTTACTTCAGTGCTCAGTAATCAGTCTTGGCAGTGCTTAGGGGATCATACATCATGCAAACAATTCAATCTAAGGATGGTCGTGGGCAAGACAAGTGGTTAACCCCTGTGATATCTCTGCAGCCCACCCATCACAGTAAATTACACTGCTGATGTGATCAATCACAAAGGATCAATCACAAAGGATAATCTCGCAACAATATTACATACCCATTAGAATCTACTGACTTATCATTTAATCATTGATTGAACTCCAAATATAATTGGTGTGAGTAAAGTTAATGCTGAACAAGAAAAGTATGCTTTAATTTCTTTATCATAGTTTATCTTGCATTAAAAAAATTTACTAGTTATCAAAATCACTAATTATAGAAATCAGAATTTAGAGATAAATGAATGATATTAGGCCAAAACATTCTCAACATTATTTCAATTTTATAAAGTAAACAAATAATTGTTTTAAGAAAAATAAGCTTTTAATAAAATTTTAATCATTATCATTCACCAAATGTCAGTTAAAAGTGTGCTAAGCTCATAAAATAATGAATATTGATGAATATTTTAGCCAATAGTATTAGCCAACATAAAAAATGGCCTAAATATATTTCAACCTACTCAAAATATGTAAGTACAATTTCCCACATTTATCTGCAAGGCTCCTAAGTTGTCCAATTCATTCCTGTATGTATACTGTTACAAAATTATTACCAGATTTTATTCTTTTTATCATTGATTGACAAAATGATCCATAGTAGTTTCAGACACAATGTTTTAACCCCAATCCCACCAAAAATCTTATAACTCTTTCTTCCATCCTTTTAATTTAAATATTGACTAAATATAACTTAACTATGAAATAACTACTTTTTAATGTGAATTTGTGAATTTTTTTGGTGGGAGGGAGGCACACTCAGCAGTGCTCAGGGGTTACTTCTGGCTCTGCACTCAAAAATCACTTGTGGCAAGGGAATCATATGATTTTATTTTAAAGTAAAAACTAATCAAATTGGTCTGAAGAGTAAAAGTCCATATGACTTCAGCACTAAAACATGTTACAGTCTGTTTGAAAGGAAGATGAAAATGCAGTAAAACGATATGCTTCTGAGTATATCTTTTTAAAAGGGTCAAATGGAAAAAGATGATTAAAGAAATGAACATTCACCTATGTTTTGATTCAAATCAGCTGAAAAAAACAGCAGCAAAAGCTTTCAGTCATGTGAAGAAATTTTAAAACATACTGAGAAACAAAGGTTTAAAATGTAAATTATGGGGCCAGAATGATAGAACAATGGGAAAGGTGTTTGCCTTGCAAGCATTGATCTGGGTTAGACCCCAAGCATCCCATTTGGTCCTCCAAACGCTGCCAGGAGTGATACTCCTGACCATAGTCAGGAGTGAGCCTGGAGTACAGCTGTGTGGTCCAAATCCCAAGAGTAAAAATAAAATTTAAAAAATTGATTATGATGATAAAAATATACCCAGAGACATCAATAATCCAATTAGGTATTCTGTTCTGCTCTGTCATCCCATTGCTCATCGATTTGTTCAAGCAGGCACCAGTAACGTCTCTCATTGAGAGACTTATTGTTACTGTTTTTGACATATCCAATATGCACGGGTAGCTTGCCAGGCTCTGCCACGCGGGCTCCATACTCTCAGTAGCTTGCTGGGCTCTCCGAGATGGGTGGAGGAATCAAACACGGGTCGGCTGCGTGAAAGGCGAACGCCAAACGCCCAACCACTGTGCTATCTCTCCAGCACCTCAGAAACACAAGCATTTCAGAATGAAGCTCAAGACTATCCTCTAAAGTTCCTCAGTATGCACCACTATTTCCTCTCACATGTGGTGGCAGAGGGTGGGGGTTAAAATCAGAGGAAAATTTAAAAAAATCCCTAGCCTAAATGTGACTACCAACCAAGTCCAGGATATTAGAGAGACAGGGACACTTGTACTTTCGTCTTTGATGATAAGTCAGCTTGTTTGGACCTCTTCAGCTTTCCCCCCGGTGCACATTGTGCCCGATACTCTAGTCGCGGCCTTGATCTGTGTACCCAAGTACTCAGTTTCCTCCTCAGTAGGAAGCTGCTCTTCAAATGACTTCAAGCCTGAATATGGAACAAAAGTACTTCCAGAAAGCCCGTGCTAAGAGCCTGTCTTTAAGTGCTCACAAGACTGCTGACTGCCCCGATGCTCTCCTAAACGGAGAAAAGCCAGCAGTGTAAGTGTGATGAAACACCCAATTCTCTTTTAGGTCTACCTCCCCCTATAACATCTCCTTTCAGTTCCTATCAGTAAGTAGTCCGTCCTATCCGCACTGTGCAAAACTGAAAACAGCACTCACTCCCGGGATCCTACGCAGAAAGGGAATGGTTTTGAACGTAGGAGCCCTAATGATCACATCTATCATGCAGGCTTTGCTTCCTGGGGTTCTGCAGTACTATAGCAAGATAAGGTGCTGTCACTCTTGGTAGGAGACAAGTTTGACTCTGTGAAGAGCAAGGCTCAGAAATTAGCTATCCCAAACAGGTTACGGAGCAGGGAATTATTGGTTTCACTAAGGTGCAGGGTCCTTCATTTTTTTCCTTTTTTTTTTGGGGGGGGGGACGGTCACATCCAGCGATGCACAGGGGTTATGGGGTAACTCCTGGCTCTGCACTCAGGAATTACTCCTGGCGGTGCTCGGGGGACCATATGGGAGGCTGGGAATCGAACCCGGGTCGGCCGCATGCAAGGCAAATGCCCTACCTGCTGTGCTATCACTCCAGCCCCGGTAGGGTCCTTTATTAAGAAAATAACCAAAAAAAAAAAAAAAACAAAAAACTTTGTTACAGTAAAATTCTCCATTCAAGAGAAATAGAAGCCTGGGTCTAGGAGTCAGGTATATCAGTAATGTGGGGGAGTGGTATTGCTATAGATCCAAATCACAGAGTCCACAACATCAAAAACATGAGATCCAAACTACAACCACCAATCTTTAAACTCTGCCTGTCAAGGTGGCAGGCTGTGGGCCAGGTGGGGTGGACTTGCCTTGCATGAGGCTGCCCTAGTTTTATTTCCAGCACCAAATCTGGCCTCCAAGCACTGCCAGGAGTGATCCCTGAGCACAGAGTCAGGAGTAAGCCCGAAGCAAAGACAGGAGTGGCACCAAAACCACACAGAAAAATTAAAAGTAAATGTTAATTAACTAAAATTATTCAGAAGAATGACCTGTTATCTCTATTGTCTTATGTTAAGATTTGCATTTGAAATATAGATGTACACAAGGTGGACATTAAAATCATTAGGATTATCAGTAGGAATGAAAGCCCATTATCATGACCTAAAGAATGCGTAAATCTCATATAAGAGAGAAAATATGTACATCATCATCATTATCATCATCATCATCATCATCATCATCATCATCATCATCATCATCCCGCTGATCATCAAATTTCTCGAGCAGTCAGTAACGTCTCCATTTGTCCTAGCCCTGAGATTTTAGGAGCCTCTCTTAACTCGTCCTTTCCAATGGTGCCGCATTGGATGCTCTTCCAGGTTCAGGGGAATGAGACCCATCATTGTTACTGTATTTGGCATGTGAATATGTCACGGGGAGTTTTCAAGGCTCTCCCATGCGGGCAGGAAACTCTCGGTAGCTTGCCAGGTTCTCCCAGAGGGAGAACTAGTCTATAAAATGTCCAGCAGCCACTTTGTGGCTGTGCACTTCTGAGAGCTTGGTTTTATAGTCTCTGGATGTTGGCCATTGGTAGGATTACATGGCACCGGGGGCAGTCCCTGGGTGTGACTGCCAAGCTACTGGAAAATGGGGGATCTGGGCAGAAGAGGCCCAGTCCTGATCTGAGCAGGCTTGGAGGTCTCAGCCCCTGGTCCCACACATCTGGATTCCTCTGCTGGTTCCTTCATGTGTGAGGCTTGTCCAAACGTTTGGAGAGGGGCCTTGAGTATGGCTGTGGCTGGGCTCCAAAGGTCTTTGGCCATGGGAGTGCTGTTCGGGCCCGGGAGGGAAACTGAACCCCACCCCCTCCGAGGGGCCCCAGTGAAGACAACAAAGCATGGGGGCAAGAGACTCTCTGTGTCACTCTCTTCTGGGAGCTTGGTTTTATAGTCTCTCGATGTTGGCCATTGGTGGGATTACACATATGAAATACATTAATACGCATACAACATCCAGGACCGTCACATCCTCTCAGGGCAAAAGCTATCTTCACTTTTGTTTTTTCCATTTTTTAAGATTTGGGGCCACACATTGCAAGGTTTAGGAGTTATTTCTGGCTCTGTGGTGATGAATGACCCAGGTTATGCTTGGGGGATTATATGCAGTGCCTGGCGATCAAATCATGATTGGTCACCTACAAGGTAAGTACCTTAACCACTGTACATACAATCTTTCTCACCCTGCAAAAACTGTCTTGATAATAAAAGAGGAATCAGAATACTATTAAATTTGAAAAACAAGTCAGTGCTAATAATGACAACATTAGTGCTTACTAGTTTTTTTTCCCCCCATGGAACATAACCTTTAACATGCTAAGTTATAAAATGCTCAGGATATTTCTGAGGAACTATGTCAGGAAATATAATATATTTCAATTTCCAATTTCATTCCCAATATAATGGTTGTTATATTATCACTTAACATGTTAGACAGAGATATATGTGCATTCACATGCCTGGATGCACGCATACACACACACAAACACACACACAGAGAAAGGTACTTACTGAGCTGTAGAGATAGCCTTCACCATTCATAGCCACATAGAGGCTGGCCTTCACCCCCTGGATGGCCACCACACGAAGGCCCACAGGAATTAGATTGAAGAGGGCTAAGGTTGGAGGGAGAGAACAAAAAGAAAGGATTGGTGTTAGTGACCTTTTGAATAAGTCATTATGCTTGTTTCTTGGGAAAGAGAACAGTGGGTTTTGGTTGATGAGTGAGAACTGAATTTTTGTCACCAGCATTAATCATCTATGTGACTTCAGTAAGTCTCATAAACTCAACTGCATTAACGGTGCTACATTAGATGATATCTAAGGATCTCACTTGCATCTGAGAATCCAGACTTTTTACATACTCAGTGGGGAAATAAAAGACAAATTTTTTGAAAATAAGTAACTTGAAAGAATTGCTGCAAGAGTAAGAAATGAATTTGTAGTCATAAGCAAATATCAAGAAGTAAATCCCAAATGTTATAGGTATAGAAGGATTCAATTTCTAGCAACTGAAACAGAGATATTTTTGGTGGGGAGGGGGGAAGGGAGAGGGGGAAGTGCTCTTTGGCTCTGTTTTCTCATTTATGGAGACTAGATCTAAGTAGAGGCTCAATAAAAGACTCAATTTTCATTTGAACTATTCTGCTCATGTTTTTACCACTGTCCTTGTGTTCCTAAAATAACTTAGGAAGTACAAGACCTTAAAATCTAGTCAGGGAGAGAAAATTCAAGACATATGGAATAATCTGATACAGTGTATAATTTATTTCTATAATTAAATGTACTATATGCATTTCTATATATATATTCCCTATGTTACAGAAGTTCAAGAAAATGAAAGATCTTTGTGGCCTGAAGTATTCAGGCAATGTCTGACACAGAAGATTTAGACTAAGTTGAGACTTAGTGCACAGAAGTATCCAGAATAAAATGACAGTTCAGCATTATATAAAGTTAGGTAGTTCTGTGGGATGATAAAAAAGAGTTCAGATTAAAGTCTGTAGTTCACATTAGGGAGAAAGTGGTGAGGGAGTCTTGTAGGTAAAATCAAGAAAAATACCATAATATACTTAACCAAATGGGCAATAGGAGGTTCAAGTATAGAGACTGAGGCTTATAAAATTAGAAAAATGGAATTATAAAAAAGGTAGGAGATTTTCAAGTGACATTGATCCCAGCAGTCAGTAGCCATGTAACTTTATCACTCATCTTCTCTTCCCTAAATTCCTAACCGTAAAATGGGCATAATAATCTCTGTATAGTTGGTAGAATATTCATTATCATGTTATTAAAAGTGGTTTCTAGACAGGTATATGTTTTATCTATATAAAAGTTAATTTTAATTAATATATGATTCATCTGCTTTTTCAATAATATGCACCTAGTGTCTGATATAAAAACTGATATATCACTTCAGTCATGTCTATTGAGCTCAGGTTCACAAGTTTGCTTAATACTTTGTGCAAAACTGCTTTTCAAAGTGTCGATACTTCGGCCCTCAACCGCAAAGGTATAAAGAATCCATAGCAGCAGAACAGGGTCTAGACAATGGTTTTCTAACACTCGACTGTGATATTCTGAGCAAAACATCATATTTCATCATTTTCCTTTTAAATGTAATCTCTATTCTCAGCTTCATACAAAGTAATATATGGTCCTGCTACATTTTCTTACATATCTTGCAGTTTCCTATGACTACAGGATCACTGTCGATGATGTGCAGCCTTAGGGTCGCTATATGTTCCAAGCTGCTTCATTGAAATGATCTTATAGGTGTCTTTTGCCCTCCTTGCAACCCTTCCCTCATGGCTGCTTGGGTGGAATTGGCTATGGGGTAACTGAATCATTTCACACCATGAAAACAAGGGCTACTCCTAGGGGAGTGGTGGCAGGTGAGCTGTAAAGAATAGGTCCCAAGGGACTGTGTGCAGCATGAGCTCAGGTCCAGCATTCAATTGTTTAGCTCAAGCTTTTATGTGAGAAAATAAGGCCTTGTTATTTCCCCTGTACCAAACAGACTTGATTCTAATCTTCACAGACACCAATAGCTAATAAAAGCAGATTTAGGAAACAAACTCTGTATGAGGAACGTACTGATGTATTGGAAATAAATATAAGTACTGAAAAGTACAAAGCTCAATGTTAATTCCTTTCTCTAGTGTCATTATTTTATTTGTTTTTGACTACCAAACATAGCTCTGGGGTCCAGAGGCCCTGGAACCATTTCTAGACACACAACTAGCCTGGATGAAGGATCATGAGCCATGTACCTGTAAGGCATTCATTCCTGACCTCTACGCCATTTTCCTAGCACATCAGCAATAACTGTTATGAGAAAAATAATGCAACCCAAAATTGTGCATGTCTCTCTATAAAATAAAAATTTTCTAAGACAAATGCTAAGAACATAGATTCATTTAGGTGAGATGGGAATAAACAAAGCAACTATAAAGCTTTTCCTAGCTGAGAAGTGTTACAAAACTGTTAAACGCAGGCAGCAAACAAAGAACTTCTATGAAAGTTTTATGTGAATCATAAAGTGATGATGGCTTTTAGATGGTATGCTTTGGGAAACAGCAAGTCCATTAAAAAATAAATGTAAAATTTGATATGACACCTTTTTTCTGGCAAAGTTAAGAGCAATTCTCTTTGAGAAGATATGTATCTGGCCCTTAAAGTCTCAAAAAGTGACAAGTGGCTCATTCTTACCTTTTTTTAAAATATTATGATAGTGTGGCACATAATCTGGCCCTGTATCACAAAACCCCATGCTTATACAATAAGAATTATTAGTCTCCAGTTATCATCTCCATATTCACAGTGACTGTCCCAGATCATAGTAAAACTAGGCCACATCACTCTTCAAGACTTGATCTACACACACATGTCATTTCCCTTGTTAAACCGTTAGTGTCTATCTGTATTTGTAAGGTGGATCCAAAGTCTCACCTACAATGTCCTTCACAACCTGGTCTCAACCCACATTTCTTTTCTTTTCCTTTCTTTTTTAACCGAATCACCATGAGATATGCTTAAAAAGCTTTCATGGTTGGGTTTTAGTCGTATAATGTTCCAATACCCATCCTTCCACCATCGGTATACATTTCCCAGCCTCAATATCTCCAGCATCTCAGTATCCCTCCCATCCCCTACACCCAGTCTGCCTCAACAGCAGGCACTTTTCTTCTCCCTCTTCTCTCTCTCTCTCTCTCTCTCTCTCACCTTTTGAGCATGATGGTTTGCAATACAGATACTGAGAGCCCATTATATTTGGTCCTTTACCCACTTTCAGCACACCATCTCCCATCCTGAGTGATCCCCTCCAACTCTCTATACCAACTGCTGTCTCCCTAATCCTTTGAGACAGGCTTCCAAGAGTAACAATCCTCTTGGTCCTTGTTTCTACTGTCTTTGGGAATTAGTATCTTACTATGATTTTTTTCATCCCACAAATGAGTGCATCATTCTCTGTCCCTCCCATTATGACTCATTACACCAGCATGATACTCTCCATGTCAATCCATTTATAAAAGAATTTCATGACTTCATTTTTTCTAACAGCTGTATAGTATTCCATTATGTAGATGTACCATAGTTTCTTTAAACGGTATCAACATACATTTCAACTCATTGTCTGAACCTCATTTCCTCGAAGATAACCAACTTCACAGAGATTTTTCTCTGCCATTTACAAAGTTCCTCCTTGATCCTTCACAAAACTGGATCCTCCACACCCCCCACTTTGCCTCTCATTTTAGAAATACTTCCCACTTGCAAATTTGGCTACTTTCATCCTTTTAAGCCTATTTTACTCAATGGTCCCATGATCTTACTTCAGGCATAATTGTTTCCTTTTTCATAATTGCTTAGTTTTGGGATATCACTAGGGATATCACTTGGTAATGACTTTGGAAGATGGTATTATTGTTATTTCCTTTCACATCTGTCTCTGTTCTTAAAATGAAAACTCTTAAGACTAGGCCTTTGCAATTTGTGTTTGAATAATATGAACATATTTTTACTCCAGTAAATACTGTTAATTTCAAGGGTGTTGAAAATTTACTATTTCTAGAAATTTGGGCTTTCTTACTGAAATGAAAACAATTTTTAGGATAAAAATAAAAGATTAAAGGGCCAAGAGATAGCATAGTTGTTACTAGCTTGCATGAGACTAGGTTTAATCCCTGAAATTGTACAATATCATCTGTCCCTGCCCTGGAAGCTGCTGAGAACAGGTGGTCCAGGTAACCGCACAGCCTTAGGTCCTGCACTGAACGGCTGGTTTGGTTAACCAAGAATCACTAGCTAGATCCCTGGGCTTCATCAGTAACACTTGGGAGGCCAATAAAATAATAAACTAAATAAGTGAAAGACTTAAAACTTCCCTAGCTTGGTTTTCAAGGTTACATAGTTATACTGATATTTGAAGCATACATCCCTGGAAAACACTTCACTTTAATATACTTCCTGCTCTCCACAGCTTGACCTCCATTTCCGTATCATTTTACTCCATGTTTTCGCTTGCTTCATTTTCTCTGCTTCAAATGTTGCTTTCTACATATGTTTATACTAGACCTCCTGTCATGCTAAGAATGACATGTCAGTTGCCAAGTTTCCTCTCACTTGCCAGCTGTTCTGATCCAACATCCAGACTATTTTATCACAATTTACAATTTTCTTCCTTAAAAATGTTTTTCCTACCAACTGTAAGATTGTAAGCGCCTCAAAATAAGAACCACAGCTAAATCACACATAGAATATGAAAAGATAGAAAGAGGGCAGGAAGATGAAGAGAGGAGTAGTGTACCACCTACTTATATTCAGGATCTTAATAAGCATCATTTACTGAACAAAAATGATCAGCTGAGTAGATGTACCAGAGTTTCTTTAACCCGTCATCTGTTTTGGGGCACTCTGGGTTTTTCCAGATTCTGGCTATTGTAAACAGTGCTGCAATGAACATAGAAATACATATGCCATCTCTACTATACCGTTTTGCCTCTCCGGGATATATTCCCAGGAGTGGTATTGCTGGGTCAAATGGAAGCTCAATTTCTAATTTTTTGAGAATCGTCCATATTGTTTTCCAAAAGGGCTGAACCAGTCGGCATTCCCACCAGCAGTGAAGAAGAGTCCCTTTCTCCCCGCATCCACGCCAACACCGGTTGCTTTTGTTTTTTGGGATGTGGGCCAGTCTCTGTGGTGTGAGATGATATCTCATGGAATACTATGTAGCCGTCAGAAAACATGAAGTCATGAAATTTGCATATAAATGGATCAACATGGAAAGTATCATGTTGACTGAAATGAGTTAGAAAGAAAGAGACAGACATAGAAAGATTGCACTCATATGTGGAATGTAATGTAACTGAGAAGTATAAGTTGGCGATGATGCAACTTCTGGCAGATATCTCTCTGGACTTAGTTACTAAAATACTAAAATACAGAAACCCAAAACTGAGAGGCCGCTAAGTGTGGTCACTCGACCTCATACCTCTTCATCCTCAGCAATGGAAAACAAATTATCTAATGCTTCCTTTTCAGCAGGTCTGACTTTAGGGGAGAGACTCTCCAAACAATAATAGTGAGTTTTGTTGAAATACTGAATGCAATCAAAGTGAAAGTAAAGTGAAATTTATTAGTTACACAGGCGGGGGGGGGCTAAGGGTGAGGGGGCTAGGGGCGTGGGGGGGTTAGGGGTGTGGGGGGGCGGGGTGGAGCTATACTGGGATTCTTGGTGGTGGAATATGAGCATTGGTGAAGGGATGGGTATTCGAGCATTGTATAACTGAGATTTAAACCTGAAAACTTTGTAACTTTCCACATGGTGACTCAATAAAAAATAAATAAATAAATAAATAATAAAAATAAAAATAAAATGATCAGCTGAATTGAGTCCAAGCATCTAATCTGATGTTCAATCATCACTTTTACCTTGTTCTTGCCAAAAGGAATTATCATCTGTAGGATAACATTGATTTGTCCTTTCTGCCTTGCCACAGGGAGCTTAGGTTTATTGGGTTACTCCCATCACAGTGCTCCCATTCCTTTGTGTTTGTTACCTCTTTCTTTGTGCTCTGTTTCCTCAACTGGTCAATCACCTTTATCTCCTAATCAGACTCTTTTAACTTGTAAATATTGCTTTTCTCTTCTCCTTAAGTCCTTTCCATAGTTAATTCAGAGTAATGTCCTTTTTGTATAGACACAAGAAGACAGTTAATGCTATGCTTTTGTAACTTTGGAATTAATTGACTCTGAATAATATTCACTCCTGGGCATCTGTTCTCCCAACTTAAGCCTTAGTTGTCCTTACTTCCTAGCACGCCCAATGCAGGGTTCCAACGAGGGACCAGATGGACCCAGGGAAAGAACCGAGCTACCCTGGCACCAAAATGGATGAGGTTAAAGCGCCATAATACTTAATTATAAGTTAAGAGCATGGTCATGGACAAATTCTGTCATGATCCAAAAAGTAACAGCTGGATTAGTACCCTTCAAGGGTTAGGAAAGATTAAATCTAGCCTGAGCACTGTAGTCTGAGATCTATAGCGACATATCCCCAGGAGAGCCACCCTACAAGCTTAATGTATTGCTTACTGTGTCAACACAAAATAACTGATATTAAGAAGTAGAATTAAGATGTTGATTATGATGTTAATTAAGTGATTAGACTCAGGAAAGGAGAAAAACCCCTAAGTGGCACTTTGCCCTTGAGACTGATCCACGATCAGAAAGGGCTTTGATATGTTGGTTGTGCTACCCCCAGTGCTGGGGAGTTTGAGAGAGACTAGACTAGAGACTAGGCGGAAGTGGGAGCATGGAGAGATGAGCGAGGGAGACTGAAGGAGACGGGAATGAGGGGCTTAGAGAGACTGGAACAAGTGCGTGGGGAGAATGGAATGAACAGCAACTAATCACCAACCGGGCTGGCCCTCCTTTCTCCTTTCATCCACCCATGGCATTGGCTGCCCCGGGTGGGAAAGCGGCCAGAGACCACAGAACAAAGGCGGCGAGAGAGAGTGCCGCGGGCTTCTCAGTCACTTGGTGATTACATATCATTCTAAACCAGTTTATAAATATGATTTATATTTTGAACACTGGAATAATGATGATGATACTTGGGGGGATTACAGAAACCTAATTCAATCACTGAACCATATTTGGAGGATGTGAATAAGGACAAAGGTATAAAGGTAAATAACATATTTGCCTCAAATTGCACTGATAAAATGGGGTGCTTACAGCTAAAATGTATCATGCACAAACTGGGATAAAGAACTAAACATAAAACCTGAATCTATCAAACTCATAGAAGAAAACATAGGGAAAAGTTCTTGACATTGGTCTTGGCAGTTATTCTTTGTAAGGGTACCGGAAGCACAAGTAATGAAAAGCCATGATATAAGAGTGAGACTATATCATACTAAAAAGCCTTGATGCAGCAAAGTAAACAATCAACCAAATTAAATGGCAATTTAAGGAATAGAAGAAAGTATTTTCAAACCATTTGTCTGAGAGTAAGTTAGTATCCAAAATATATGAGGAATGCCTGCAACTCAATAGTCAAAAACAAATAATCCAATTAAAGATAGGCAAAAATGCCTAGATCACCCTTGGTCCCAGAGTATAGGGAGGATAAGGAAAGAGAGTGAAGGGGAAGGGAGGGAAGAGGTAGATGAGGAGCAATGAGGTAGTGGTCAGAGAGATTCGAGAGTCACATAGTTTCATTGTGTCAAGGAATGACAGAGCTAAATATCCAAACCTCAGAGTCAACAACACTGACATCATGAAACCGAAATTTTAACAACCAAACTTAAAAGATGCCTGTCAAGATAGCAAGTTGGTGCTAAGGGGAAAGGCTAGGGGAGGGGGGAGGAAAGAGAGAATCTAGGAACACAGGTGGAGGGAAGTTGACACTTACGGTCAGATCAGTGATGGAACATCATGTGTCAAAAAATAAATAAATAAACAGCTATCAAGGGCTGGAGTGATAGCACAGTGGGCAGGGCATTTGCCTTGCACGCGGCTGACCAGGGTTCTATTCCCAGCATCCCATATGGTCCCCTGAAAAATGCCAGGGGTATTTATTTTTTTTTTGCTTTTTTGGTCACACCCAGCGATGCTCAGGGGTCACTCCTGGCTCTGCACTCAGGAATTACCCCTTGCCATGCTCAGGGGACCATATGGGATGCTGGGAATCGAACCTGGGTCGGCCGCGTGCAAGGCAAACGCCCTACCCGCTGTGCTATCACTCCAGCCCCCAGGGGTAATTTCTGAGTGTAGAACCAGGAGTGATCCCTGTGCACCATTGGGTGTGACCCAAAAAGAAAAAAAAAAAGCAGCTATGAATAACTTTTTAATTCATGGTGCTTTAATAAAATAAAATTTGGAAAAATCAAATTTAAAAATTGGCAAAGAAATTACATGAATATTTCAGCAAAGAAGATCTGCACATAACCAAGGTACATGAACAATGTTCAAGATCCCTAATCCTCAGAGAAATACAAAATCACAATGAGATGCCAATTATACATTTTAGGATTACCACTGTAAAAGAAAATGGGGAGGTTTGGGGAAGAAGAAATCTCAGTGGTATTTCATGCATTCATGCATAGAATGTGTGAAGCCTCGAGTCACACTGCAGGCACAACCCAGATGTTCAAGTACCACTGAATGTGGTTCTGGTGACACGTGAACACTGCAGGCCTAGGAATGAAACCATCCAGTCACTGAACCCAGCATCTCTGGCAGTTGTCTATATAAAAACATATTTAAAAACTCAGAAAGGAAATAGTGCTTATGAGTATGTAGGACAATTAGAATTCCTGCATTTTTGGTGGGAATGTAAAATGATGCAGCAAAAGATGAAAATAGTATTGAGGATCTTCAAAAGTTTTCAAGAAAGAGCCACACAAAATTCAGCAATCCAACTTCTAGAATGCAACTAAAATCCTTAAAATCGGGATTTGAGAGTATATATCTAAACACATCAAACTGTGTATATTAGATAATGTGGGTTTTTCATTTATTGAGTATAGTTCAACAATAAGGATATGAAGAAAAATGGCAACTTTGAAAGTCCTCACAGATGAACTTCACTGACACAGCCAACTCACATTCCTCCTTGTATTTATGTTACTTTAGCATATAAATTTGCAATACACTGAAGCGATGTTCTGTCATGGGAAGCCTTATGGGGCCTAGCCATATAACTTTGCTTTGGATTATAGCTGTTAATGCAGACAAGTAGACACTTGGAAATAAAGAGGTCATGTATTGCAACTTATGCAATTTCCCCTCTGTTACTGTACTGAGAAAAAAATAAACCATGCCACCAATTCTAGGAAAAAGATATAGAAAAGCAGCTGGAACAGCACCAAATGGGCTCAATAATCCATACAAGAATAATCTACATTGACTGATAGATACCTGATCTCAAGATATGTGCCCAGAAAAGATACACAAGGGTATCTGCCAATAACTTAAGACACATGAGATGCAAACATTTGTTGTAACATTGTGGTTCAAAGACATTATGAATATAGGGTACATGATATGATGACAGCACCGTGAAAATGACTAGCAAAGTTATTTACGGGAAGAAGTGGGTGATGAATTTGAAAAATCTTGAAATTATACAATGAAAAATTTCAAATTTTGATACCAATTCTAAATGTGTATGAAATCACCAATTATAAATTATATGACTAAATTAAACTTTTCTATGTTAAATAGTGGTACTAATTTTGACAAATTAAGCTACAAAATAATTATATTTTATTCAGAAAATATAAAATTGCTGTTATACAAAAAATATTCAAAGATGATACATATCATATATATAAAATAATGTAAGAAATAAATATTTGCATCCATTTAAAATTAATTTCGGTAATTTTTTTATCACCTTATTAACTTTTGTATACAATCTTCATTCATCATGGGACATTTATGTTTTCAAGCACAGTGCTCCAAATAATATGCTTATGGTTTATCATATGCAATAGTGATAAAACATAAGTCAATCTCAAGTTGAAATTTAAATGAGAGAAGTGCTTAAAAAAGTAACAAAAGGGAGGAAACATAGTAATTATACCACTTAAATGTCTAATATATTTTCAAAAAGTACAGTAGGAATTTTTCCATGCAAAACATAATTTTTAAATTAAGTATCTGACTATTCAATACTATTTCATGGTAGAAAAAGTCTAGACTTCTTTTTTTGGTTACAAAGTAAATAAATAAAAGGCCTGAAAAGCACTATTCTTGACTTTGGTGGAAAGTTCCATGGCCTTAGTTAAATTCCTAACACAGCATCATTTAAATATACATCACGCCCCTGATTAAAACATCATTTGTTGTTTTCAGAAGTGTATGTTGTTATTGTTGTTTGGGCTTTGGCAGGTCACACTTGGCAGTGCTAAGGGCTTACTTCTGGCTTTGCTCTAAGGGATCAATCCTGGCAGGCTCAAGGGACCATACGAGGTACAGAGGATGAATCCAGGTCTGTTGGTATCCAATCCACTAGATCATCTCTTTAGCCCCCATAGGCCTTTTCATTGAAGACTTACTATATGCCAGTAAAAGTTATGATTAGACTAGGAGGAAAAAATGATGTTTCAAACATATGTACTTTCTTGGGAAAGTAATTTCACCTGTGAATAGAAATTGCACTATTTTGCAGGCAAGTTGAAAGCATTGGAAATGTGCATTATTCCAACTGCCTATCATAGCCTCTTGGTATTAGGGATTTCTATCCAATGTTCACTAAATAAATAGTCAGTCATGGTCTCTTTAACCTTATTTGTGCACAGCTTCCCTACGCTGCATTTTCAAAATTGATCACATAAATAAAAATTGAAGATTTTCACTTACTGCACACAGAATATATTCAGAAATTTGCATTGTACAAATTCTGAAAGGGCAAACATATGAAATTGGTGTGGTGTGTGCGTGTGTGTGGTGTGTGTGCATATGTGTGTAGAATGATAATGGTTAGAAGGAATGAATAAGAAAAATATCTGTATCAACTAAGATGTTTGATTGATATAAAATTACATTGGACTATGAAAAACTATTAAAAATGTATCTTTTTATTAAACTTACTTTCAATCCAGATTAGCTATTTTGGTGACCAAAAGGTGATAAGCAACACAAAATATATCATAAGGCACTTAATGTAACAACCAACGAAGCTGTGGTAAAAAGGGAAGAGTGAAAGTGGAAGTGAAGAAGGAAGGAGGGAGGAAGAAAATAACTCATTAAAAAATTCTCCTTCACAACAGAAAAATCTAGTATCTTTCCTCATAAGTTATAAAATCAGACTCCTTGCTGTTTTTAATAATGTATAATTATGTACATTATTTACAGAGGACAGGTTTTATTTTGAAATGCATGTTAATTTTGTAAAATAGGCAATGAAAACTATATCTTAAGATCCATTAAAAACCAAACTACCTTTTCAGACTCTGCACCAGGCTGTTTTCACTCGGCGTACCCTGGAGCGAGGCGAGTGAGAACCCTCCCCACCCCAAGGGACCCAGCCCCAGCAGCCGACCTCCACTACCCAACCGCCGCCATGCTCCAGGCCACTTTCCGGACCACGTGGCCGCAAAGCAGCTGCGCAACACATTATAAAGATACTTCCTACCCATTTCCTATAATTACCACACCATATTTGATGGAGTTCAGACAGTAGGCAACAAATCATAGAGAGTAATATATATATATATATATATATATATGTAATATATATATTATACATACCTCTCAGAAAGCCCTGCAAGCTAACAAGAGTACCCCACCCACATGGGCAGAGCCTGGCAAGCTACCCATGGAGTATTCAATATGCAAAAACCAGTAACGATAGGTCTCATTCCCCTGACCCCAAAAAAGCCTCTAATCATTGGGAAAAACAGGAGAGGCTGCTAAAATCTCAGAGCTGGAGGAATAGAGATGTTACTGGTGCCTGCTTGAGTAAATTGACCGAACAACAGGATGACTATGATACCTTTTCAGAGAATTATACTGAGAATTAAGAGATCAGAGTTTATTATCTGAGCATTCTCAGTAGAAGTTAGCCCTGAAAGTTGAATATTGTTTCCAACATTTCAAAATGTTTTCAATGGGGCTATTTTATTAGAGTAAATAACATTATAATCCACAAAATCTTAACCTAGATTAGTTTTAGGTTTATTTTCCTTACAATCTTATATTTTATTGGAACAGCATTTGGAATTATAATATTTGTGATAAAATTTAAGGCCATTCAATTCGTCTTCCATCGGCCACGGAATTAATATTTATGTATGACATTTATTTGTCATTTACGAAATTCAGTTCCTCCACATTTCAACAAGATAATGCTGTCACTGAGTAGTCAGCAAACAAAGCAATAATCAGCTCTTAAATCCTACAACCCTCATATCGTTATATAAATTGCAGTACAATAAAATATTCATCCAAATTATTTTCCTTCATCTTAACTCCCCAGATTCTCATATACAGCATTCATAACATTGTTTTTGTTGTTGTTGTTGTTGTTGTTTTAGGGCCACACTCTCACTCAGGACTTAATCCTACCACGAAGCTGATGGATCCCTCCTAGAGATCCTCAGGAGATCATATGCAGTTCTCGGGAGCAAATTGGGGTCAGCTACATGCAAGGTAAGCACCTTAATCTTGTACTCTTCTCTCTCTCTCTCTCATTATCTCTGTTTCTCTCTGTCTCTGTCTCTCTCTCTATCTCTCTGTCTCTCTCTCTCTCTGGTCCAACACTCTTCTTTGTATACATTTTGTATTTTTCTAAGTTCTACCTTCAAACTAGGGTTTTTTAGAAGTAGAGATTGCATGTTTGTTTGTTCCACCTAGAAAGTACAGAGGAGTAGATGCTTGAACAGTGCGGTCATTAAATTGAATTCTCTAACACTGAATTCCTAAAGGAAGTAAAATAAAGATGTCAGTGTCCCTTTAGGTTTTTAAGTGAAGGAGACAAGACTAGGGGACTGAACTTCAGTTCAGAGGTCACAATTCTTCGTCCAGAGCCCTTGTTCTAAAATGTAAATTTTGTCACTTGGTGACTCATAATATTGCTAACTCCTTCACTGACTTGTTATGAAGATTAAGATCATCATTTTTAAATGAAACACTTGTTACAATACTAAAATATAAGTCAAAGCATTATTCTTGATGTGACGGTTATTGCTGGAGGTGGTTTTAAACCTCCAAATCTAGAGCTTTCGTTAGGAAGGCAGAACAAAGGATGGAATTACAATCTTGTGCTTCAATTAAATGTCTGAAAATATCATGATGAAAAATAAAAATACTATATATCATCTCACTTAGGATCTGGTAAGCCAAAATAACTAGCGTTAAAAAATACAGTGAGGGGCTGGAGGAATAGCACAGCGGGTAGGGTGTTTGTCTTGCATGCGGCCGACCCGGGTTCGATTTCCAGCATCCCATAAGGTCCCCCAAGCACTGCCAAGAGTAATTCCCGAGTGCATGAGCCAGGAATAACCCCTGTGTATCACTGAGTATGACCCAACAATAAATAAATAAATAAATAAATAAATACTATAATGAAATTCAAAATTTCACATAATTGAGGTTGTGTTGGATGCTCTATTTTATACATATTTTTTCAAAAAATTCAGCTTGAGTTTTCCCCCCCACACACTGAATTACATATCCTAGGAAACTGATTTGCATTTGGGGTCTTGGAGATTTAAGATTTTTTCTTGTAAGCATGTACTGAGAGTGAACATTATAGATTTTCAGCAAATGTTATAGATTTTCAACAGTGAAAGTGAACACCATGACGATCCCTTTCTTTGACTAAAGCTAGTAGAAGTGTTTGTCTTAGATCTGCTAGATATGCTGTAATGGCTTGTAACCCTGATATTATCATATAACCTTTCCTGTGTTACTTTAGAAATGTTCAAAAACTTGCATAATTAGCAAGTCAATTCAATGTGATTTTTTTTCTCCGCTCATAAGATGAAAAATGAAGCATATCACTATCAATAATGAAAGCAAATGCCTATCATCACTCATTCTCTGCAGCCAATTTGTCTTAGAGAGAAGACTTGTCTCACACTCCATTTGAAGAATTCAGTGAACAGCACAAGTGTCACCCATAAGATCAATGGGCAAAAACTTCCTCCCAGAAATTTTGACCTGTTTTGAATGGTTTAGATTTGTATCTCCACACATCAAACACCGTGATTCCAAAATTGACACTATGACCTACTAGAATTATTTATTGATTCCCCATATATATTCTAGGCATTGTACAGCAATAAGAAAAGACAGATAAGTTACCTGCTATCACAGAAGTATAACTTCCCTATGTATTCACTTTGGCGAATGCCTCATAGTCTAGTTCTCCCTCTCGGAGAACCCGGCAAGCTACCAAAAGTATCTTGCCCGTACGGCAGAACCTGGCAAGCTCCCCGTGGGCATTCAATATGCCAAAAACAGTAACAATGATAGGTCTCACCCCCCCACCCTGAAAGAGCCTCCAATGTGGCATCGTTAGGAAGGATGAGTAAAGAGTCACTGTCACTGTCATCCCGTTGCTCATCAATTTGTTTGAGCGGGCACCAGTAATGTCTCATTCAGAGACTTATTTTTACTGTTTTTGGCATATCCAATACGCACGGGTAGCTTGCCAGACTCTGCCGCGAGGGCTCCACACTCTCGGTAGCTTGCCAGGCTCTCGGAGAGGGACGGAGGAAACGAACTCGGGTCGGCCGCGTGAAAGGCCCAACCCCTGTGCTATCGCTCCAGCCCCTCTTATGGTGATTTTATGATCAGATTATCATCAGAAGCAAAGAACAGACTGTATGCAATTGTGTTCATCCTAATCAATTTAGAGGAAAATAGCGAGTGTAGAGGGATTTGATCTATCTAAGTGGGTCAAATTCCCTTGAGAAGAAAAAAGCCAAATCTAGTCCAAAGTGTGCTGAAATTATATATAAGGTCAAAAAGGGTTGTTGTTTTTTTTCACACCATTCTTTAAAGCCTCTACAAGTCTTACACTTTCTTAAAAACTACTTTGAGTCAACTCAGCCAGCATATATGTTATTCCCTTTATGCTTTCCTTCCATGAAGCTAAATTTGATATTATGTATATATGTTTTACATGTAGTTCTCTTTTCTGCAGGTAAGAAACTACTGTTTCAAAGTGCTAAGTAATCTGTCCAAATGATCACTGACAAATAGAGATATGTATATGACTATCCATGACGTCTCTAAAATGCCACTATATCACTGTATCAGTGATATTTTAAAATATTTTAAAAATTTTAAACAATTTTAATTAAAATATTTAAAATTATTCAAATATTTTTAAATATTTAAAATTATTTAAATATTTTTTAAATATTTAAAATATTTTAAGATATCAGAATTGTTCAAAATATCAGAATTGTTTCCTAAGTATTAAGACTCACCCTAGGTATTTACTAAAGGAGCAATAAAAATGTCTTCTGTCAATACTTAGGAGGAGGCAATGGCAAGAGCTTTTTTTTTGGTTATCTTTAAAATTCAATAATAATAATAATATGAAGTGGGCTGAGTAGTGCAGTCCAGACATATATGACCTGAGGACACACACATTCTGTATTAGTGTCAGAGAAAGCAGATGGGCTATGTGCAACCTCACTAGCTCTTGGCAATGTGCCTGCTTAGTACCAGTCTATCTAGGCTACTGAATAATACATGGAAATTTACACATATTCCTACACACACACATAAAACAACCAACATATCATAAATTTCCCATGAAGCGCATGATTTAAAATATTTACAATTATTGTAGAATGCTTCACTTTTTCCAAAATAATATTCAAATTATAGTTCAACTACTTAACAGTGATTTTTTAAAAATCCTCTCAATTTCAATACTCAATCTGTCAAAAATGAACCACCATACTGTTTTATAAACCAAATTTTTATAATATTTTTAAAATTATTGGTAAAAGAGTGCCAGAGGGACTGGAGCAATGGGTCAACAGACTAACTGAATACATGTTTGATCCCTGGTGCTGAAAAATCCCTTGAGCACCGCAAGGAATTTTCTTTGAGCACAGGGCGGAAGTAGTCCTTGAACAATGACAAGTGTGATACAAATACACACATGTGTGCATTAAAATACACACCGTATGATAGAATGACTGTAGGGAATAAGTTTATGCACTAAGAAGTATTAATCAGGAACAATAAATTTAGGGTAAACGCAGAGTAGAAAAAGGTATCTCTGGAACTGATTTTGTATTTCAAATCCTGTATGAGACTTAACACCTGTGTCACCAATGGCTAATCTTTAAAGCTCAATTTTCCTCAGTTCTTTTTCATGTTTTGTAAAATTAGAATGATTATAGAAAATTTTATAAAGCTGTTAGACTTAAGTGAATACAATTTATATAAGTCTGCATTCCTAAACTTAGGCACTTAAGAAGTACTCAGTAAATATTAAATATAATTCTCTGATAAGCCCCAAACTCATAGCCCAATAAATAATATTGGGCATATATATGACTCTTTATTGCCAGATCCTTCATTGAAAACATATAGTTCTTACTTTATTCTTCAGGGGTGTACGTGTTGGCAAACACGAGTTACATAGCCACCTATTTTATGACACATTCCTTATTTAGTAAGTGGCTATAAATTGAATTTAAACAATCACAAGCAAACACCACTGCCATCATCACCTACATTTTGTTTGAGAATATAGACAAACTTGTGCAAACTCTCAAGCAATTATTCTAAAGAGTAAGGAATGTAGTAGCACTGAATTTCTTTTATTTTTAATTTTATTCTAGACACTGGTTTACATCATTGTTAATGGTAGGATTTCGAGCACAAAGCATTCCAGCACTACACCCAACTGTCTAAGTGACCTTTTCATCAGACTGTCTACTTCCCTGTATGTTGCTCAGTGTTCTCCCCCATCCCTTCCTCCTCTTATTTTCTCTCTGACAAAGGGGGAAGTTTCCTACTAGAAACCAGTCTCAGGTTTGGTGCCTTTGGGCTTTTGTTATTCCTCGACTTTATCTCTTTATATCCCACCTACTGGAGAGATCATTCTGTGCCTGTTTCTCTTCTTTGTATTAACTTCTTGAAGCATGATGTTCTCCAGATCCATCATCACAGCTGCAAATTGCATGATTTCATCTTTTCTTATAGCCAAGTCATATGGCATTGTGTATATGGACCATAGTTTCTTTATCCAGTCATCAGTTCTTGGGCACTTGGGTTGTTTCATACATCAGTTATCATGAATAGAGCTGCAATAAACATAAAAGTTCAAATGTCTTTTCTGAATAGATCTTTTTAGGAGCCTTGGGGAAGATGCCAAGAAGTACAAATGCCTTGTCATAAGAAAGATCAATTTCTAGTTTTTTGAGAAGTGTTCATATTATTTTCCAAACAATCTGGACCAGTCAGCATTTCCAACAGGTCCCTTTTTGAGGTCCCTTTTTCCCCACGTCCACACCAACATTGGTTGTTTTTTTTTTCCTTTGCAGTATATTTTAGTCTCACAGGTGTGAGGTGACATCTCCTTTTTGTCATTTGCCTCTCCCTAGTGATTACTAATGCAGAGCACTTTTTCATATGCCTTTTGGCCATTGTATGCCTTCTTTGAGGAAGTTTCTTTACATATCATCACCTCATTATTTTGATGGGTTGGTGGTTTTTATCTTGTAAAATTCTACCAGTGTTTTATACATCTTGGGCATTAAGCCGTTAACAGATGAGTGTTGGGAAAATATTTTTTTCCCTGACTGTGGGCTGTCTTTTTATTCTGGTCATCATTTCTTCGGTGCATAAATGCTTTAGTTTATTGTAGTCCTATTTGTCTGTTGGTAGTGCCATTTGTTCGGCCAATAGTTTTGAATCCTTGGAGATAGTTCTAACTTTGGTGACAAGGACTGTTATACCTATATTTTCCTCAATATAAAATATGGATTCAGGTCTGGTATAAAAGTCCATTTTTATATTGTTTTTGTGCATGGGATTAGAAAGGAGTCTTAATTCATTTTGTTGCATGTGACACATGACCAACTGGTTTTCCCAACACTGTTTGTTAAAGAGGCTTTCCTTGCTTCACTTCATACATGTTACTCGTTTATCGAAGATTAACTGTTCATATAGCTGACAAACTGTCTCTGGACTCACAATTTTGTTCTGTTAATCTGTTCCTTTGATGCACTGCATTGATTCCAGTATCATATTATTTTGATTACTACAGCTATATAGTAAAGTTTGAAATCAGGAAAAGAAAAGTCTCCCAATTTTTTTTTTCCTAGGATGGCTTTGGTTTATTGGGGGAAAGGGGAGTTATTTTTGTCATTTTGACAATATTCACTGTCACTATATCACTGTCATCCCATTATTCATCGATTTGCTCGAGCGGGTGCCAGTAACATCTCTGTTCATCCCAATATCTCGTGATGGCATATTGGGGGCTCTTTCAGGATCAGGGAAATGAGGACCATCATTTTTGGCATATCGTGTATGCCATGGGTAGCTGGCCAGGCTTTGCCGTGCAGGCAGAATATTCTCAGTAGCTTGCCAGGCTCTCCAAGGGGAACAGAGGCTTTTGGGATGGCCTCTAATCACCTTTACAGGTGTTCCCAGTCTACCAAATGCAAGCTTTTGGTAGACCAGCATGTTGTAATGAAAATTTTATGGAACATTAATATTCCAACTCTAAAGTCAAATAAATTCTAGATGTATCCAAAAGATATTTTTTTTTTCTTTTGGGCAACACCCAGCGGTGCTCAGGGATCATTCCTTGTGGGGCTCAGGAGACTCATGAGGTTCTGGGGATTTAATCCGGGTCCGTCATGGGGAAGGCAAATGCCCTACCTGCTTTACTTTTTCTCCTCGTGACATATTCAGTGTTTAATAAGTATTTTAATATTTTATAAATGTTAATTTTATAAGTATTAAACTTTGTAAGCAACAATAAAAGCACATGGCAAAATATAGTAATATGCAAATACAAATAACATTAACATATATTCGCCAGTTGTTTAAATTATATTCATTATTAGTTCTTTTGACCCTCAGAGGTCGATAGAAAGCACGTTATGATTCTTTCCTATACAATAGAATGTCTGTTATATATAACAAGTAACTGTCTTATCCCAAAACTGACAGTCCCTTAAAATTCTCTCAATGACTCATCTTACAACAGAAAAGAGTTAACATGACATCAACATAAATGTATTACTTATGAAAGCTGTAGAATTAACTCCATGTGGTAGAAACAGTTGCAAACTGATAGAGCATTAAACAAATGCCACAAAGGCATGGGACATGGAAGTATAATGATGTGAAAAAAGAAAAAGTTTTGTTCAACAAAATTTTAAGTGACCACATCCAAAATTATATGTAAATTACAGCTGTTAGCAGTATGTTGGGAGGGTAAATGTGATACGGGAGTAATGTATGATAATGCCTGCCACTTGGACGCACTTTAGTATTTGGCAATATTCAGCAGCAGAGGACATATCCACAGAAACACAAATCACGGATGCTTTAATGCTTGCAAAAATCTTAAGAGATAGGGGCTGGAGTGATAGCACAGCACGTAGGGTGTTTGCCTTGCATGCAGCCGACCCGAGTTCGATTCCCAGCACCCCATATGGTCCCCTGAGCACCGCCAGGGGCAATTCCTGAGTGCAGAGCCAGGAATAACCCCTGGGCATCGCTGGGTGTGACCCAAAAAGCAAAAAAAAAAAAAAAAAAAAAAAAAATCTTAAGAGATAAACAAAGAAATAAATTTTTTAAAAAATTACTTTCTACACACACAGGCACACTCTTTTACCCGAAGTACACACACACACACACACACACACACATACACACACACACAGGCACACCCACCCCTCTTACCCCCAGTACTCAATACTAATCCTTCCAATGCATGAATAGGGATGTGTTTCCTTTTTCTTGAGTCTCTTTTTCATTTCTCTTGGTTTATACTCTTTCGCCTGTTTTGCTAAGCCTATTCTCAGGTTAAGATTTATACTCTTTCACCTGTCTTGTTAAGCCTATTCTCAGGTACTGGATTTATTTGAGGCACAACTGTGAATGGGACTTTTAAAAAATTCTCTCTCCTTTATTTCATTATTTGCAAATAGAAATGCCATAGAATTCTGCATTTTGATTCTGTAGTCTACCACTTGACTGTAAGAGTTTATTGTTTCTAGGTACATTTTTGGTAGAATCTTTAAGGTTTTCTAAGCATATTATCTTATTTTCTTCAAATCATGAGAACTAATCTTCTTTTATAATCTGGATATCCTTAATATCTCTTTACTACCTATAGGCTACCTATAAGTTTTCCTATCTATGAACTGAATACCTAATCTAAAGAGCCACTAAAATCACCACTGTCATGAATTATCACCTACTTTTAGAATATAGACAGATTTGTTCAAACACTCAAGCAATGACTTCTACGAAATGGAGAATTTAGTAGCACTGAATATTTTTACCTTGAGCAAATTAACACATCTCAGAGCCTGAAAATCAGGAGATTAACATGAAACTTTAATATTGTCTAGTTCACTGTAACTCTAATATACTGTTATTACTCTAAATACTCCTTCATCCCTTTTTATTTGTTCTTAGAATACCTCCATATGCTTTTTAAAAAAAATAGTTTGTGATATCTTTTTCCTAGCAACATACACTTAAATTGAGCCTCGAGTCCTGATTGAATAATAAAAACAATGACTCCCTCTCTTATGGATAAAGGTATCATTTACACAGATTCAGAAAATATGTCTCTGTAATTACTACACAATGCCTGAAGATACATTTCATATGTGAAAGATGTCTTCTTTTACTATTATTGCAATAGAGTGCACTCTTTCAGACTGAGCACACTCAATTTTCTTCCTATTTTCATAATGGAAAATGACTTCCTTCTTCAGTCTTTTGAATTCTCTTAAATTGTCTGTCATTCTCAAAACAAAATGCAAATGTTATTCAATTTGCATTAATTCTTCAGGCTGGGTGTGTTATACAAGATCATATTCATTTCCGATAAGGCTATTCTTAGAATTCACTTTCACCCATTTATCCAATGATACTAAAAACCTAGTATGTGGTATCTAGATGTTGAAGATACCACAGTACAAAAAAAAAAAACAGACCAAACTCCCTACCCCTATGAAGAATGTATCCTAACTATGATTCTCAATTTGAATAGAAGTCTGACTTGTGTAATTTTTACCATAATTAACCTATTCACTATTACACCCTTCTTAAATGCCAACGGAGAAAAGTCAGGTAATTCTCGTACTTAAGAAACTCACAGTCTAAAGAAATTGAACAAGTTATATACATAATGGTATATGTAGAAGAAACAACACAAAATTTTTAGAGAAGTATCAGTGATACAGAATTTAAAAGCAGAACTCGCAATTAAAAAGAGCAGAAAACGTTTTCAAAGGCAAAATTTAATGAAAACTGTTTTTCAAGGATGATATAAATATCAGATGGCAGTGAATGGTCTGGAGGGTGGAAAAAGTCATGTTGCCAGGGGAGGCAGAAATGTTAAGACAGGAATTTATATAAGTTAACCGAGAAAGGTCTTTATGGTCTTCATGAAAGGTCTTCAAAAAGACCTCATTTGAGTAAAAGTATAAAAACGAGAGATGAGGAATTGCAGGGCCATAGAACAGGGTGTAGGGAGCTTGCCTTACATGTACCCAAACCAGATAAGATCACCAGCACAACTATATGTTTAGGGAACATACAGTTCCCTAAACCAGGCTAAGAGTGACCAGGTGTCTGAGTGCAGAATCAGGAGTAATCCCTGAGCACCACTGGTTGTGACCTAAAAACAAATTAAAAAATTGAAAAGATTGCATAATTTAGATATATGGAGAAAGGCCATGTTAGGAAGACGGAGGTAACTTGAGTTTTGAGATTGCATAGTGGGTAGCACTGTAGCACTGTCCTCCTACTGTTCATCGATTTGCTCAAGTTGGCACCAGTAACGTCTTCATTGTGAGACTTGTTGTTACTCTTTTTGGCATATTGAATACACCACGGGTAGCTTGCCAGGCTCTGCCATGCGGGCGGGATACCCTCAGTAGCTTGCCAGGCTCTCTGAGAGGGACAGAGGAATCGAACCCGGGTCGGCCATGTGCAAGGCAAACACCCTACCCTCTGTGCATAGTGGGTATGTGAGTGAAATAGAAAGAACACTGTTGAAAGAAGAGAGAGCAACAGAAAGGTTGTGGACCACAAACAAGAAAGCTAACAAGCTAAATAATAAAAAGTTAGGAAGCTACTGAGAAAGCCATAGCTGTGTGCAAGCTAAAATTGGAAAATATTTGAATTCAGTATATATATATTTGAGATTATATGTGAATTTACTATTATTTTCAAATTCAGCCCAAAAATTATCTTAACATTTGTTTTTAGAATTTTGATCTTTCTGTAAGATGTCTCAAAGTATTAAGTTTTTCAAAGGTAAAAATAAAAATAACTTCCAACTTATGGGCTTTCAAAATCTGAGGTCTGTTAAACTGGACTTTAGTGATCAACTTCTCTAAGCACCCAAATGATTAGAAATACATGCATGAATGAAAATGATCTCACTGAGAAGTAAGGGACAAGATCAGGACTCGTGAAGGTTATCTAACTCAAAACTCAAGGTTTTGACTTAGCTTTAAAGCTGCATTCAGTGATTTTGACTTTACAGACACTGAGTGGTAGCAACAGTTGTGGTAAACTCAGAAATCTAGGGTAGAGAGTCTATGTTGACAGGAAGAAAATATAGGCAGCAAAGAAAATGGATACATTCCTCACTTGAATAAACTCATTTTCCTCTCTGATATATGACAGCTTAATGAAACATCTCTGCATAGCCTTCCTGTTTGAGGTTTTGGAAAATATCCAGTGCTGTACTAGGCAAAAGTACAAATAAGCAAGCTGAATTTTGATGGGGAGGGCGGGGAGGACACAAAGTCAGATGAGAAATTGGAGTCCAGCGTGCCTATTTCAGCTGTCAATAGACACACCAGTCTCCAATACAGTAGAACAAAGGAAATGATGAGTGGGTGGTTGAAAGGCAGTTGCAGAGGATAGAGATTTCACACTGGCCATGAAAAAAAAAAGAGTTGAGAAGAGACATGAATGCAAGGATTGCCTTAGCAGGAGTTAAAACTGATGACCATTTTCAGGAAAGAATGCTGTATGTGCAAAAACTCTAAAACATCACATATCTGTCTAGACTTAAGCTCAACTCAGGCAGTCAATCAAAATGGGACAATTTCACCTCTAAGGCTGCTAGCAAATCTGAATTTCCATGTTGATTTGTACAATAACTAAAGACTCACTTGTTCCTTATCAGAAATCAGATACCTAAGTGTGCAGCATCACGAAAGAAACTATCTGCACTAGTAACTTGAAACAGTAGAAATCTGGAGAGTAGAGTCTCAGCAACTATATCTCCATGCAATTATTTTCTGTGTGGGAAGGCAACAGGTGTGGAAAGACTGAGTAAGAGTTTGAACTGACTTTCTCCAGCACAAAAGAAACACTTCACTCAGCCTTAGTTATACAGTTCCCCAAGAAATCAGGTGGCAGTGATCATTCCCTGGGCCAGGCAGAAAAGAGGAATCCAGGTGCATCTCAACCAGCCATGAGGTTAGTTTAGGAAATTCTGTATATACCCTGTAGCAGACCATTCTCAGTCCTTGATTTATGCAGGTGCTTCCTGTGTTGACAGATGTGAGTGCAAAGGGAAATTACAGATGCCCTCTAAAGGATGCTACCTCCCTCCTCCTCATGTCACAAAAGCTACTAAAGAAACCTCCTTTTCCTTTGGTGAGAGTCATTTCTCCTATGGCAACAAACTAGAACACTACTGTAACATTACCCAGACTACAATGAAAACATAAAATTAAATAATATTTTAAAAATAAACACATTTAATAAAAAGATAAGAGCTCATGAATTTTTAAAAAATATTATTATTACCTATAATTTTATATGAGTGGGCAAACTATTCAAAAAAGTAAATGGTTCTTGTTCATCCTTTCCATGAACATCTTCTGGAAGCAAAATCTTGAATATGCATTCAACAACAACAACAAAAGTCTTACAAATGTCTATTACTGTTTTAGCTATCAAAAGAATAAGCACGATATTCTTTATAAAATTAAATCAAGCGAAATGATTGAAAAGGCTGACTATTAATTTTGGACTTGAGAAGAAATACACTATAAAGTAACTCTATTCCATGTACAAAAGTGTTGCTCATGTTTATGCAAATAACCTTGCTTAAAGAAAAGCAGCAGAATAAAACTCACATTTCTTTTTTGTTTAATTCAAGTGGTAGGTGTGCTTTCACACATACAAACTGATGACATATTCTTAAAGTACATATGACACAAGAAAAAAATAATAGCTCTATAATTGCATATACTATAGGAGAGTAATAATAGAAAAGTAGAGCTGTGCTATATGCAATTACAGGACTATTATTTGTTCTAGTATGATCTGTACTTTGTATTGTATTGAATATTATAAGTTATATGATTGACAGATGTAAGGGGACTCCTTATCCAGAAAGATCCTTTGCTAAGAAAAGAGAAGAAATCTTTGTAATCCTTCATAGTATTCTTTATGCTCTGGATCTTGTTGCTCAACTAACAATTTGGCTCACGGTTCTGTTCATAGTTTAGCAATACATAGCTTCTGTTCACTTTGACTATGTCTGTATGTTTTTGGTGATTAAACTAAAAAAAAATCATATGTTTGGCTTCATATATAAAACATAACTTAATGACTAATTATTTTAAACTTCTTTTTGTATTTCTAAAACAAATATACATTATTCTGAAATTTTTTTATGGTGAATCTATAGAGAATAAAAAATATTTACAAATCTGAAAAAACTTGTTGCCCTGTGTTGGCAGTTTAGAATTCCAAGCATTAAAAAAAAAAAAGTAAACTATTACATTATCAAACCACACCAAAATAAAAATTTTGGTAATGATAAAATGAGTAAGGCCTTTCTAAGTAGAAAGAAAAGAATTCTGGTATAAAAGCATACTTAAATATAAAATTTGTATCTGTATATTTCAAATTATATTTGTTAAAATTATGCATGTTTTACATTATCATTATTTTATATAGATTTAAAACTACAAATAGCATAATTTTATTTATTTAATAAACTTGGAAAAAATCCTAGATAGGCAACAAAATAAGCTGAAAATTTATAACTTCTATAAAAAAGAACTATTTTTAAAATACAAGTACATTTTTTACAAATGAAAAAGCAGGTAAAATAGAAATATATATAAACAAGCATCTAATAAAAAATAAGTGCTGGTGGCTCCTAAAATGTATTAACAAGTACTTAACCTAATTCCTAACAAGAAAAAGTAGGACCAAAGAGATGGTACAGCAGATAAGGCTTGCACGCTTGCACACTGCATGCAGCTGACCTGGTTTAGAAACCAGCACTACATCTGAGCTCCTTAGCACCAAGAGGAATGATCCTTGAGCACAAAGACAGAAGTAAGCCCTGAGCACAGTCACTGGTGGCCCCCAAACAGAAAAAAAAATAAGAAAAATGAAATTCTATGTTTTTAGGTAAAAATGAATCAGTTTCATAGTACTGACAGACATTCTCAATATAAATCTTTATAATGGACAGGACATATGCAATTTTCAAAATTTTTGAAACATACGTACACTTTGTTTTTAATTTTTATTTTTATTTAGATACCATGAATTACAAGCTGTTGACAAGAGACAACGGAGTTTCAGCCATACAATGTCCTCCTGTTTCCAACCCTTACAGTTATTTGGGGTCTAAAGCATACAAACTCTTTTTTTATGGTACATTTGAGGGTTATTTAATTTTTTTAAATATATGTTTTATTTATTTATTTATTGCTTTTTGGGTCACACCCTGGCAATGCACAGGGGTTACTCCTGGCTCTGCACTCAGGAATTACTCCTGGCGGTGCTCAGGGGACCATATGGGGGTGCTGAGAATCGAACCCGGGTCAGCCATGTGCAAGGCAAATGCCCTACCCACTGTGCTATCGCTCCAGCCCCTAAATATATGTTTTAAATAATTGTATGTTATGACACCTGTTGAGAATAATACCTAGAAAAATGCGTGTGCTTAATGAATGCTAACTGCTAAATCTTTATTTTTTTTCCTCTGCACTTTTTTTTAAAAAAATTTATTAGTGAATCACCATGAGGTACAGTTACAGATTTACACATTTTCGTGAAAAGCATACAAACTCTTAACACAATCATCTACCTTTCAGTATCTGTCCAAATCCATCAGCAAACATGTAAAGTGACATTTCTAGGAGTATCCTTTATAGCTTTGTTTGCACTAGAAAATATCAAAACCTGAAGTAAATAGCCCATCTAAATTTATACTAATAAGAAAAAAAACTCAGATATAACTGACAAGTTTTTAAAACAGGTGTTAAACTAAAAATATAAATAGGTATGTATCTATAGGCTTCGGTTTTATATATAATATTGTCGACAAGGGCATAGACTACCTGGAATAATACCAAGAATTTTCTAGGTGGAAGAAAAAAGAGAGAGACAAACTGCTTTTTACTGATGCAGCTCTATGACTGAATGTCTTATTCTATCTGTAAGCAAGAAGAACGAGCAAGGGTAAAGGTGGTATATGTGAGTAAAACAACAGCTACTCACATAAGTTCAGATAAAGAAATATTTGTCCATTTTGTATCTGGACAATGTTCTTGTTTTTGTGCATGTCCAGATAGTATGGAGTGGATCTACTTTTGTCTGGACCCAGTGGCCTTGTCTGATTTGATATTATGAGCAATTTGATACATCCAAGAGAAACATAGAATGGCCTGCTAGGACGTCCCAACGTTCCAGTCCAGCTCCTAGTTGTCACGGACTGTTTGACACTTTTTCAATTGCAGCTTCCTCTGTACCTTTAAAATTCTGTGCTATATAAATATATATATATATATTACCTGTTCCAAAACAATTTTTTTTAAATCTCACAACTGAAGGGACCATAAAAATCTGTGCGTTCTAAGACTAACATCATCACCATTACCTTCCTCCCCTGTCACACCAATAGGGTTTTCCTGACAAAGGAAAAAGAAAAAAAGAAACTACAAATAACATTAGAGAATTTGCTTGAAAATCCCTAGTCTGCCTGTTATATTAGTTCATTGGCAGCTCTTTCCACAGTCAAATGGTTTGTTATATATATTGCATAGATGAAAAGAGAACAATGAATTTGGTTATAATATCTTAATTGTTTTCACCCCAGATTGTTTGACCTCTTCAAATGTATCTTTCTCATATTGTAACTAGTGAAGCAGAATAATTACCTTTCTAATTTTATGTAAAATATTCCTATTAATACTCTCAGAACTGCAATTGTCTTTTTTGTACCAGTGCTCCAACACAGAATTGAATCTTTTGTTATCATTACATTCACAAAGATTCTTATCTGTTGCTGCTGACAAATCCATTTGTTTTTATAGTCAATTACATGTAATTAGTCTTTTCTCCATGAACAAAAGAACAGGTGCTTTTATCAATTTTATCCAAGATGCTATGGTAAGGTTGGTTGGCCCTAATGATGTCTAGTGAACCAAACAACTTATTTCAAACAGATAATAATAGTAACAAGACATCTTTTAAATATCAAATGCATTTGCCACTATATACAAAGTAAAGGGGGGAGAAAAGAGTTTTACCATCAGAAACACTTATAATTTTTTATTTTGCAAAGCCACATAGAATTAAAACCACTCTTTTATATTTACTACTAAGACCTTGAATAAAACTATAATTTTCATCCTTATTGGAAGTTTTTCAATTAAAAGATGAGTTTGGGAATGGGATCAGAAGAGAGTGAATCAGTCAAAAAATCTGGTGGCATCTGAATGAAGTCTTTGCTTGGTTAACTGTATTGAACCAGTTTAGTTTCCTGGTTTTGATCATTGTACTCCTGCTACAAAAAATAGTGGAACATATGGGAATTCTGGGTGAATAGTAAACAGTAACCCTTGGATTACTTTATAATTGTTCTGGTCTAAACTTATTTCAAAAGAAACATTTTTTTTAAATGGGTGAGTAGGGCCAGAGCAATAGTACAGCAGGTAGGACACTTATTTTGCATGTCACCTACTAGGGTTTGATCCCTGGCCTCACATAGAATTCCCCAAGCCCTTCTAGGAATGATCCCAAAGGGCAGAGTCGGGAGTCAGTCCTGAGTACTGCTGATTGTGTCCCCAAAACAACAGTAATTTTAAAATGGAGGATGGGATTGTATGACTGAAACTCAATCATCAAAGCTTTCTCATTATCTCGGGGCTTAAGTAATAGCACAGCAGGTAGGGCATTTGCCTTGCATGTGGCCAACCCGGGTTCGATTCCCAGCATCCCATATGGTCCCCCGAGCACCGCCAGGAGTAATTTCTGAATGCATGAACCAGGAGTAACCCCTGTGCAATTCCAGGTGTGACCTCCCCCCCAAAAAAAGCTTTGTCATTATCTCACTGTGATTCAATTAAAAACACACATTTTTTAAAAAAAAGGGCCATAGCTAAATTAGTCCTATCCCAAGCTCCTCTCCACTTGGCTAGTTCCTTTTTCTTTCTCTTCTATTTTCTAATAAAATGTTCTACTTAAATAAAGGGGGTGAGTGGATAGAGAGTTTATTTAAAATAGAATATTGTGATTTATAAAAATACATAGATTGCATATAAAGGCATATTATTCTATCATTCACATGCCCCAAATAAATGTCTCGTAAACATATGCACCTCATCCATCATTCCTATTCCAGAGCTCCCAAATGGCATGGAATTCCCTAAATGCTAGGAGTGATAAAATTGTCTTTTGTCAAGTGAATGTGATGGCTTTTGGAGAAGTACCTAAGGAAAGAAGCATTTGCCAAAGAAGAGCAGTCAGTTGATTAAAGAAAGGGCTGGGAGCATGCAGTCCCACTCTCTTACTCAGCTATCCAGGGAAGGGCGGGGTGCTGAAAATGGAATTCAACTGCCAGTAAAGAATTAGCAGGGGTCGAAGTGAACCAATCACTTGAACCAATCACACCTCAGTAGAGAAGCTTCCATACAACACCAGAGAAGAAATTTCAAAAAGCTTGCAGGGTAGTGAACACCTGGGCATTTGGGAAGGATGGGCACTTGGGAGAAGATACTCTCCAGATACTCTCCAGTCCTTCTCAGACTCTCTGCTTTGCAACTCTTCAACCAAGCTCTTCCTGTGTTCTCTCTTTGTGAATAAACCAGGGAGCTAGAAAACATAGTTCTGAGTTCTGAAGCACTCTAGAAAATTAGCCCAGCCTGAGAAAGGAGTTCTGGGAATCTCTGTTCTGAGAGAGAGGGTCGTAAGCAAAGCATCTGAAGAGGAGTTGGTGTTGAAAGACTGAGTTCTTTTCCTGTGGAATATAGCACCTACAGGTGTGTAGGGAAACAGGCAAACGGGTAGCAAGTCACCTTGGCAATGGAGGTGGCGTGAATTCCATAAAGACAGAAGCAGCTCAAGTTCTTCAAGAAGCCGCCAAGGGATGATTCAGCAGTCCTGTTCGACAGTGCCCTAGCAATGGGCCCTAGTAGCGGGAGTAACACTCCACCCTGTCTCAGAGTCACCCACACCTGTCTAACCTGGTGTACCTCCATTCTCTTTAACTTTATGAAGCAAACTTAATTCCTGAGAGTCACCTGCAGGAATTTGGGGTGTCTTATTCCTTTACAATGCTCTCACGATCTCTCTGGAGAAATTCATGTTAACTCTGAAACAGGTTTCCTCCCCGCTTCCCTCACCGCCTCCCTCACTGCCCCCCACCCCCGCTGCCTCCCCTGCCTCCTGCCCCATCCCTGCATAGTCCAAAAAGAATACTTTCATTCACCATTTGTCTTCTCCTGGCATTATTTTCTGTAACAACAGCCAACAAGCCTGGGAAACCTGGGAAGTCAGGATCTAAACTTCCCAGGGCACCTCACTGGTGAGGCTGGGATGGGCCAAGCTGGAAGGTGCTGGAATCACACCCGCCTAGCCAGAGAGGTGTCTATCTGCACTCTCTCTCTCACCCTTTACTCTCCCACCAGCTACAATAGTGTTAGGCTGAATCAAGTTGAAATCTTGAACATCCCGATGGTTGTCTTTTGGTAAGGGAAACTGTTTCTTGATCAGGGGAAACCTTAGTACCCACTCATTTGGAATTGGGCTGAGCACATACTTTGCATGCTTGAGGCCCAGGTTTGATCTCTGGCACCGCACAGTTGCTCAAGCATGAGAGCAACCCTGAACAAAGAGCCAGGAGGAGCTCCCGAGAACTGCCAGGTATGGTTGCAAAAACAAAGAAGAAAAAACAGGTGATTCTGGGTTCCAAAGACACAGAATGGATTAAAACAACATCTCTGAACTTAAAATACTTATAACCAGCTTAACAAATAAACAGCAAGAATCTATGTCATGTGATCTTAGTAGCTATGAGATGAATAATAAAAGATGCATATCAGAATATACAAATATACAGCAGAATGTGTGATATTATAAAAAATAGTCAGGGAAGCCCTTTTAAAAATGTATGAGAAACATCTTACTTATAGTCTTTAGAGCTGCCTTGAAATAGAAATGATAATTATCTACCTAAAAGAAGATGGATCAACATATGTTATATTTATGCAATAAATTTTACAAAATAAAAATAAAATATTAATCATAAGCTTATATGATACTATATATCTCTCCCACTATAATATCAGAAGGGAAAACCTTAAAATAATACATAGTGTTGCTCTCACTTATTAAAAAGTTTAAAATCCTATACAGTATTATACATAATTCATTGATTTGCTTGGGAGGGCACCAGTAACACCTCCATTGTGAGACTTATTATCAAATATGCCACAGGGAGCTTGCCAGGCTCTGCCGTGCAGGTGAGATACTCTCAGTAGCTTGCCGGGCTCTCCGAGAGGGATGGAGGAATTAAACCTGGGTCGGCTGTGTGAAAGGCAAATGCCCTACTTGTTGTGCTATCGCTCCAGCCCCATAATTAAAGTATTTTTATAAAATGTTATTAAAATGGAAATAAGAGCAGCAAATTCGGGATAGTTATTAAATTTGATGAAAAATAAAACAAACCAAACAAGAACTCCGCTACTAAGAATTCACACAGGGAGGCCAAATACTTAGTTCTTTAAATTAAAATTCTGCTAAGTTTATCCTAGTAATCTTTATATTTTACATATTTTAAATTTTAATAACATATTTAAAAAATATGTCTAGTACTTTAGCTTAATTTAAAAAGTATGATTTTTTTTTAATTTGTGATTCAGTTTCTGAAAGTACCCTTTGTGATATGTCTATATACCAATATGCATGTATCATATCAGGTTTACCCTGACTCAGCTGAAGGACAGACAACAGAAACACTTTTCTAGAAATATGCAAAAAAATATTTGCTAGAATTGGCCCCTTCTGCCCCATTTGGCATCTAGCCATCCCCACACTGCCGATGCTCCATGCCCAAGGCCAGTGTGCAAGTTCCAGTCACCTCTTGTGGAATTGCCTACTTGGGGCTTGAATCTATTTTCATCAATTTATAATTTTACAATTTTTTTTAAGTTTGTGAGGGTCCTGACATGTTATTACTATCATCTTCAGCTACCTCATTCTATAGAAAACAAACCTGTGATCAAGAAATAATAAATAATGTGATCTGTAATCAGAGTTAGCAAATGTTGGAGGCAATCAAAATACAGTAAAAGCCTCTTGACTAGAAAGCTAGACTCCGGCACTCAGAGGTGTCTCATCCCCTCCCCTTGGAATGCACATTATCAAAAGCTGCCTCAAGGATATATCATACATGACTGACTGTATAAAGCCTCCCTCTCTCTCTCTCTCTCTCTCTCTCTCTTTATATATATATGTGTGTATATATAAATATATATACAGATATGTGCTTATTTATATATGTATTATATACATATCTATTGGGCTGGAGTGATAGCACAGCGGGTAGGGCATTTGCCTTGCACAAGATCAACCGGGGTTCGATTCCTCCGCCCCTCTTGGAGAGCCTGGCAAGCTACCGAGAGTATCCCGCCCGCACGGCAGAGTCTAGCAAACTTCTCATGGTGGATTCGATATGCCAAAAACAGTAACAACAAGTCTCATAATGGAGATGTTATTTAAGCAAATCGATGAACAACGGAATGACAGTGACAGTGACATATCTATTAAGATTTGGGACAGAGAGATAGTACAGGGAATACAGTGCTTGCCTCATATGCAGCAGACATCCGCACATGCAGTGTTCCATCCCTGGCATCCCATATCCCATGCTGAGATCGCGAGGAGGCTCAGTGTGACCACAAAGCAAAATAAAAATAGGTGGAGGCAGGAGTTGCATGGATGCATGGAAAACTTACTTGTCTATTTTCTCTTTTTGTTGTTTGGGTTTTTCTGGGGGGAGGGTGACACCCGGCAATGCACAGGGATTAATCCTGGCTCTGCACTCAGAAATTCCTCCTGGCTGTGCTCGGGGCACCATATGGGATACTGGGAATCAAACCCAGGTTGGCCTCATGCAAGGCAAATGCTCTACCTGCTGTGCTATCACTCCAGCCCCTGGTCTATTTTGGTTTTTTTTAGTTTTGTTTTGCAGCCAAACACAGATTACACCTAGCTCTATATCCAGGGATCAATCCTGGTGGTGCTTGGAGGCGTCACATGTAGTGCTGGGGTTCAAACCAGGGCCAGTCACATAAAAAGCAAGAGCCTGACCCCATATTACATTTTCTGTTTCAAACTTACTGGTCTTGAGGCCACCCAAGACAGTTTTTCAGAAGATTTTATTCATCAAACTACTTCTAACCAATCTGGATCGGCCTGCCTGTTCCCTTGGGCTTTGCTCTGTTTCTGGGGAAATTTCAGATAAACTCTGGAAACTCCCTTCCAACAGTGTAGATGACAAAACTAAGAAATCCCAATTCTTTCCATCTATACCTGTGGCTTCACTAACTCCACATTCAAGTTAAGCTGAAGTCAATGAAAAGGAAAGTATCCTCATTGTTCTGTACTAAGTTGAAAACTTGAATCACTCAAAGATGCCTTCACATAAACACCAACAAAGCAAAACACAATAAGCTAATCAACTACTTTGCAACTGAGAGCCAGAAAACCAAAAAGAAATTATTCATAATAAGATCTTTACTTTATTGTAATTTATATTTTGTGATGTGGAATATTAAGTGGGAAAATAATAACTTAGAAGGAGTAGATAAGAACATTTTTACACTTGAGGGATTATAAATATTTCCTTAAATTTTTATTTTTAACGTAAGAGCTATCTCATCCCAAAATATAGTCTTAGATTACCTTATGCAGTTTGGTTAGACTGTCAGTATGAACACAAAATCACACCCCTTAGGAAGCAACTTGATTAAATAAGTACTTATAGATTCCTACTATGTGCTAGCTAAAGATTGAGCAGTGAATACAAATAAACTTTCAAAAGCAATATGCTACCGAATATAATTTTAGAATGCCAAATACTCCTCCTGAATGTCTGTACATACTAATGCAAAAATGAAAGCAATGACAAGAATGGTCATTCTTTGCTCTGATGTTTGTTTTCAAATTTTTATCTAAAAATTAAATATGTTGTCATAACTTGATGATTTTTCTCTAATTAGTAAACTGGCCAACTATATAATTTAATCAGTTATGACAAAATTCCAGCAATACTAATGATCTTAATATTTCACTATTTGTTTTAAACTCTACAAGGTGTGATATTTACCCATCTTTACTCTACTGTTACTATCCTATGTGCTCTAAAATGTCACATTATACTGTTATCATACAGCATAAAAAGAATTGTAATTACTTCATTTCTTTGAAAATTAGTAACCGGGCCCTTACTCAAAAAGAAAATAACATTTAGTAACAAATTGTGTGTATTTAATGTTTACCTCAAGAAGTAATTGTGTGTCTTCCAGGAATTATATTCTAAGAATTGTTAAAATATACTTACCATTTTCTTTCATGATTAGAACACCATTTTGGGTTGGAAGGTCTGTCTTGTTTCTATGGAATATTTACATACTTACATTCCTGAATATAGACATGGAGTCCCTTTGAAACTCTTGAGTCCCCGACTTACTCATTTATACATAAAAACTTCTCTCCCTTATCTGCCCCTTCATTAAAAGAAAGTTTAGCAAGAAGAGTAAAGAAAAAGTCACCATCTTACTGTCAGATAAACAGTTCAAATGGCAGCCTGCCCTTGTTTTGAGTCTCAGATACTCTGGGCCATATATTTGATTATAAGTGGATTTCAAAAAGTTAATGTTCCTTACTGTAGTCACTGTTTTCGTCCTTGGTCCCATCAATGGTACCATCTGGGTGCATCTGCAGGAAATATCCCTGCTGGCTGAATAACCTTGTCACAATTCCTTTCAGCTGGGGTTCTACAAAACAAAAGGAAGTGATTATTTAGATTTTTATTTGGCTCATAGAAATATACACTTGCAAATTGTCAAAAAGTTCTCTAAGTAAACACCCAAATACTAGTAGTTTAACTATTAAAATAAGTACTTGAAAGGGGAACATTTTAGTAATGCATCTTTGATTTTCCCTTCTAAAGGAAGACCCACTGTATTTGCAATCATAATTGAAAAGTAAATCATAAGTTAATTTCAATTAGAAAAATGCAGAGATATCCTGAAAAGATGAATTGTCTCTTATCCTTGTGCCTCTCTGATATCTGACTGCAAGATATCACCAAGTTTATGGTCTCATTCCAAAATGTCTGTTTAGACAAACTGCCATCATATTTCCCCAGCTTCTAACAGGAAATATAGGACACAGAAGACAGCTATCTATTCTTTCTGAATATGAACTGTCCATCAGAAACTCCTGGATTTTAAATTCTGGTCAAATTTAGTCAAAAGAATGGTTCAGTGAGAACCAGAGGGAAAAGTAAAACCTCTATGACCATGAAATGTCACTGAAAAGGGTGAGCAAATGAATTTCACTTCAGCATATACCTCATCAGAAAGGAGTTCATATATGGCCAATGTCCTTTCTCCATTCCACACACAAACAAAAATGAAGTCATGTATATTTCTCTAAATATTTCAACCAAGGAAGAGGTGTATACTTTTAAAAAACTTTATAAAATCTTTTATACTTTAAAAAAACTCTCTGTGAACTAATACCATCAAATTGAACTTTGAATGCCACATCTGGGTTTTTGGACATCAGACAGCAAATATTTAAAGCCTTCTTAGTGCGATGCTGTTGTATACAATCTTATTTCTACAGAATTACTACCATCTTTGTTTCTAATTCAGTTTTGGATAAAAATTAGATTCTTCTAATGCATTATTGCTCTATTTCCTAAAAATGAACAGAAACAGGAAAATGCTGCTTCCAATAATAAAAACGGAGAGCAAAATGGAAGCCCTACGATTGCTGAAGTAGCAATATATTATTCCCAGAAGGACAAACCTTGAATTTCAAATGACAACTTTCTTCCCTCACCCACTTATCCAACCAATACATATACCAAATCTCTTTTTTCACGTGACATGCAAATAAGTACTCTGTTAAACTATTCAAATTTATTGATGCTTCGATCCAAAAAGAATTATTTTTTGTTGACTGGTACTTAAGCAGTGAGTGCATCTAACATTTGGAGAATAGAGTTGCTCCTCTAATACAAGTTGATGGTTGTTTTTGGCAAATTTGATAGTCAGAGACAGTTAAATATATGAGACAGTGCCTATGCGAACATGTCTTCTTCTAGGCAGCTCTAAACAGAAGAAAAGATGTAAGAAAGTTGAGAATGAGGAAAAGGAATACAAAGAAACAACTACACGTAAAATTTAGCATTATGATTGATAGTTAAATGTCAATAAATTGTGAGTATTAATTCCATTATTAACTAAATAATATTATTAATAATAGTAAGTAGGAGGTGATTTAAGTAATTGCTGGGACCCTCAATTGCTTGAGTGCATTATAATCCACTGTCCTGAGTAGTGGTAAAATTAAAGTGATAACTCCATCTTTAATCACTGATTTCCATCCCAACATGCCATAGACTTTTTAGAGATGAATGTAGCTGACAAAAAAAACTCATAAAAAATAATAGCCAGTATCCTTATTACCATCTAAAAGTCCTACACAGGGTCAGTACAAGATAACCTCTTCTATGAAACTTTGATTATTGCAAATGAAGATAGCTAAATTAAAAAAAAATGATGAATGCCTCTGCCACAAGACTCACTGGTTGATGGGTAGGTGCCAGAGAGACCCCATAAACTCTAGAAATAGGATTAGCCAACCCAGCTTTGAACCACAATTGCTGTGTTGCCCTAAGAAAACCATTCAACATTTGAAATTTGTTTCTTCCAGTTTAGTGGTAAAAACAATCCTTATGTTTTAATTATAATTACTGAGAAGGGAAGAGTAGAATCTAAAGTATGAAACCTTCTTAAAATATAAATCACAATTTATTAGATCTAATTAAAATTATGATCTAATTCTCCCTCTATGGAAATGAGGGGGAAAGTGACATAGAACAAGCTTTCTGAAATAGACTTTATGTCTTTTAATTTCTGTTTTAGTGTAATACTAATTGAGCTTGTAGAGTCCCTAAGGTGAACAGCGGACAAAGAGAACAGAGTAGAAGAAAGAAATAGGAACTAAAATGATAGAATGGAAGAAAGAGCTCTATCCTACAATTCATATTTTACTTCCGATAAGTTTGATTAAGTCACTTGAAGATGTCATGTTTTTGTTGATAATAAGAGGCATGGCGGCTGAGTAATTAATGCCTGCAAATGATTGTTTTCTTCATGCTCCTCTTTCAGTAGCTGTAATTAAACACATCTTTTGCTATGGTGAAACTATCCCCCTGTTGGAGCTCTGGGAATTCAGGTTGGAAACTCCTGTTCAGGATAATGAGCATCCAGCTTTACTGCTCGAGAGCAACAGAGTCTGCTCCGATTACAAGCTCAGAGTCTGTATTTTAATTATGCGATGATTCATAAAAGTGAATGTCTTGCACTGTCCGTGCTTCAAAGGAGACCGGACTGTACACTGAAAAGATGACCTGAGCTAGACTGTGCTGTGGAAAGCCTAGGTCTACACCCTTGTTACTATCTATCAAACTCTGTAAGTCTCTCCAGGTTCAAGATCAAGATCCCTACAGATGTTACTCCTGAAAGGGAAAAAGTGGAAGGGTTAAAAAAGTAAGAAATCTAGGGCAGAAGAGATAGTAGAGAGGGTAAAGCACTTGTCTTGTCTGGGGCCAACCCTGTATCTATCCCAGCACCACCTCTAAGCCCCTCCAGGAGTCATCCAGGAGTAAGTTCTGAGCACCAGTGGTCATGATCCAAACCCAAACCGAACCTTCTTGGCATCTGTAGCATCCTGGATGCGTTCATTAAATATAGAATTTATTTGTGGAATAAAGATATCTAAAGAGAAACAAAGCATACTGTTCTCAGGAATCACACTAATTCTGAAGTTAATTTACATAATATGAGTGTGGGATAGATGTTCAATGAGGGATAGAGGTATGGAGGTTTGTGTGCACAGCAGGGCAATGAACTAATACATTGCCAAGGCCATGTGAAGGCAACTTATCTATCACTTTACCACTTTGCTGTGTTACAGACTGACCATTTTATAGGCAAAGTAAGCAGAAACAAGCCATTACAGACAGACAAGAAATGGATAGAAGAAAGGACAAAGAAAAATACTCATAGTATTTTCTAGAAATAAAATACACTCTGATATCCACATAATGTGTACTGAAGTTCCCAAATGCTACGCAACTACATGTGTGTTCTCAATAAATGCTCAAAGGACAACAGTAAAATAAGAATAAGATTAGTGAGATAAGTCTTCGTAAACTAATTTTTTCAATTTATCCTTGTTTCTAAGATCATGCTTCTCCAATATTTTTTTACCTCTATGAAAATGATGGTTATATTAGTATATCAGGGGTGTCGGATTTTTATCTCTTGCTCTCGAAAATGGTGTGGCAAATACAGCTAGCTTTGCTCCCAAATCCATTTCCTCTTTTTCCTGGGCACCCAGCTAGACCATATGTCCTAGCCTCCCTTGCAGTTAGGTTTGGCAGATGAATGAGTGTCATATGGAATGTAAGTGGAAGTGATATGTGCCATTTTCAGGCCAAAGCTTTTAAAAGCACACATTCTCCTCCACATTTTCTTCTCCTTAACACTGACTGGATTTCGATGGCAAAAACTCATGGAACATCAACAAAATGGAAGAATGCTGAGTCCCTGAATAACTGATGAGGAAAAGACAACAATAATCCAACATTATGGGTCAAATATACCCACATTTGACCATTTAAAAAAAAAGGCGAATAAGAAATCCACTTTCAGTGATCATGCAGTGACTTCATCCAAAGAACAGGATAGAAGTGTGGGGTAGAGGTCTCAGTAACTTTGAGAGTAAAGAAACTTAACAAGCAACCTTTGCTAGGTTCACAGTTGATCAAGGCTCACACTAACAGTCATTTTTTTTTTTTATTGAATTACCATGTGGAAAGTTACGAAAGTTTCAGGTTGAAGTCTCAGTTATACAATGCTCAAACACCCATCCCTTCACCATCACACTAACAGTCATACGTTATACTAATCGCATGTATCTGTGA